>NC_045957.1:135309902-135651152 GCF_010909765.2 Amblyraja radiata | reverse complement strand
GGTGCAGGCTTGAAGGTCCGAATGGCCTACTCCTACACCTATTTTCTATGTTTCTATGATAGGAAAAGTGCAGAGGGATATGTTCCTAAGGGGGAAAAGGAGATTAGCTTGGATGGGGCATCTTGGTCAGTGTGGACTAGTTGGGCCAAAGGGCCTGTCTCCATGCAGCGCGAGTGGTGTGGGAGGTGGTTCGAGCCGAGAGTGGAGTGGGCACCCATCGGTAGGCAGTCCGATATAACCGATATCTGTTATAAAGAGGTCTGCTAAAACACGGGTTTACTGAAATTAGAGAAAATTTGAGAAAATAGGATTGACTGGCACAGACTGAGAATCAGCTAATGGACAGAAGAACAAAGAGTTTATAATATAGCTAACATTTGGAAGAGAGACCAGGTGTAATAAGTCCAAATTGGCTGATGGCACATATCTGGGTTTGAGGAAAATGCAGGAATGCCTTAAGGGGATAGAGATAGGTTATGCAGATAGGCAAGGACTTGATCTATGGAATATAAAGTAGAACATTTGAGTTAAAGAAAAATAACTGCAGTATGTTTTTTAATGCGGTGAGATTGAAAGGTGTTGGTATTAGACCAAGCCTTGGATGGATGGTCTGTTGCATGAGATGACATTTTATAAATTGATATGTAATAAAGCCAGTGAATAAACACCAGAATAAACACCAGAATACTTTATTCTCTGCCGAATCCATGATTCTTCCAACTTTCTTCCCCCCCCCCAACCCTCGACCCCCTGCAATTAGTGTGAAGAAGGGTCCTAACCCTTCCAGAGATGCTACCAGAAGCCGCTGAGTTACTCCAGCACTGTGTGTCATTTTTGCAAACCAGCACCTGCAGTTCCTTGTTTCTAGATTGTATAAAACAGTAGTTAGTTTTTAGATGGAGTCTTATGTTTGTTTCTAGACTCTGATCCTTTAAAAAAGGTTGGCAAAGCTTTTAAGATGGTGCAGGAAATTAACTGGAGGCTGAATTTATGCTCTTTAGAGCAGAGAAGATTAAAAGATTAGATAGGGATATTTACAAGCATGACCGTTTTTGATAATGTCAATAACGTGAGCCTGTTTTCAGGGGCATAAGGGTCAGAGGTTTGGAACCAGAGAATACAGATTTAAAATAATATCAGAGAGACTTGGCAGTAACATTTTTTTAAAATAGAACATGCTGTTACAATGTTGGATGCATTTCCCAAAACAGGGTTGGAAGCAGATTCTGTGGCAAATTTGGGGTCTTAATTAAATACAAACATAGAAACATAGGAAATAGGTGCAGGAGTAGGCCATTCGGCCCTTCAAGCCAGCACCGCCATTCAATATGATCATCGCTCATCATCCAAAATCAGTTCCTGCTTTCTCCCCATATCCCTTGATTCCGTTAGCCCTTAGAGCTATATCTATATCTCTCTCTTGAATACATCCAGTGAATTGGCCTCCACTGCCTTTTGTGGCAGAGAATTTCACAGATAAAAACATAGAAACATAGAAAATAGGTGCAGGAGGAGGCCATTTGGTCCTTCGAGCCAGCATCGCCATTCATTGTGATCATGGCTGATCATCCCCTATCAATAACCCATGCCTGCCTTCTCCCCATATCCCTTGACTCCACTAGCCCCTAGAGCTCTATCTAACTCTCTCTTAAATCCACCCAGTGACTTGGCCTCCACTGCCCTCTGTGGCAGGGAATTCCATAAATTCACAACTCTCTGGGTGAAAACGATTTTTCTCACCTCAGTCTTAAATGACCTCCCCTTTATTCTAAGACTGTGGCCCCTGTTCTGGACTCGCCCAACATTGGGAACATTTTTCCTGCATCTAGTTTGTCCAGTCTTTTTATAAATTTATATGTTTCTATAAGATCTCCCCTCATCCTTCTAAACTCCAGTGAATACAAGCCTAGTCTTTTCAATCTTTCCTCATATGACAGTCCCGCCATCCCAGGGATCAATCTCGTGAACCTACGCTGCACTGCTTCAATCACAAGGATGTCCTTTTCCCCAAGATAGGTGAATCAAAAACAATGGGGCATATGTTTAATACAGTCTTTTAAGATTCACAACTCTCTGGGTGAAAAGGATTTTCCTCATCTCAGTCCTAAATTGCCTGCCTACCCCTTATTCTTAAACTGTGACCCTGGTTCTGGTCTCCTCCAACATCGGGAAAAATGCTCCTGCATCTAGCCTGTCCAATCCCTTAAGAATATTAGGGATTAGTTGAAATAATGAAAGGAAAGGAAATTGCAAGCTCACGGAAAAAGAATTAGGGTGTAGGACAAGTTGTAAAGATTTATCAAACCTTCCATTGACCACCAGCATGATGAAGGACAAGTCTCACCCTGGTCACTCCCTCTTCTCCCCTTTCCAGTCAGGCAAGAGGTACAGAAGTGCGAAAACGCACACCTCCAGATTCAGGGACAGTTTCTTCCCATCTGTTCAATCAGACAATTGAACCATCCTATCACCAACTAGAGAGCAGTCCTGAGCTACTATCTACCTTATTGCAGACCCTCGGACTATCTTTAATTGGACTTTACTGGACTTTGTCTTGAACTACACGTTAGTCCCTTGATCATGTATCTGTACATTGTGGATGGCTTGATTGTAATCATGTCTAGTCTTTCTGCCGATTGATTAGTTCACAACAAAAAAGCTTTTCACCGTACCTCAGGGACGAATGGTCTCCTTATGAATTGTGTCATTCGAGGAGTTTATAATTTCAAACTACAACAGGTAATTTCTTGAAAAGCTGTCCCTTTTGCCGAGTAGAAAACCTTTATCACTTCCTAATGAAAGCTGCCATCCACAGAAGAAATCTCTTCTAATAACACACACACATCCTTCATATGGAGCACCTTGTCAGCATGGACAAGTTAGGTTGAAGGGCTGTCTTTCTGTACTTTCCCTGTGCCACTCATACAAGGGGAATATGTAGATTTCTGCTCTCTGCCAACAAGCTCTTTAGCCAGCATGAAATACTGCTAAAAACAATCCTGGAGTAACACCTGCTCAAGATATTCAATTCCTCCATCAGAACAGCAGCACAGCATTCATGTCCGATATCAGAGACCACCTCATGTTTTAAACCATCCTAAAGTGACACATTCTTTAATAACTGTCTGAATGTCCCATTGGCATTGCTCATTAACCCAGTGCAGGTTTGTAGGTGAATTGGCTTTGGTAAAATTGTAAATAGTCCCCAGTGTGTAGGATAGTGTTTGTGTGCGGGGAACCCCTGTCGGCGCAGACTCGATGGGCTGATGGGCCTGTTTCCATGCTGTATCTCTAAACTAAACTAAACCCATAAACCATTCTGATGCACTGAACAGACCAACGGGAACTACCGAAAAACAAAGAGACTGAATCAGGTGAGGTGTGTGCAGTCCCTTATTCCCAGCATATGCTCTGGTGGACCCTTCTTCAGACCCGCTGAGTTACTCCTGTACATTGTAGACCCGCTGAGTCACTCCAACATTCTGTGTCTACAGTATATTTAGTATTAACCAGCATCTGCAATTTAGAAGATTGAGGGGGGATCTTATAGAAACGTACAAAATTCTTAAGGGGTTGGACAGGCTAGATGCAGGAAGATTGTTCCCGATGTTGGGGAAGTCCAGAACAAGGGGTCACAGTTTAAGAATAAGGGGGAAATCTTTTAGGACCGAGATGAGGAAAACATTTTTCACACAGAGAGTGGTGAGTCTCTGGAATTCTCTGCCACAGAAGGTAGTTGAGGCCAGTTCATTGGCTATATTTAAGAGGGAGTTAGATGTGGCCCTTGTGGCTAAAGGGATCAGGGGGTATGGAGAGAAGGCAGGTACAGGATACTGAGTTGACATGATCATATTGAATGGCGGTGCAGGCTCGAAGGGCCGAATGACCTACTCCTGCACCTATTTTCTATGTTTCTATGTTCCTTGTTTTGTACATAGGCTCTGGTGTGCTGGCTGATCTCCCTATGGGCCAAAATTCCCAAGCCCACTTTATTGACCTGAAACCACTAACCTGGAAAACGACCATCAGTATAAATGTAGAAACAAGGAACTGCAGATGCTGGTTTACACAAAAAGACACAAAGGGATGTAAATGATGGGGTATACTGTCTCCGGCTACATTCTCTCTCTGTTCCGCCCACTCCCCTGACATCAGTCTGAAAAGGGTCTCGACCTGAAATGTCACCCATTCCTTCACTCCAGAGATGCTGCCTGTCCCGCTGAGTTACTCCAGCATTTTGTGTCTACCTTGAAGGCTCTATAAGGCACTGGTCAGGCCTCATTTGGAGTATTGTGAGTATTGTCAACCTCCTCTGGAGAGGGTCCAGAGGAGGTTGACAAGAATAATCCCCGGAATGAGTAGGTTGACATATTATGAGCGTTTGATGGCACTGGGCCTAGCTGGAGTTTAGAAGAATGAGGGGGGACCTCATTGAAGCTTACTAAATAGTGAAAGGCTTGATAGAGTGGATGTGGAGAGGATGTTTCCATTCGTGAGAGAGTCTAGGACTAAAGGTCATAGCCTCAGAATTAAAGGACGGTCCTTTAGGCAGGAGATGAGGAGGAATTTCTTAAGTCAGAGGGTGGTGCATCCGTGGAATTCTTTGCCACAGAAGGCTGTGGAGGCCAAGTCAATTGATATTTTTTAAGGCGCAGATAGATCGATTATTAATTAGAATGGGTGTCATGGGTTATGGGGAGAGGGCAAGAGAATGGGGTTAAGAGGGAGAGATAGACCAGCCAGGATTGAAAGGCGGAGCAGACGATGGGCCGAATAGTCTAATTCTGCTGCTATCACTTATGACCTTATGACAAAGTGCTGGAATAACTTAGCGGGTCAGGCAGCATCTCTGGAGAACATGGAAAGGTCAGGTCAGGTTCTTCAGACTCCTTCTTCAATCTGAAGAAGGGTCCCAAATCGAAACATCATCTATCCATGTCCTGGTCTCTAGTGTTTGACAATTCCACCCTGGCAAAAAATACTTTGATTATCTACGGTAGACAAAATGCTGGAGAAACTCAGCGGGTGAGGCAGCATCTATGGAGCAAAGGAATGGGTGACTTTTCAGGTCGAGACCCTTCTTCAGACTGAAGAAGGGTCTCGACCTGAAACGTCACCCATTCCTTCCCTGAGTTTCTCCAGCTTTTTGTCTACCTTCGATTTTTCCAGCATCTGCAGTTCTTTCTGAAACACTTTGATTATCTACAGTATGTATGCCTCTCATCTTTTTATATACGTTCATCGTCATCCCTCAGCCTCTAAGGCTCCACATCCAACAATCCTAGTTCATCTAAGAGATTAATGAGTATCATATAGTTTTCTGGTACATTTACCAACTGAGAGTTATGTATTTTATCTGCGTTACTGAAGCTTACTACTGAATTCCCAGGGTGTCTTGCAATTATCTTGAATGTACTATAGTGACAATAGTGGAGGATTGGAAATATAACTGGACAACTGGAAAATAATAATTGAACTGTTTCAGAGCACATGGTATTGGGGGTAGGATACTGACATGGATAGAAAATTGATTAGCAGACAGGAAACAAAGAGTAGGGATTAACGGGTCCCTTTCAGAATGGCAGGCAGTGACTAGTGGGGTGCCACAAGGCTCGTTGCTGGGACCACAGCTATTTACAATATACATTAATGATTTAGATGAAGGGATTAAGAGTACAATTAGCAAATTTGCAGATGACACAAAGCTGGGTGGCAGTGTGAACTGTGAGGAGGATGCTATGAGGATGCAGGGTGACTTGGGCAGGTTGGGTGAGTGGGCAGATGCATGGCAGATGCAGTTTAATGTGAATAAATGTGAGGTTATCCACTTTGGTGGCAAGAACAGGAAGGCAGATTATTATCTGAATGGTGTCAAGTTGGGAAAAGGGGAAGTACAATGGGATCTGGGGGTCCTTGTTCATGAGTCACTGAAAGTAAGCATGCACGTACAGCAGGCAGTGAAGAAAGCAAATGGCATGTTGGCCTTTATAACAAGAGGCATTGAGAAAAGGAGCAAAGAGGACCTTCTACAGTTGTACAGGGCCCTAGTGAGACCACACCTGGAGAATTGTGTGCAGTTTTGATCTCCAAATTTAAGGAAGGACATTCTTGCTATTGAGGGAGTGCAGCATAGGTTCACAAGGTTAATTCTCGGGATGGCGGGACTGTCATATGTTAAAGGAATGGAGTGACTGTGCATGTATCTTTCAACAACTAAGTTACAGAGATAGGTTGAATAAGTTAGGTCTTTATTCTCTGGAGCGCAGAAGGTTAAGGGGGGACTTGATAGAGGTCTTTAAAATGATGAGAGGGATAGACAGAGTTGATGTGATCAAGCTTTTCCCTTTGAGAATAGGGAAGATTCAAACAAGAGGACATGACTTCAGAATTAAGGGACAGAAGTTTAGGGGTAACATGGGGGGGAACTTCTTTACTCAGAGAGTGGTAGCGGTGTGGAATGAGCTTCCAGTGGAAGTGGTGGCGGCAGGTTCGTTGGTATCATTTAAGAATAAATTGGATAGGCATATGGATGAGAAGGGAATGGAGGGTTATGGTATGAGTGCAGGCAGGTGGGACTAAGAAAAAAATTGTTCGGCGCGGAAAAAAATTGTTCGGCGCGGACTTGTAGGGCCGAGATGGCCTGTTTCCGTGCTGTAATTGTTATATGGTTATATGGTTATATCCACTGGAATTTAGAAGGATGAGAGGGCATTTTACTGAAACATATAAGATTATTAAGGGATTGGACACGCTGGAGACAGGAAATGTTCCCGATGTTGGGGGAGTCCAGAACCAAGGCCGAATGGCCTAATCCTGCACCTGTTGTCTATTGTCTATTGTATAGGTTCTGGAGGGATATAATTATACAATCAGATCAACCATGATCATATTGAATGGCGCATTGGGCTCAAGGGACTATTCCTGCCTTTAATTCATACGTTCCTTTATATGTGTTTAAATACCATGTTTTATATGCCAGTCTCATGAAAGGCTAACAACAAAATATAGCAAGAATTACCATGGGCAAAGGTAATGGCTCCAAATGTGACACAGGGCAGGTTTTATAAAAAGTTAATAGTCAGAGGAGCAGCAAGAATTCAGTAAGAACAATGATATTCTCTAGATGAGACAGCATAAATAATGGTGGGGGGGTAAGAGAAGCTATCATTTGAATGTTGGTGGCCTACCGAGCATCATGATCGACCTTCGACCAGATAAACACAATTGGAATCTGGTGAGCATAGTTCATCCAGCTGGAGTAGGTGAAGGAAGCTGGTATGGTCCACTGTGTCAAAGGTCAACTGTGTCATTGATTAGTATGGTTGTCAGGGGCTATGGGGAGAAGGCAGAAGAATGGAGTTATAAGGGAAACATAGAAAATAGGTGCAGGAGTAGGCCATTCGGCCCTTCGAGCCTGCACCTCCATTCAATATGATCATGGCTGATCATCCAACTCAGTATCCTGTACCTGCCTTCTCGCCATATAAGATAGATAGATAAGAAAGATAGATCAGCCATGATTGAATGGCGGATTAGATGGGCCGAAGGGCCTAATTCTGCTCTTATTACGTGAACTTATGCAAGGTCAGTGAGTGCAATGAGTCTTGACTTCATGTGAATGAATTTGTCCACATTACGTTCTCTCATGATAACGTCATGTGTGCCCCCTACAATCACCCTACAGTAACCAAGATGCAGCAAGGCACAGGTCCCTCTGCTCCAAGCAATTACACCTTTCTAACATTTCCCCAAGCCTCCAGTTAAACACGAGGCCTTCAAGTGCCCAAGCTCACTCCACAGGGGTGTATCACGCCACAAGCACAACAAGCTGCTAAAATAATAGAAACTGGTTGAGTAGACGTAAAGAGAGATACTGTACACAATAACAGCATGAGTGTTTACTATCTTGCTGACTAACAACTTAGTTCCTATCATGTGATCACTGTAATGTATTTCATATTTGACTGCAAGACAGTGATTTGCTGGCATAATCTGTAAATGCCATTCAGGATATGGTAACTGCTTGCGGCTGGTTTTTGTTCATGTGGTGTTGACACATCGTGGAAACTCGTCATTAAAATAATTGGCATTTCATTTATGGGAGGCATTCGGCATTACCTCTGTTGCAGGAAACTCCACAAGCCATTGCTTCTGAACTTGTCGACAAGTGTCAACACAACCCCAAGCACTGCAAATCTAATCAACAATGTATTAACGACGCGTAAACAGGAGAGAGTAATGACTCTTGGCTCGTTAGATCGTTGTTTAGGTGTGGGCACTACCCCTCAGCTTGTTCAGGGACATTGCCAGGCCATAAGTAAGAACCAACTTAAAATGGCAGAAATGCAAATGATAGTATTGAGCTGAGGCTTCCAACGCAGGAAGAAATCAGAAAAAAGGTGTATACCTTTTATAAAAATGGCTTGCTGTTTAGTGTGTAAAATACACGTTCAGAAGCAGTTAGAGGACTCCTCTTTCCCCTTTGGTCTGAAGGGTCTCAAACTGAAACATTGCCTGTACATACCTTCCCAGATGCTATCTGATCCGCTGAGTCACTCCAGTGGTTTATGTTTTGCTCAAGAGTCCCAACATCTGCCCTCTCTGCTATCTCTCTCTTTCCCCTATGTTTCTCTTTTTTTCAAATCTGAGGCCTTGTGCTGAGCACCATGAAACTAATATCTTGACAGTTTCTTGACAATGTCACACATCAGAGGCTATCACAGGGTTTATCCAACCCAATAATCCCACCAGGATTCGATTGATTCAGTCTGATCCTGAAAATATGGTAGGATTTTCCTTGATGGGAGAGCTCAGAGATACTATTCCGACTAAATCTACCACGTATTCACCAGTAGCCTTCTTGCCTATTCTCAGTTTTGGTTTTGTTTGGCTTCAGACCTCATTGCAGCCTTGACCCAGACATGGACCTGGATTCTGCGTTGGATGATCAGCCATGATCATATTGAATGGCGGTGCAGGCTCGAAGGGCCGAATAGCCTACTCCTGCACCTATTTTCTATGTTTCTATGTTTCTATGACCATGGAGCTAAATTCCAGAGATGAGATGTGAGGGACTTCCTTTACTCCAATACAGTCTTTGACCAAATGTGGCATAAAGGAGGCCTAGTAAAACGAGAGCAATGTGCATCAAAGGAACCCTGTGGTTGGAATCATACTTCAGAGAAAGGAAGATGGTAGATGTTGGAGATCGACCATCCCAGACCAAGAACATCACTGTCGGAGGTCCTCAGGAAAATGTCTTTGGCTCGTCAACCTTCAGTTGTTTTTTCCTTTCCTTTGATTAAAGGTGTGGAGATTCTCTGATGGTTGCAGTTTTCAGTTCCTTTCACAATTCTTTGCAGGTTGGGACAGTCCATGCCTGGATAACATACCTGCATTAGACCCCAATATGATGCATGCATTACTGTTTAACAAAGACAGATGTCTTCATTAAGGCAAAATATCTGTATCTAAGTTTAACTAACCTGTTCATTTACTTTTGTAAATTATTACATGGTGTATTTTATTATAAAACCTTCCACTCAAATTAAATGCACTCACCATTAACTTTCAGGGATCTCATTAGTTGGAATTTCTTCTTCCTTTTCTTATGCTGTCCATCATTAATGTCCTTCTATTCGCAGGTCATATTACACGAGTGATCTGAAAGAATTATGCCTTGACTACGTTTTTTTTATGATGTTCTGCTGGTATTAAGCCCAATGTCAAGTTGGACAAAATGTCAACAGCTGGAATTTATCATTGAAAATCATAAATGGTTGTTTTTCCTGCCCTTCCACCTCTTAATTAGGAGATTAATTGGCTCTTAATGATTCTGGAAGAAACCATTACTACCGGTCATTAATATATGGAATCTCGGAACTGGCTGAAAATCTGACAGAAAAGTCATAGGCTTGGCACTAGCATTAAATCTCCTCAATTATCTGTAAGAACAACTTCAACCTTAAAACTTTCACATTTAGGTTAACTCCAAGATATTTTGGAATACTGGGGATACTTTACAATAAAAACTGATTGAAATGGTGGCATAAAACCCCTTTGAACTTGATTCTTAATCTTTACCTTCTGTAATTTCCAGATCTTTCATTTCAACAAGTTAAAAAATGTCATTGTTTTATATTGGCACTTCTTGTATTTGAATGTTCTTTAAAAATAGACTTTTATATTTCCTAACCATTGCAATTCTGAGGTTGTTTTGGTGAACCAATGGTTATTCTGGTGACATTTTGTGCAATATAAATGAATCTATAAGAAAATAGCTAAACATGGGAGAAATGTATAGAATCTGAGCAGAGCATATTGAGTGAGACCAAAATAGACAGCGAGATATTTCCACTTATGGGAGAGTCTTGAGGGAGGGGACAGAATTGTAAGAGGACTGATGTTGTAAACTGAGATGTATAGAAATGTTTATTTTCAAAAGCCGGTGAATCTCCGGGATTCTCTGCACCATAAGATTGTGGAGGCCAGATCATTGGGCTATTTAAAGAGGCTACATATCGATGGTTCAGGAAATTGAGGGCCATGGAGCAGAAGAGGAGTTCAAGTGGATATTTTTAAGGCAGGGATAGATAGATTCTTGATTAGTACGGGTGTCAGAGGTTATGGGGAGAAGGCAGGAGAATGGGGTTAGGAGAGATAGATCAGCTATAATTGAATGGTGGAGTAGACTTGATGGGCTGAATGGTCTAATTGTACTCTATTCCTTAGGATCTTAAGCCTGAGGCAGATCAGTCATTATCACATAGAATGGCAGGCAAGGCTTTTTTTGGGCCTGATAGACACACAAAGCTGGAGTAACTCAACGGGCCAGGCAGCATCTCTGGAAAAAGGGAATAGGTGACATTTCTGGTCGAGACCCTTCTTCAGACTGAGAGTCAGTTCAGTTCAGTTTAGTTTATTGTCACATGTACAGAGGTTCAGTGAAAAGCTTCAGTTGCGTGCTATCCAGTCAGCAGAAACAAAATATTAGATTACAATCAAGTATCTAGATACATGATAAGGGAATATTAGGGAACGGGAAACAAGAGATATAGATGGTGATATAGAGAGACATAGAACAAATGAATGTAAAAAAGTAACACTGATCAAAGAAAGGTGGAGCTGACAATGGTTCATTGTTGACTGTGGGCTAGGTGTTAACGAGTTATGTCTTTGGGCCAGGTGATCTACTCCAGCTTCTACTTTTTTACATGTTTAGTATTTTATTGCATATCTTTTGCATGCAATGACTGCTTGAAGTCTGCGATTCATGGACATCATCAGTTGCTGGGTGTCTTCTCTTGTGATGCTCTGCCAGGCCGGTATTGCAGCCATCTTTATGCTTGTTTTGAGGGCTAATACCCTTCAGTTTTCTCTTCAGCATATAAAAGGCATGCTCAATTGGGTTCAGATCGGGTGATTGACTTGGCCACCCAAGAATTTACCATCTTTTAACTTTTAAAAACTCCTTTGTTGGTTTAACAGTAAGTTTGGGATCATTGTCTTGCTGTAGAATAAACCACCAGCCAATGAGTTTTGAGGCATTTGTTTGAACTTGAGCAGACAAGATGTGTCTATACACTTCAGAATTCATTATGCTACTACCATCAACAGTTTTATCATCAATGAAGATAAGTGAGCCAGTACCTTCAGCAGCCATACATGCCCAGGCCATAACACCCCTACCACCATGTTTCACAGAAGAGGTGGTAGGTTCTGGATCTTGGGCAGTTCCTTCTTTCCTCTATACTTTGCTCTTGTCATCACTCTGATATAAGTTAATCTTCATCTCATCTGTCCACAAGACCTTTTTCCAGAACTGTGGTTGCTCTTTTAAGTACATCTTGGCAAACTGTAACCTGGCCATTCTATTTTTGTGGTTAACCAATGGTTTAGACAATAGACAATAGGTGCAGAAGTAGGACATTAGGCCCTTCGAGCCAGCACCTCCATTCAATGTGATCATGGCTGATCATCCCCAATCAGTACCCCATTCCTGCCTTCTCCCCATATCCCCCGACTCCATTATTTTTAAGAGCCCTATCTAGCTCTCTCTTGAAAGCATCCAGAGAACCTGCCTCCACCGCCCTCTGAGGCAGAGAATTCCACAGACTCTCCACTCTCTGTGAGAAAAAGTGTTTCCTCGTCTCCGTTCTAAATGGCTTACTCCTTATTCTTAAACTGTGGCCTCTGGTTCTGGACTCCCCCAACATTGGCAACATGTTTCCTGCCTCTAGCGTGTCCAAACCCTTAACAATCTTATATGTTTCAATGAGATTGTGGGGAGAGAGACTATGTATAAACACAGCTGTAATTTCTACATGGTGAAACCAAAATGTATTTAAAAAAACCTTTAATAAAATCTGACAATGTGCACTTAAACCACATGTGATTTTTTTATATTACTAATCTCAAATTGTGGAGTACAGAGGTAAATAAATAAATGATGTGTCTTTTTCCCAAACATTATGGAGGGCACTGTATCTTTTCCTCTCCACCCCATTCCCCTTGGCCTCCACATCAATTTGTGGCAATTCCACAGGTTCACCACCCTCTGGCTAAAGAAATTGCTCCTTTCTAAAGGTACGTCCTTTAATTCCGAGACTGTGGCCTCTGGACCTAGACTCTCGCACTAGTAGAAACAACCTCTCCACATTCAGTTCTGGTCAATATGAAGCTGCAATCACTACCATCCAACACTATTATTCATGCAGCTAACAATTTACTCTTCTAATTCACATTATCATACAATTCCATCAGTGATCATCCCCCTCTTATTTCTAAATTTCACCTCCATAACCTTGCTAGATAATTCAGATTCAAACTTTATTCAGATTCAAACTCTATCGTCATTGTGCAGGGTACAAGTACAGAGACAAGGAGGATGTTCCCCCAAGAACATCCTCCTTAAATACCGCATGATGCTCTCCCTCATCAATATTGTATCTCCCCCTTCCCCTTACCTCCATCTCTATCATGCCTGCAGTATCTGTATCCATTTCCTTCATTCATCTGCCTTACTTGCCAGGCTTCCTGCATTACAATAAATGCAATTTAGCCTCTCTCCCTGTTTTGCTCCTGCTTTTCCTCTACACGACTTGCTCACTTTAACTATTATATTTGATTCCGCTTGACATCTGTCTCACTACTGTTTTGAATTCCACCCACTTGCCAAAGTAGTTTAACCCTCTCAAGAAGCACTAGTTGGAGGACCATTGTAAGAAGACATGGATGTTTAACGTAAGAAATATTCTCTGGTACATTCAGTGAATGGTTCGATGATGCCTTGAACTCATCCACTAAATACATGCACAAGGAGACACTGTGATGTACTTTATTTATTAATTGTGCTTATTGAGTTTATTGTTTCTTTAAAAGTGTCATGCAAACTAGAAATGTCATTGCACGCTGGTGTATATTAGAATAAACTAAACAATCCAAATAACCATTGGAGACACAAAAACTGCAGATGTTGGGGCAAAACAGAAAGTGCTAGAGTAATTCAGTGGGTCAGGCAGCATCTATTGGAGGGAATGGATAGGCAATGTTTCAGGTCGGGACCCTTCTTCAGTCTGAAAGAGGGTCCTGACTTTCCCTCCATAAATGCTGCCTGACCCACTGAATCTGACCATTGCACATTTTGAAAATAGAATGTACAAAAATAGTCCAAAAATGTATTTAGAAAGTTCTGAAGTAATATATCAGCTCTGTGTCCGGGTGTGAGGTGAACCTGGTTGTGGAATGGGTCTGGTACATGTTGAAAAGATGCATATTTTGTACAATAAATTAACCGTGACATCAACCACTGTGATAACCATAATTACAAAACTATTTTCATTTATTTTTCCTGGATTCATCATGTTGATTCCCAGCCATGGTCATCCCTTTCTCCCCTTTGAATCTTTCTTCCTCCTAGGAATGAACTGATCCTGCACCTTCTGTATTATTCCTAGAAATACCTGCCATTTTTGTTCCACTTCTGTCCCCTCAGTCTGCCTGTGTTTCTCTCTGTAACTATCTGTTCCCTTCTGCACAATGTCCCACACAGTGGTCTCGGTTCGAATGGAATCAGTTTTCCTTAAATTCATTGTTCTGCACAAGTGATATGGTTGTTACAATAACATTTCTTTTAAATTTGGTAATATAATAAGGTATTTAATCCTCTCAGATGTCATTAAAAGCTTCCTGCAGTACATCATAGGATAAATGTGGCACGAAAAGCCTGGAAACCATCCACAGCTTTTACAGGTAAGGGTGGCCGTTGCAAACATCCGTTTTTATGTGAACAGTAATGGGTTGCAGCTCCACACCAATCAATTCAAGAAAATGTGCAGCTCTGTTCCAGTCTAAGCAGAAAGTCGTCATTTTGTCTGTGAATTTGTGTTCTGTCAACTAATAATTATAGGCTTTAGAGGGGCATTGGTTTCAGGAATGTCTGCTCCCAAAAAGCTTAAATTACCAGCCAGAAATTTCAGTGTACAAACAGGAGCCAGCTTAGAAAAACAAATGTGAAGGCAAATGGGCAAATAACAGTATATTTTTTAAAGTGAACGCACTTCAGTATCAAGCCTCAAAGCTAAATCTTCTACATATAATTCCTTTGAGAATCCTATCAAAGCGTTAAGAAAAGCAATTATTGTTAAAAAAGAAAATCCACTTAGGAAGAGAGTGGAGCACTGAATTTATCAAGTCATAAAACTGTACATCACAGAAACAGGACCTTACTTACAGGCTATTACTTCCGTGCGGGCATTTTTGCTCATCTACACTAATTCTATTAATGTGCCTGGCTCAATGTCTCTTAAACGGTGAGTGCATCTGATTCCACCACCATTTCTGACAGTCAGTTCCAGATATTATACACTCTGTGTAAAAACTTTCCTCTCAAATTTACTTTAAAGCTCTTTCCCCTCACCATAAAGTCATGCCTCTTGTTTTGTTTGTAAGCTAAACCCCAACCATGAGGAGAAAACGAAATATTCTGATGTTTAGTTTCGTTTTAGTTTAGTTTAGAGATACAGTGTGGAAACAAGCCCTTCGGCCCACCGAGACCATGCCGACCATTGATCACCTGTACAACAGGTCTATGTTCTGCACACGAGGGGCAATTTACAGAGTCCGTTAACCTACAAACCTGCACGGCTTTAGAATAAGGGAGGAAACCGGAGTGCCTGGAGAAAACCCATGCTGTCACAGGGAGATCGAAGCCGTGTTTCTGATGCTGTGAGGTAGAGACTCTCCTGCTGCACCACTGCACCACCCTTACACCCAGTCTATGCCTCTTATAATTCTATATACATTTAACTGGAGAGTTTGGTCCTGTGGTTCAATTACTCCCATGGTTGGCCATTGTTCATCAAGGCTTTTGCAACCAATCCAAAAGTAGTTCTGATCATCCCTTCAAATGATGGCATACATTACTGAGTGTTCTACTACTGCATAGTTTTGGTCTCCTAATTTGAGGAAGGACATTCTTGCTAATGAGGGAGTGCAGCGTCGGTTCACCAGGTTCATTCCCAGGATGGCAGGACTGACATATGATGAAAGAATGGATTGACTGGACTTATATTGACTGGAATTTAGGATGAGAGGGGATCTTATAGAAACATATAACATTCCTAAGGGATTGGACAGGCTAGATGCAGGAAAAAAATGTTCCTGTTGTTGGGGGAGCCCAGAACCAGGGGTCACAGTTTAAGAATAAGGGGAAGGCCATTTAGGACTGAGATCAGGAAAAACGTTTTCACCCAGAGAAGGTTGTGAATCTGTGGAATTCTCTGCCACAGTAGGCAGTGGAGATCAATTCACTGGATGTTTTCAAGAGAGAGATAAATATAGCACCTAGGGCTAACGGAATCAAGGGATATGGGGAGAAAGCAGGAACGGGGTACTGATTTTGGATGATCAGCCATGATAATATTGTAAGGCAGTGCTGGCTCGAAGGGTCGAATGGCCTACTCCTGCATCTATTTTCAATGTTTTCTATGTATTGCTTAAGTAAGTAAGTCAGTTTATTGGCCAAGTATTCACATACAAGGAATTTGCCTTGGTGCTCCGCCCACAAGTAACAACATGACATACAGTGACAGTTACGAATGACTCAGAAAACACTAAACATGAATAATAATAAAACATTAATGATAAACCACCATTGATCAAGCAGGTGAGCCAACAAAATACCAGATCAAAGGGAGGCTACAGATTTTTGGCTGCTGAGTAGAGCAACTACTTGTGGATAAAAACTATTTTTATGTCTGGCCAGAGAGAAGTGATTCAAAGAGTTTGTGGCCAGGGTAAGAGGGTAAGAGGGGTCAGAGATGATCTTGCCCGCTCGTTTCCTGGCCCTTGCAGTGTACAGTTCATCAATGGAGGGAAGGTTGCAGCCAATAATCTTCTCTGCTGATCGGACAATTCGTTGCAGCCTCCAGGTGTCGTGCTTGGTGGCTGAGCCAAACCAGACCATGATGGAGAAGGTGAGAACAGACTCTACGATGGCCGTGTAGAATTGGACCATCATTGCCTGTGGCAAATTGTGCTTCCTCAGGAACTTAAAAGACTCCACAGATGTGACTGTGGTGTTGTTGATGGTGAGTGGGGTGAGGGGAGGGGGGGCTCTTCTAAAGTCTCCTAAAGTCTACAATCAGTTCCACTGTCTTAAGAGCATTGAGCTCTAAGTTGTTGCGATGGCACCAGGACGCCAGCTGTGACACTTCCTGTCTGTAGGCAGATTCCTCCCCATCCTGGATTAGTCCAATCAGGGTAGTGTCGTCCGCAAACTTGAGAAGCTTGACAGAGGTGTCTGTGGAGGTGCAGTCGTTGGTGTAGAGAGAATAGAGGAGAGGGGAGAGTACGCAGCCTTGCGGTGCTCCTACGCTGAGTGTTTGCGGGTCCGAGATGTACTTTCCCAGCCTCACATGCTGCTTCCTGTCTGTCAGGAAGTTGTCACTCCATTAAGACAAAAGGAACTGCAACTGTTGGTTTACAAAAAAAAACACAAAGTGCTGGATAACTCAGTGACTCAGGCAGCATCTTGGTGGAGTTGGATAGGAGGTGTTTCCTATCCTATTCACACTCCAGTCCATCATAAGCTCGTCACTTCCTTCCATCCAGTCCATCTTCATGGTATGTTGCATCTGGAAGACTGGAAGTATTGGCATAGGTGCAGTTCATCCTCGCCATTCTCTTTTCTCTCTTCTACCTTCTGGGGAAAAGTACAGGAACGTGTCTTTCATTTCCTATAGGTCAGAACCCTTCTTTGGACCCAAAATGTCATCTGTTCATGTCCTCCGGACATGCTGCCTGACTCTCTGAAGTTACTTCAGCATATTGTGTTATTAAAAGGCAGCATAATGTGCACTGTGGGTTCGTTCAGAAAATCTAACTTTTTTTGTGGCACAATGACTTGGGAAATGGAACTACTGCTTCACACCTCCAGTGACCTTGGATCCTAACCTCCGGTGCTGGCTGTGTGGAGTTTGCTGTGTGGATTTTAATCACTTGGGTTTCGCCCAAAGACATGCGGGTTGGTACAATATTTATTTGGCCATTGCAAATTCTGCCTAGTGCATCGGTAAGTGGTAAAATCTAGAAGGATTGATGAGAATGTGGGAAAAATATAATTGGATTAGTGCAAACATGAAGTTGATATTTGGAATGGACGCATTGGGCTAAAGGTCTTGTTTCCATGCTGCGTCTCTGTAATACAACGTTTTATGGGTAAAATTGCACTGGTGTGCAATTAAACAACCTCCTTTCCATCTTAAGCCTTTAAAATAAAAAATCTTGATGGAAGAATCCTGATGGAAGACTTTCAAATTATTAAAGACTCTGAAGGAGCAAATACATAGAGTGCTGTAACACGAGAATTTTGCACAAACAGTCCATGACCCATAGCGCTATATTTAAACCAAAGATCCTATAGCGGAGCAAGATGGACTACTCCTATGCAAAACATGTAGTACGGTCATGGGCAGATTCATGGGTAATTATAGGACCCATTTTCGTAACCAGCTTCCGCCATCTTGCGACCGCCCAAAGATAGGATCTTTGCTTCCGCCTCCGCTCTCGAATCCAAAGAATCTTCGCTTTGGCCATGGCGTCCACGTCTACTAGCGTTGCATTCTGCTCTGCGGTAAATAGCTCCAATCGGCAATGTAGGCGACCCGACTTGTCTTTCTTCAGGTTCCCCGTTATGGAGGCGACAATGCTTTGTTTAAACCTTTGCGTGCCAAGCAGGCAATGATGGAGTATTGCTTTTACTCGCCAAGTCTACGGCTGATAGTGCTTTGATTCGAAAGGTGGGGGGGCGTCTTTCTCGGATGCAGTCCCCTGCCATTGGTTATAGTTTGGGAGCGGCGCTATTGACCAAGATTTCCAGGCGGTTATTTCAACGGTTGATTTCTGCTTGTATAAAGGCGGGTGCCAGTAGGCCATCAGTTAGTTCATTTACGAGAGGGGTTCACCGACGGGCTGAGTCGCCATCAACGCCGCGGATGGAAGCAGAGAGAGAGGCAGGTGTGCTGCTGTAAAACAGGACCCCGCACATACTGAGACAAGTATTGTTTTGTTTTCTCCCTTGCCAATAAATCTGATTCGTAAATAAACAGGCGAGTGTGCCTTTTTTCTGTTCTACCAGTCAGATCCTTGAACCTGTTCCCTTGTAACATGTGCTTCTTTTAATTGGTAAGAGCAAAACCAGAGATATCCCTGAAAGGCTGTCAACTAGAAATAAAGTAGGAAATTAAGAAGCTGCCAAATTCTGTCTAAAGTTTATAAATAATTATAATTATGACCATAGACAACCCTATATTTTAAATAAATCAGTGCAGAAATGAGCATGGCCAAGACATTTGTTAAAGCCAAATTCCGCTCATTTTTTCACTAGGATTTTTATGTTTAATGAATCCACCAAATTCATTTATTTGACATAGTCATAGTTATGCCCTTTGGTCCAACTTGCCCACACAAGCCAATATGTCCCAGCTGCACTAGTCTCACCTGCCTGTGTTTGCTCCATATCCTTCCAAACCTGCCCTCTCCATGTGCCTGTCTAACTGTTTTTAAATGTTGTGATAGTCCCAGCCACAACTACCTCCTCTGACAGCTTGTTCTATATACCCAACTTCCTTATATTTCAATTCCTATGACAAATAATATTTTTAATACTTTATTAAAGCAAATAATAATAACATTTGAAAGCTTGCCTTTTTTATTATTTATTATAATCAGTCATGTACCTTTCTCCAAAGGGGCTCATTTATTTTAATATCATTCTATATCATTCTAATGCATATTATTAACATCCTATGACATTAGCTCGAATATTTTTTTAAGGTATCCTTTTCATTTTATATGTTTTTTACCTTTTTTTTAAAACAATGTTCTTTTATAACATTTTCCTTTGCTTTTGGTAGAATTGGATTATCATAGAATAATTACAATAGTCCATTCAGATCTTCGTTTTTGTGGCACTTGCACCAGAGCAAATCCTATATCCACCAAAATGTCCTCTCTCCACAGACTTGCAAAGTCTTCTCCACCATTTATCTATTCAATTCACTCTTGAAGGCTACATTGGAATCTGCCACCACACAAGATGTTCTTGTTATCAATACTCATCCCCTTTATATTATGCCAGTGATTGTTAATCCTTGACCTCTTTACCAATGGGAACATTTTCCCACTATTCATTGTGTCCAGGCACCTCACGATAACTTATAAACATTCTCCATCCATTCTTCCCCTTCTTCAGAGTTCCAGCCTCTCAGATCTATCCTTAAACCATACTCTCTAATCCATGAACCATTCTCCATAGATGCTGCTGCACCCGCTGAGTTTCACCAGCATTTTTGTGTACCAACCATTCTCATATATCATTTCTATGCTATCTGCCACATCATTAGATTCTTCATATGATATGATGACCAGAATTGAGATTATGAAAAATTGGTCCAAACTCAAACATAAAGGTTCAGCATAATTTCACTGCTTTTAGTTTTAATGCTCCTTTTGATAAAGCCAATATTTTGTTAGCCTTGTGTAGGAAGGAACTGCAGTTTAAACCAACAATAGACACAAAACAATGGAGTAACTCAGAGGATCATACGGCATCTCTGGAGAAAAGGAATAGGTGACGTTTCGGGCCGTGACACTTCTTCAGACTGAGAGACAGGGAAACAAGAGACATAGATGGTGATGTAGAGAGATATTGATCAAATGAATGAAAGATATGCAAAAAAGTAACGATTATGAAGGAAGCAGGCCATTGGTAGCTGTTTGCTAGGTGAGAAGAAGTTGGCCTTGTCTTTGCATGAGCCACTGGAGTTGTAGATGGAACATCCAGCACAAGTGGACACACAATGAGCCCTGGTCGGAAATCCTGTGATAGAATCTCACCAAAACATCAAGATTTTGATGTTTTTATATTTTTATAAGTACAAGGATAACATCCCTCTTTCTTCCAAACGAAATGTATCCTTTCATACTACTACTTCTTCACTGGATTTCAATTCTCTTTGAATCTCTGACTGCTCTCTCCTTTTGGTTGGATAAGGCTTCTCAGCTCATTTGTCGGCTATTATGAATGATACTACTATTCAAGTCTGGCTACATCAATTAAGCTTTGTTTTAAGAAGTAGTTTGGAAAATTGGAGGTGCAGACCCAGATATTCCGTTACAGAGCCACAAAAATAAAACAGACTGTGAAGTTGAAAATTGGATTAACTTAGTGCAGAGCAATTTGCCAACACTGCGAGTGGCTTAGACAGGAAATTCTTACTGACATGTAGCATGATTTACATTTGCCCCAGCGTCTTATTTCTGGTGTAAAATCCTTCCTAATTACATCCACACCATAACAGCAGGGAAAATTCATCTGCGGTGAGATTTTCAACTTCTTTGGTCTGAATAACAACTATTGTGATTCACTCAAATGACTATCCTAGTTTAATGAATCCTTTTTTCCTTTATCCTCACCAAGATCTGTAAATTCCTCCTCAAATTTAGCCTTTGCAAGTTTGCTCCTTTGTCCATGTCGTCTGGTTGTTGTCGGGCAGAGGTCGGGCCGTGGTGGACGGGCCACGCCGCTGAGAACGAAGGGGGACCTGGCGTCAGGGGGCCGCTGAGAATGAAGGGGGACCCGGCATGGGGAGGGGCCACTGGGACCCAGCGGGGGGTAGATGAGATCTAAGGGGGACCTCGAGATGCATCGAAGAGGGGATGAGTACTTTTTGTAACTTTGTAGACGCCTTTGTGGTGACTCTGTTGTGCACTTTGTATGCAAAAACAAATAATTTCACTGCACCTAGGTACACGTGACAATAAAGTAGTACCATCATCATCATCATCTTCATCGTCATAAAGATCAAGGTCATGTTCACTCAGAGCATCCTAGCCACAGGATAATTTCTGGCTGCACCAGCTGACCATTGTTTCCCAGTTTGCTCCTCGAGGCTGCATTCATCTATACAAAACTAAAACTCTGATCTTGTGCTCTTCCAGTTTGCGCGGTTTTTCTATTTGCGCGAAACGGTATGCGATAGCACTACGATATTTCATCAGCTCACTCGCCGTTCTCCTGTGCTGCGAGTGCATCAGGTTTCGTTCCGATCGGTGGTATATTGTAAAAGTTAGCGCGGTTTAAAAACAGTAAAAACCGCGCGTGCACAGATCAATCTCCTTCTCCTGTCACGGTCCACCCCTTCCTGTGCCATCACGTCTTTACTGCAGCTGAGGGTGGCCGGTGGAGGTCTCCAACCGGACACAATTTTCGGAGGGACCGGAAGCGGCCCGGCGCGGCGCGGAGTCGGAGATGTCGCCAAACGTAAAGCGGAGAGTCTGATCCCAGCAGAGGAGAGCGTCCAGCGCCCGCTGTGAGTCCCAAACGGACCACCATCGCAACGTCCCACAGCTCCAGCCCCTTCCCCTCTGGTCCCCCTCGCTGGATCCTGCCCCCCTCCCCCGTAATACCCCCTCTCCCCCATGGCTCTTCCCCGTCTTTTCCCGAAGCATCCCCACCCCCAACCACACGCCGGCACGGCCGAAGCAGCTGGTGCTTCTGGGCCGAACCGAGGCCTGGCTCTAATGGCGCCAATGGCTGATGCTCCTCCGGGGCACGCAAGAAGGGAGAGGAGCGGCAACCTCGAAATCCTGGGGAAGGGAGAGTGGGGGAGGAGAGGGGATAGAGGGAGAGGAGGGGAGAAGGGAGGGGAGAGGAGGGGGACGGAGGGAGTGACTGAGGGTAGGGGAAAGGAGAGGTGAGGGAGGGATTGGGGGAGGGTAGGAGGAGAGGGGAAAGAAGAGGGAGGTGAGGAGGGAAAGTGGGGGAGGAGGGGGAATAGAGGGAGGGGAAGGGGGCAGTAGAGGAGGGATGGGGGGAGGTTAGAGAAGTGGGGATAGAGGGAGAGAGGGCATTGGAGAGGTGGTGGGGGCAAGGAGGCGGCAGGGAGGGGAGAGGGAATTATGGGGGTGGATGACTGAATAGTAGGGGAAAGGAGAGGGAGAGAGAGGTGAGGGAGGCATTGGGGGAGAGGAGGAAGAGGGGAAAGAAGAGGGAGGGTGAAGAGGAGGGGGAGAGAGTGCTAGAGATGAGGGGAAATGAGCTGCACCTGTGCAGTTGGGGCTATGGGTGAGTGGTGGAATATTGCGTTGGGGGACCAAGCCTCCTAATGGGCCCCACTTAGTTTAGTTAGAAAGAGTGGGGAATAGAGGGAGAGAAGGCAGGTACAGGATACTGAGTTGGATGATCAGCCATGATCATATTGAATGGCGGTGCAGGCTCGAAGGGCCGAATGGCCTACTCCTGCACCTATTTTCTATGTTTCTATGTTTCTAACTCACAATCACAATCACAATCACAATAATACTTTATTAGCCAAGTATGTTTAGCAACATATGAGGAATTTAATTTGCCATAGGAAAGGGGACTTCATCTACTTTTACTTCATGGGGCAAAGTGCCATAGGTATCTGCTTGTATCGCAGGTCCCTGTTATACGAGAATTTTTCCGAACAGCCTGAGACCTATAGCGCTGAGCCCATAGCGCTGTGGCTGGTAGTGCTATAATCACAATCACAATCGCAATCCAATAATACACACAAAATACATTTTAACACAAACATCCACCACAGTGACCTCCACATTCCTTAAGGGCCTGTCCCACCTGAGCGACCTAATCCGCGAGTTCTGCCGAGTTTGCCTTCGACTCATACTTGCAGCATGGTCGACACAAGGTTGTAGGAGGTCTTCGTAACTCTCCTTCATGCTCGAGAGTGGTCTCCGCGTACTCGAGGCCTCAGCTAGGTCATGACTTTTTTTAATATGTGTAAAAAAAGGTTGCCATGGAAAAAATCAATACTTTTTTTACTCGTAGATTCAATGGTAGTAGGTCATAGTAGGTAGTAGTAGGTCGGCATGTTAGTCATAGATAATCAAGGGTAGTCGAAGGGAGAGAGAGAGAGAGAGAGAGAGAGAGAGAGAGAGAGAGAGAGAGAGAGAGAGAGAGAAGATAGAGAGAGATCAAGATAGGATCTCTTATAGACGCGAGAGCTCTCGTCCTCGCTCTATCTCTCTCTCTGCCTTCTCTCTCTCTGCTACGCTCTCTCTCTCTCTCTCTCTCTCTGCTCTCTCTCTCTCCTCTCTCTCGCTGCTCTTCTATTCTCTCTCTACTTCTCGCGCTCTCTCTCTCTTGCTCTCTCTCTCTCTTCGTACTCTCTGCTACTCCTACTCCTCTCTCTCTCTCTCTCTCGCTGCGCTCTCTCATCTCTCTCTCTTACTCTCTCTCTCTCTCATCTCTTCTTCTGCTCTCTCAGTCTCTCTCTCTCTCTCTCTTCTTCTTCTCCTCTCTCTCCTTTCTCTCTCTCAGTCTCTCTCTCTCTCGCTCTCTCTCTGCTACTCGCTCTCTCTTCTCTCTCTCGCATCTCTCTCTCTACTCTCTCTACTCTCTCGCTACCTCCTCTTCCTCTCTCTTCTACTCGCTCGCGTCTCTCTCCATCTCTCTAAGAGCATCTCTATCTTACACCCGGACCCCGCGTGTACCAAGACAAGTATTCTTTTTCCTCTCTCTCTTGCCAATAAATCTGATGTGTTCATGTATGAGAGGGGTTCGCCGACGGGCTGTCGCGATCAGTGCTGCAGACGGAGGCAGAGAGAGAGAGAGAGAGAGAGAGGTGTGCTGCTCTTTGCATTTTCCCTCTCCCCATGTTCCCATCAAACCCTCCCACCACTACGCCCCTATACTCTACCATTCACCTAGACCAGGGCAATTTTCAGTAGATGCGTCTACTAACCCACACATCTTTGGGATGTGGGATGAAACCATAGCATCCGGGGAAACCCAAAGGGGCAAATAGAGAAACAAGCAAACTTCACACAGGCAACATTGAACATTGATTGGTGGAGCTGTGACCACATGAACCAGACACCCTCTTCAAATCCTCATTATGGTAAGAGACAACCAGATGGATAAAGGAAATGACTGAAGGACTGAAGCCTCCTAACATCCCCAGTGTCTTGTTGGGATTCCTGGCCCTGGCCAGATCAACATAGAGAAAGGAGACATGGGATGTTACTGTGAACCGTGAAGCTTTACGCAGGGGTAGCAGAAGCCTGAAGTAATGAGTTTCTTGGATCTCAAAGAGAGATTTCCAGGATTAGGGAAGTTGGCTGCCTCTTGGTGGTGAGTTATCGAGGACGTAGGTAGAGATAGTTTTAGGAGGAACATTAATTAGGGTGACCCGTGATAATTGAAGGGATGTGGAATCTGTGGACTGGTGCAATTTGGGATCCCAAGGGATTATTTATATAACGAGCCCCTGGCTCACAGCTGGTAAAAGGGATTCTGATCTCTTATACAATCGGAACTTCTGAAATGTTACATCTCGAAGATATGAGATTCGTTCTAGCAGGAAAATCTGAACAATATGCCTTGATTTATACGACTGTACATTGCTTTTAATAAAAATATATTTTTAAAAACAATCTCCAACAACAGGTCCTTCATCCCAACTTGCCCACACTGCCCAACATGTCCCAGCTACACTAGTCCCACCTGTCAGCATTTGGTCCATATCCCTCCAAGCCTGTCCTATCCATTAACCTGTCTAACTGTTTCTTAAATGTTGGGATAGTCCCTGCCTCAAGTACCTCCTCTGGCAGCTCGTTCCATACACCCACCACCTTTTGTGTGAAAAAGTTACCCCTCAGATTCCTATTAAATCTTTCCCCCTCCACCTTAAGCCTACGTCCTCTGGTCCTCGATTCACACAATCTGGGCAAGATCTGTTGTGCACTAAGCCCAGGACCACCACAGCGATGGTGTTTAAAAAGAACAGAGATTCCAATGGATTCCAATGTTGCATTGGTCAAGGGCAGCATCGTGACAGAGGAGATGTGTCTATCCAATCAGAAAATAACACAGGATCATTGAGAGCGGCTTTTATAGAGAAATTGACCAAGTATCATCACCTGGAGGTGACCATCAAGGACACTTGCTCAGTGGCTGAAACCTGCCAAATAATGAAAGGTCTCAACAGAATGGATGTAGAGGGGATGTTCCAAGTAATGGGAGAATCTAGGACCAGAGGGAACAAATCAGAATAAAAGGATGTACCCTTAGAATGGAGATGAGGAGGAATTTCTTTAGCCTTTTGGTGATGAATGTGTGGAATTAATTGCCGCAGATGGTGGCAGAGGCTAAGACATTGGGTATTTTTAAAGTGGAGCTTGATAGGCTCTTGATTAGTTCGAGCATCAAAGATTATGGGGAGAAGGCAGGAAAATAGAGTTGAATGAAAAATATATCATCCATAATTGAATGGTGGAACAATTTCGAAGGGTTGGATGGGTTAATTCTGCTCCCATGCCTTATGTCCTATGGTAGCCATGTTCTCCTTTTACTGCTTTATTATAGGTGCAAGAGATTCATGCCTTGCCCATTGTAAGAAGAATTTTAGTGTCCATTTAGTGTCTATCGAGAGCAATCAAAACAAAGGTGGGAAAAAACTCACAACCTATTTACGATTTCATCTATCAATTTATACACCAACAAGTTTAATTTACAAGCCAAACATCCCTGGCGACTGTGCCCCTTTAAAAGATAAATGGCATTCCTGAACTGTTTGAACCATCCTAGCTGATTATGGCCATAAACTTGCTTGGCCCACAACCAGCAGGGCTATTTAATCATTTTAGCCTGGAGAAAGAAAGGGTGTGACTATGTTTATGCTGAGGCCTGCTGATCAAACTAAGCCTCCTTAATTGTCTTCAACATAAATGACAGGAGAGCCTCATTTCTCCAGAACCCTCCGCTGCTCCGCTGAACATCCTGTACGCTCTCTTTGACATGTTCCTGCGAAAAGCAGCCATTAGCGTGGAAAGAGTACAGATCACACTTTAAATGCTGAGGCACCAACTATTCACTGTTTCGATCAATGTCGTGAAGAACACAATAGAGGGCAATAGATCCAGGTCTGCCAAGGACAAAAAGACAGCTTGGTTAGAAGGCAGTGCAGTCAGGAGGAAAATGTTATAAGAATTTAGTAGATTGATTGATCGGCAAAACTGTGGCTGATGTGTTGCAATGTAAGGATTGAAACACAGTCATTTGATTGAAACTAAAAATAAATAAATATGAGTGTTTAGAAATTGGATCTCCATAAGGGCTTATTTTAATATAACACATTTGAAAACCGATTTCACTGAGAACATTAGGATTACAAACATTTTACAATGCAGCCACGAGTGGGAAATTCACCTGGACCCTTCCTTTCATGAACTATCCACGTAATCCTGACATGATTTACATATCAAGGCACGTTGGGATGATGCCAAATATACTGCAAAAGCAACAGCATAATGATTTGCACATGGAAGCACGCACAGAAACAGATTCTGTGTAGTTCCTATCATAGAAACGTAGAAAATAGGTGCAGGAGGAGGCCCCAATCAATGATCGTCCCCAATCAATAACCCGTGCCTGCCTTCTCCCCATATCCCTTGATTCCACCAGCCCCTAGACCTCTATCTAACTCTCTCTTAAATCCATCCAGTGATTTGGCCTCCACTGCCCTCTGTGGCAGGGAATTCCACAAATTCACAACTCTCTGGGTGAAAAGGTTTTTTTCTCACCTCAGTCCTAAATGGCCTCCCCTTTATTCTAAGACTGTGGCCCCTGATTCTGGACTCGCCCAACATTGGGAACATTTTTCCTGCATCTAGCTTGTCCAGTCCTTTTATAATTTCATATGTTTCTATAAGATACCCCCTCATCCTTCTAAACTCCAGTGAATACAAGCCTAGTCTTTTCAATCTTTCCTCATATGACAGTCCCTCCATCCCAGGGATCAATCTCGTGAACCTATGCTGCACTGCCTCAATCACAAGGATGTCCTTCCTCAAATTAGGAGACTAAAACTGTACACAATACTCCAGATGTGGTCTCACCAGAGCCCTATAAAACTGCAGAAGAACCTCTCTACTCCTATACTAAATCCTATATCGGGAGTCAAAGAGCACGGAAACAGGCCCTTCAGCCCAACTAGCCCATGCTGACCAAGATGCCTGCATTTAGTCCATATCCCTCTAAACCATTCCTTCCATGTACCTATCCAAATGTATTTTAAGTGTCAATAAGCAGAGCTCCATGGAAAACCTATACAGAGTCATAGAGTCATACGGTCATACTGCTTGCAAACCGGCCCTTCGACTCAACTTACCCACACTGACAAACATGTCCCATCTACACTTGTCCCACCGGCCTGCATTTGGCCCAAATCCCTCTAAACCTGCCCTATCGTTGCACCTGTCCAAATGTTTCTTAAATGTTACAATACCACCTGCCTCAACTCATTCCATACTCAAACACCCACGGTGTGAAAAAGCTACCCTTCTAGTCCCACCTGCCCGCACTCGGCCCAAAATCCTCCAATGCTAACTTATCCATGTATCTGTCCAAATGTCTCTTAAATGTTAAGATAGTACCTGCCTCAACTATCTCATCTGGCAACTTGTTCCATTTTCCCACCACCCTTTGCGTAGAAAAGTCACCCCTCAAGTTCCTATTAAAACTTTCCCCCCTCACCTTAAACCTATGTCCTCTGGTTCTCGATTCCCCCACTCTGGGCAAGAGACTCTGTGCGTCTACCCGATCTATTCCTGTCATTATTTTGTACACCTCATCACCCCTCATCCTCCTGCGCTCCAAGGAATAGTCCTAGCCTGCTCAACCTCTCCCTATTGCTCAAGCCCTCGAGTCCTGGCAACATTATCATAAAACTTCTCTGCACCCTTTCCAGCTTGACAACATCTTTCCTGTAACATGGTGCCCAGAACTGAACACAATACTCGAGTTGTGGCCTCACCAACGTCTTCTATAACGGCACTATACTCAATGCTCTATCTGTGGCATCATGGAGATCAAGGTGAAGCGAGATGGAGATAATCTCACCATGGCCGTCATAGACCAGGTGCATAGAAAGTAGTCATGGAGGTGAAGAGATGTCCAGAGTGGGGCAGTGGGATCTACTGTGCATCGATACACCACATGTGAGCCTTCATGCCACAAATGTCCTCATGCTTTGTCATGGTGTGGGTTGATCAAATATAACATTTTAAGCATTTTCCAAATCACCAGTCCCTCAAATGGTTATGGAACTACTCTTAGTTTTATTGATTCACTACGAATGACAGTTGTCGTCATCATCCGAATATTGCGAACAAAAAGACGCAAAAAACCCAAGGAGATGCAACACTTGCCTTGAGACAGATCCGTCAGTCAGACACAGAACTACAACATGTCTCAGTGCCAAATGCTTTCCTTCAGACTGAAGAAGGGCCCCGACCCAAATGGTGTCTGTCCATTCTCATCACAGATGCTGCCTAACCCGTTAAGTTCTTCCAGCACTTTGTATTTTGCTCAAGATTCCAGCATCTGCAGTTTTTCGTGTCTCCAAAGGTTTTCCTTCTCTTGGTCTTTTCTCTTGAGGCACCTTGAGATGAATCCATGTCAAAGAGCTGTTAGTTAGCTAATTGCTGGATATCTACGTGCATAAGAAAATATAGGAGCACATCATTTGACCCCTATGTCATTTGTGTTATTTATTTAAATCGTGGTTATTTTTTTTACCTTAGCACCACTTTCTGGGTTTAAGGGAATCAGGGGAGATGGGATATGAACAAATAAAAATCTATTCTTCATTTTAAACATATTCAGTGATTGATTAGAGATTGGTTAGAGAATTCCAAAACGTGACTGAAGAAGAGTTTCGGCCCGAAACGTTGCATATTTCCTTCGCTCCATAGATGCTGCTGCACCCGCTGAGTTTCTCCAGCATTTTTGTGTACCTTCCAAAACGTGGCTGCCTGCTGGGTGAATTTCTGCCTTGAATGCCCAACTCTGTATCCTGCAACCAGGACACTTGATTCCCAGGAACCCAGCCTGGAAAAACATGAAGTCCATCAAGCCCCTGAAGAAATTTATATGTTTCGATTAAATCACCTTATGGCGAATAAAACGAGTGGTGAAAACAAAGAGAACTTTATTGCTCAGGTAAAAAGATCAACACACACGCGAATGGGGGAGGGCTGACCCAGGTCTCCATACTTATACTAGGGCACACCCCTAAACCTGGTGACAACGGCTTCCCGCCATTACCCAGTCACGTGACCCCATCCACGACTGCCAATGGTTCGCATACAGGTGGCCTAACCACCGGGTGGCGCCACAACCTCTCATTCTTCTAAACAATAGAGAGGATTGGCCTAGTTTCTACAATCCCGGCTCAAAATAAACTGCAACTCACGAATCACTCGTGTGAAATTTCACTGCACTTACCCTCTATCAAATGCAGTAAACACCAGAAATCCCGACGGTTCAGCACCTGGTACTTCTGGTTCTATGTCCCTCACTCGCTTTAAATAATAATAGATTCCATTTCTATTGCTCCCTTTAAACTCACCAGGTTCCGTGGTCCAATCAAACATTGCGTCCCTGTTCAATGCTGCTTTTATGAGGTACCTTTTCCCTTTCGGGACCATGGTTTTGACCTGAATCATTGGCAATTTCATTCCCTGCACAGAGGGGTGGCACGGTGGTGCAGCAGTAGAGTTGTTGCCTTACAGCTCCAGAGGCCCGGGTTCGATCCTGACTACGGGTGCTGTCTGTACAGAGTTTGGACGTTCTCCCCGTGACCACGTGCGTTTTTTCAGAGTGTTCCAGTTTCTTCCCACACTCCAAAGATGTACAGGTTTGTAGGTTATTTGGCTTCGGTAAAATTGTAATTTGTCGCTAATGCATAGGATAGTGCTTGTGTAGGGGGCGATCGCTCGTTGGCACGGATTTGGTGGGCAGAAGGGCCTTGTTTCCATTCTGTATCTCTAAAGTCTAAATCAACAACAATAACAGGACAGAGTACAGGAAAGAGATTGTGAATCTTGTGTCATGGTGGCAGAACAACAACCTAGTCCTTAATGTGCACGAGACAAAAAAAGTTGGTTGATGACTTTACGTAGCGGGGTGGTGGGGTGGAAGCTTGCAACCTTCACATGGTCCCCTGAAGTCCCATTGTACAAACACTGGAGTCAAGTCAAGAGAGTTTATTGTCAGTCTGAAGAAGGGTTTCGGCCCGAAACGTTGCCTTTTTCCTTCGCTCCATAGATGCTGCTGCACCTGCTGAGTTTCTCCAGCATTTTTGTGTACCTTCGATTTTCCAGCATCTGCAATTCCTTCTTAAACACAAGAGTTTATTGTCATGTGTCCCAGACAGGACAATGAAATTCTTGCTTGCTGCAGCACCAGAGAATATTGTGAGCATGAATGCAGAACAGTTCAGTTTGTCTATATAGCATGGACCATATATACACATAAATAAACAGATAAAGTGCAATAGGCTGTTATAGTTCAGAGATTGTTTTGATGGTGAGTTTAATAGCCTGATTGCTGTGAGGAAGATGCTGTTCCTGAATCTGGATGTACCAGATTTCAGGCTCCTGTACCTTCTACCTGATGGCAGCGAAGAGACGAGTGTGTGACCAGGATGGTGTGGGTCCTTGATGATGTTGGCAGCCCCACTGTAAATCCCATAGAGGCCTCTCTGGAGTTCCACTGGAGTTCCACCGCACACAGCTAGTCAGTGCACCCCTGCGAATCCATCCACACATAGAAACATAGAAAATAGATGCAGGAGTAGGCCACTCGGCCCTTCGAGTCAGAGCCGCCATTCAATATGATCATGCCGGATCATCCAAAATCAGTACCCCGTTCCTGCTTTCTCCCCATACCCATTGATTCCGTTAGCCCTAAGAGCAACATCTAACTCTCTCGTGAAAACATCCAGTGAATAAAGGGCCTGTCCCACGAGCATGCGACTCCATGCGGCAAGCGCAACCTAAGCGACTCCATGCGGCAAGTGCGACCTATCTAGAAGCGGGGGCCGCGCGGAGGTCGAGTGAGTGACATGAAGTTCGCTTGAGCCGTACGGCCTCGCGGGGCCGGTCCCACTTTGATCACCGGAGCCATATGGGTTGTGCGGAGCTGGTCCCGACATCGCGCGGGGCTCCGACAAACTGACCGTGTTGAAAAATTCTGTGCGGCAACGGCCTGCCGGCCCGTAGCCGCCTCGACGCCGTACGTGACGCGCGAACTTCCTGCGGACTTCGCTCAAACTTCATGTCACTCACTCGACCTCCGCGCGGCCCCCGCTTCTAGATAGGTCGCACTTGCCGCATGGAGCCGCTTAGGTCGCGCTAGCCGCATGGAGTCGCATGCTCGTGGGACAGGCCCTTGAGCCTCCACTGCCTTCTGTGGCAGAGAATTCCACAGATTCACGACTCTCTGAGTGAAAAAGGTTTTCCTGATCTTAGTCCTAAATGGCTTACCCCTTATTCTTAAACTGTGTCCCCTGGTTCTGGACTCCCCAAAATCAGGAACATTTTTCCTGCATCTAGCCTGTACAATCCCTTATGAATTTTACGTGTGATCTACTGTGTATTCTTGGACTTCCATTGCACATCGACAGGAGTTCCAAAATTCATCCTGGTATTGTCATCTTGGAAATTACATTTTACAAAATTAACCTCTGGAATATCACCCTAACAAAATTTAAGGACACCGTGACAGACAGAGGGAATAAGGGAGTATGTCCCGAGTCTGGAAATAATTGTTGATAGCTATTGTGCAATATGTTAAACCTCAAGTATCAAATTCCTCTCCATGGTATTTCAGTGTGAGCTCTCACCCACTGAGCAGAGAGTGAAATTTAATACTGAATATTGAGTGCTGATATGATAAAATCGCTAAGAATAATTCCTGACATTATTTTGGGCCCTATCCCGTTTGTTTAACTTCCCAAGGAGAGTTTATGAATAACCATAGTGAAAGCATCCAAAAATATTAAACCATGTGAAATTTCTCCTTGACCCTCACTTCACTTCTTCTCCCATCCTTCAGTAATCCTGCGAAGCTACAGGGCAGCAAATTATTAAAATCTACATTGCTCAAACCTGACAGGTTGCATTCCTTAGATGGCTGTTCCGTGGTTTCAGCAGCATAGGAGCTCAAGTGCTCCGAAAACTATTTGATCATTTCTGTCCAAACTTATCCTTGCAACTCCATTGTTCATAACATATTGCGTTGTCAGTTCAAGCAGTTGATCTACACGGTGTTACTGTATTTTTCTGACAATCCACTGCATAGATCTAGTACTCTGGGAAAATCATGTTCAATCTCATACTGTGTAGGAAGGAACTGCAGATGCTGGTGTAAACTGAAGATAGACACAAAAAGCTGGAGTAACTCAGCGGGACAGGCGGCATCTCAGGAGAGAAGGAATGGAAGATGGAATGGGTGACATTTCGGGTGGAGACCCTTCTGTCTGAAGAAGGGCCATCCTGAAACGTCACCCATTCCTTCTCTCCAGAGATGCCGCCTGTCCTGCTGAGTCACTCCAGCTTTTTGTGTCTACCTTCAAACTTATAATTCTGTTGCAACTTATTCATTTCACTCTGCAACTTTGAATTCTGCACTTAAGCCTAGGTAACAGTTTGCTTTCAGCATTTCTGTCAGAGCATAATAACCTTTATGCTAATATTTTTTTTAATTTGCAACATTCGAAAGCTAAATATCTAATCCCACTTAATCCAAAAATCGCTCTTAATACGTCTTCTGGCCTCGCTCCAACGTGCAAATGTGGCTTTCGTGATTGCTCAAAACTTCACCCGACCTCCAAATATTTACAAATACTGTAAAAGATTAGGTTAATCGTGAAGCTGGTGGGAAACAAGCTACAGCACAGCACAACACTGTACTCAACTCGCTTTCTTTTGCCAGTTTTGATTAGCTGGGCACTTCACGTTGACAATCACATTGTCTTCCCTTCCCCACTTTTGCCAGTTCATGCTTATCATGTGCTTACATGTTTGTGCATGACTATACATTGATCAGCATGAAAGATGATCTGCCTCATTGAGTTTGTCCAGTGCGTGCGGCATTCTGGCAAAGAAAGTAGTTACCAGCAATAATTCCCAAACTGCTTTTACTTTACTTTAGAGATACAGTGTAGAAACAGGCCCTTCGGCCCACCGAGTCCGTGCCTACCAGCAATCACCCGTTCATTAGTTCACTAGTTCTATCCTATACACTAGAGACAACTTACAATTTACAGAAGCCAATTAAGGTCATAAGGTCAAGAGGGCTTAAGTGATAGGAATAGAATTAGACCATTCGGCCCATCAAGTCTACTCCGCCATTCAATCATGGCTGATCTATCTCTCTCTCCCAACCCCATTCTCCTGCCTTCTCCCCATAAACTCTGACACCTGTACTAATCAAGAATCTATCTATCTCTGCCTTAAAAATATCTACTGACAGCCTCCACAGCCTTTTGTGGCAAAGAATTCCACAAATTCACCACCCTCTGACTAAAACAATTTCTCCTCAACTCCTTCCTTAAAGAACGTCCTTTAATTCTGAGGCGATGACCTGTAGCCCGAGACTCTTCCACTAGTGGAAACATCCTCACCACATCCACTCTATCCAAGCCTTTCACTACTCTGTATGTTTCAATAAGGTCCCCCCTCATTAACCTACAAACCTGCAGGTCTTTGAGATGTGGGAAGAAACCGCAACAACCAGAGAAAACCCACGCGGTCACAGGGAGAACGTGCAAACTCCACACTGACAGCACCTGAGGTCAGGATCGAACCTGGGTCCCTTGTACTGCGAGTCAGAGACTCTACCACTGCGCCGCTGTGCTGCACTGTGCTGTGTTATGCCCCTGTCCCACTTATGAAACCTGAACGGAAACCTCTCGAGACTTTGCGCCCCACACAAGGTTTCCGTGCGGTTCCCAAAGGTTGCAGGTGGTTGCCGGAGGTTGCAGGAAGTGGAAGCGGGTAGGGAGACTGACAAAAACCTCCGGGAACCGCATGGAAACCTTGGGTGGGGCGCAAAGTCTCCAGAGGTTTCCGTTCAGGTTTCCTAAGTGGGACAGGGGCATTAGTCTCATCTGGGGAAACAACTAGCTTCAGAGGTTAGACAAGGCTGAATCAACCATGAACCCTGGCCCTAATCATTCTCACAGGACCCTTTGCTGGAAGTACTCACATGCAATTCACTAGTGAAGCTGCCAGCAAGGTCTTGACTTGTAAAAAGGATTCTTTGGAGAAAGGAATTGACCCTAAAGCACGATGTTGAAATACTCACCCTCTCAATCCAATTATGTGAGTCATAAACTAGCAGAGAGTGAAATAATATTGCAATCAGTCAGAGATTCTTTATTATAGCTATAGTTAACCCACATAAATGTTTTCATATTTGAAATGCACTCGTCCAATTAATTTGCAAACAGTATTCCAACAAGAGGGGTGGCACGGTGGTGCGGGGGTAGAGTTGCTGCCTTACAGTGCCAGCGAACTGGGTTCGATCCTGACCATGGGTGCTTGGCTATGCAGAGTTTGTATGTTCTCCCCATGGCCTGCATTGGTTTTCTCCTGGATCTCCGGTTTACTCCCACACTCTAAAGACATACAGGTCTGTAGGTTAATTGGCTTGGTATAATTGTAAAAGGTGTCCCTAGTGTATGTAGGATAGTGTAAGTGTGCGGGAATCCTTGGTCGGCATGGTGGGCTGAAGGGCCTGTTTCCGCGCTGTATCTCTAAACTAAACTAAACCAAAGAGGGAGCGTCATAGACTCACAGTGCCGGACATTCCGTGCTCTATGAATATGATTTGGTGATGGTCAGTGTTGATTAGATGGGTCAAAGGGCCTATTTCCATGCTGTGTAGAGTCATAGAGCCATGCAGCATTGGAACAAGCCCATCACCCTACCCCTCCATGGCAATCAAGATGTCCCATCTACGCTAGTACCACCTATCCGTGTTTGGCCTATATCCCTCTAAACCTTTTGTTGGTATATATCTGCCCAAATGTATTTGAATTGCTGTTGTGGTACCTGCCTCAACTACCTCCTCTGACGGAGTGTTCCATATACCCACCACCCTCTGTGGGGAAAATTGTCCCTCAGGTTCTTATGAAACCTTTCTCACCTTTAGCCAATTCTTGATTCTCTTACTCTGGGTAAAAGACTGCATTCACCCTATCTAATCTGCTCATGATTTCATACACCTCTATAAGTTCACCCCTTAGTCTCCAGCACTCCAGGACATAAAATTCTGGCCTGCCCAACCTCTCCCAATAACTCAGGCCCTCGAGTACTGGCAACATCATCATAAAACTTCTCTGCACTCTTTCCAGCTTAATAACATCCTTCCTATGGCAGAGTGGTCTTAACTGATCACAATAGTCCAAATGCAGCTTCACCAATGTGTTGTACAAGTGCAACGTAGCATCCCAACTTCTATATTCAATGCCCTGACTATTGAAGATCAATGTACCAAAAGCCTCCTTGACCGCCCTACCTCCTTGTGACATTACTTTCAGGGAACTATATATCTTGACTCCTAGATACCTCTGCTTTCCCATACTACCCAGAACCCTACCATACAGATACCAGATCCTGCCCTGGTTTCACTTCCAATATAGCAACACCTCACACTTATCTGCACTAAACACCATTAGCCATTCGTCAGCCCACTTGCTCAGGATCTTGCTGTAACTTTGACAACCATCCACACTATCCACGATACCACCCACTTTAATGTCATCTGCAAACTTACTAATCATGCCTTGTACATTCTCATCCAAATCGTTGCTATAAACCACAAACTGCAACGGGCCCAGCACCGACCGATACATGTGGCACACCACTGGCCTCTAGTCCGATCAAACAACCTTCCACCATCACCCACTGCTTCTTTCCATAAAAGCCAATTCTCTATCCAGTCGCCTCCCTCTCTCTTTATCCCACATGATCTAACCTTCCAGCCTACCAGGCAGCTTATCAAAGGCCTTGTTGAGGTCCATATAGACAACGTTTACACCTTTGGCCTAGTCACCCTATTTGTTTACTTCACACCATCCTGGCCACACACTCATCTCCCTGCTACCTTTAGGTAGAAGGTACAGGAGCCTGAAGACTGCAACAACCAGGTTCAGGAATAGCTACTTCCCCACAGCCATCAGGTTATTAAACTTGGCTCAGACAAAACTCTGAACATTAATACCCCTTTATCTGTTATTTGCACTTTATCAATTTATTTATTCATGTGTGTATTTATGTATATAATGGTATATGGACACACTGATCTGTTTTGTAGTCAATGCCTACTATGTTCTGTTGTGCAGAAGCAAAGCAAGAATGTCATTGTCCTGTCATGGACACATGACTATAAACTCTTTTGACTTTAACTTTGGACAGTGTTTCCCATGTACAATACTATGTGGACTATCCCTAATCAGCCCACTTCCATCAAAATGCATATATATCTTATCCCTCAGAATCCTCTCCAGTAACTTGTCTTTCTCATTCACTAAAAACACAACAGAGCCAAACATGAAGTCTCTCTGTGATCGCGTGTGTTTTCTCCGGCTGCTTCGGTTTCCTCCCACCATCCAAAGACGTACAGGTTTCAATGTTAATTGGCTTTGGTAAAATTGTAAATTGGCGCTGGTGTGTAAGATAGGGCTAATGCATGGGTGATTGCTCAGTTTTGCTGAAGGCATGGACTCGGTTTTGTTGAAGGGCCTGTTTCCGCGCTGTTTGTCTAAAAGTAAAAAAAAGTAACTGGTGCTCCTCGGTTGGTCATTCTCCCCTATCTGTCTCAATAACTACCACAAATCAGACATGAAGAAGGGTAAATCTTAACCCATGAACCATGCCTGTCACTGCTGAAGATTCAGCGAATGGTCTGATTCAACAGCTTAGTTCAGGAATTCCAGTAAGTTTATGTGGCATGACTTATTGCTCCCTCTGTGTTTAACTGCAACCTTTAGTTCAACACTGATAGCATCTGTAAAAGGCTCTCATGCTTTTCCTCCCCAATGCATCTTACATCAAACATTATTTTATAAGGATTGAGATGATAATCCTTCTTTCTCTGGCCTTTGATGCTATACCATAATTTATAGGATTTTCACATTGAGAACCGGAGTCTTCGTGATTACCGCAATCTTTTCATTTGCTCTGTTTTTACCGCATTCTTGGACATTTAAGAGACAGTGTTCTACATTATGTGTTTCTGATGATCAACACCCCCGATTTGGTTGGTGTAATGCAGGAGCTAGGTGCGGTAGATTGGTGGGGTGAAGGTGGGTGGGGATGTTAACAACATCTGATTTGTGTGTGAGGGGTTTAAATATGAGATAGTAAGAGTTCAGAGTCCGCATGTCTCTCTCTGTAAGGGTAAGGGACAAATATGGTAGGTTTAGGGAACCCTTGTTAGTGACTTGCTAGAATTTAGAAGATTGAGGGGGGATCTTATAGAAACTTACAAAATTCTTAAGGGGTTGGACAGGCTAGATGCAGGAAGATTGTTCCCGATGTTGGGAAAGTCCAGAACCAGGCGTCACAGTTTAAGGATAAGGGGAAATCTTTTAGGACTGAGATGAGAAAAACATTTTTCACACAGAGAGTGGTGAATCTGTGGAATTCTCTGCCACAGAATGTAGTTGAGGCCAGTTCATTGGCTATATTTAAGAGGGAGTTAGATGTGGCCCTTGTGGCTAAAGGGATCAGGGGGTATGGAGAGAAAGCAGGTACAGGATACCGAGTTGGATGATCAGCCATGATCATATTGAATGGCGGTGCAGGCTCGGAGGGCCGAATGGCCTACTCCTGCACCTATTTTCTATGTTTCTATGTTTCTATGAAGGATACTGAAGGTTTGGTCAGAGAAAAGAAGGAACCCGGCTTTGGAAATTGTTACCGAACAAGCTACCTAAGATTTATTGGAGTTAAGAAAAGTTATGAAATAACTGAAGCGAGCAAAAGAGGGCCATGAAATTTCCTTTGTTCATTTATATAAACAGTTCTAGGATTCTCCTTAATCCTAAATGAGAATTCTAAAACACTTAATAGTGTGTTAAAAGCACGAGGATAGTTAAAAAAGAAATATTATCAGAGGTAATCTATGTACAGAGCCAGATGATATGAATGAGATTTTAAATAATATTTACCAGGAAGAAGGGCATGGAGACTGGAGAGTAAAGGGAGTGATATACATGTCCGCCACCGATTTTTGGTTCCTGTTTCCGGAACCAGTCTGGATTATAATTTTTGCCGACCGACAAAGGTCACGTCCTCCGGGAGGAGTCCAACAGTACCGGAACAGTCTGTCTAAGCCGCCGATGGACCAAGACACCGTCCCGCAAATTCGGCCTCGGGAGTCGGCTATGGGAAGGGATCGTCCGGCTCCGAACGGGCCGGTGTTCGCGAGCCATGGCCGCAGAGGGCGAATTTGACCCAGCGATTGCCACGGAATTCCTGATGAGATGGACAATACACATGGCAATAATAAACTTAAACCTAAACCTAAACCCAATGATTTCACAATCACTATTACAAAAATTAGTAGTAACTTTTGGATTAGAGATTAATAATTTAAATATTACAACTTTAATCCAGACGTTTTACTGAATTTAAATTCTGCAGTGGTCTGAGTGGATAGTTGAATTTTCTGGATTATTAATCCACCTTTTGGATTAGAGATTAATAATTTAAATATTACAATTGGGCCAGCTATTGGAAAGAACTGAAAATGCATAGTGCCATAGAAACATAGAAACATAGAAATTAGGTGCAGGAGTAGGCCATTCGGCCCTTCGAGCCTGCACCGCCATTCAATATGATCATGGCTGATCATCCAACTCAGTATCCCGTACCTGCCTTCTCTCCATACCCTCTGATCCCCTTAGCCACAAGGGCCACATCTAACTCCCTCTTAAATATAGCCAATGAACTGGCCTCGACTACCCTCTGTGGCAGGGAGTTCCAGAGATTCACCACTCTCTGTGTGAAAAAAGTTCTTCTCATCTCGGTTTTAAAGGATTTCCCCCTTATCCTTAAGCTGTGACCCCTTGTCCTGGACTTCCCCAACATCGGGAGCAATCTTCCTGCATCTAGCCTGTCCAACCCCTTAAGAATTTTGTAAGTTTCTATAAGATCCCCTCTCAATCTCCTAAATTCTAGAGAGTATAAACCAAGTCTATCCAGTCTTTCTTCATAAGACAGTCCTGACATCCCAGGAATCAGTCTGGTGAACCTTCTCTGCACTCCCTCTATGGCAATAATGTCCTTCCTCAGATTTGGAGACCAAAACTGTACGCAATACTCCAGGTGTGGTCTCACCAAGACCCTGTACAACTGCAGTAGAACCTCCCTGCTCCTATACTCAAATCCTTTTGCTATGAAAGCTAACATACCATTCGCTTTCTTCACTGCCTGCTGCACCTGCATGCCCACTTTCAATGACTGGTGTACCATGACACCCAGGTCTCGCTGCATCTCCCCTTTTCCTAGTCGGCCACCATTTAGATAATAGTCTGCTTTCCTGTTTTTGCCACCAAAATGGATAACCTCACATTTATCCACATTATACTGCATCTGCCAAACATTTGCCCACTCACCCAGCCATATTCTAGTTTTTCCTTAAACTTCTGTAAAATAGTCCTCTTTCAATTGCTCAATTGATTTTTGATACACCCACTTTTATGCTTTTAACAATCCTCTGCAAGAAACAATTTATCTTTTTTCTTTTATAGTGGTTTAGCAAATTATCTTACATCTATGACCTCTGGCAGACGTGCCTTCAACTACCGTGGCCATGGTTTTGGAATTATCTTCCTAAACCTCACCAAGTGGCTGAAGTCATTCAAGCATGGCATCCATCACCTGAGTAAACATTTATATCTTCTTCCTAAAATGCCTCAAAACTTTTCTGAGGCCTAATCAGTCATTTTAAAGGGTTAGTGTGACTTTCCATTCATTTGAATGAATTTACAATCTCAATAAAAAATGTTAATTGCAGGATAGTGATTTGTTTGCCTTTAGTTTAAAATATAAGGTAACTAATAGCCACTTATCGAATACTGGTCTCATTTCTCTCCATGGTCTTGATATTGCCCTTCTGTGATCACCATTATTTTAAACCTTGAGGGTATTTATGTTCTCCAGCTGGGACCTCGGGAAGTGGGACTTCTGCTGGCATGATCCAGGAACTGCTGCTCCAAAACTCTATTTCTTTGACTTGCATGGATAGGACAGGTTTAGAGGGATATGGGCCAAACGAAAGTATGCGGGACTAGTGTAGCTGGGACATGTTGGCCGATGTGGGCAAGTTGGGCCAAAGGGCCTGTTTCCACACTGTAAGACTCTATGACTCTCTATTCTTGAAAATACTAATTGAAACATACCATATTGACCAAGTACCTGCCCTGATATCTCTGCATGTGGATCTGTGTCTCAATTTGTTTCACAACATTCCCACAAAGCAGCATTGGATATTTTTGCTGTGTTAAAGGTACTCAGTAAATCTTAACTTAATTATACTTTTTGGATAATTCTGTGACTATACAGTAAAGAAACAGGCCCTTCGGCCCAACTTGCTCTTGCCAATCAAGAAGGCAATTTGAGCTAGTCTCATTTGCCTGTTTTTGGCCCATATCCCCCCAAATATTTTCTATCTATCCACCTGTACAAATGTCCATTGTATGTCTTAATTTAACATACCTCTTGAGCTTCCTCTGGCAGCTCATTCCACATACGCACCACGTTCTGTGCCACTCTGGTCCTCGTTACAACTTTCCCCTCTCAACTTAAATCTATGCTCTGGTATTGGATTCTGGAAAAGAGTGCAGTCATCCACCTGATCATGATTTTATATATCTCTATAAGGTCACCCCTCAACTTCCTATGCTAAGATGTCCCAGCCTATCCAGCTTATCCAGTCTCCCCTTGTATGTGAAACCTCTCCTAGTCCCAATAACATCCTGGTGAATTATTTCTGGATCCTCTCAGGCTTAATGAATCCCTTCCTGTAGCGGGACGACCAGAACTGTGCACAATCCTCGAGGCATGATCTCACCAATGCAACATGCAACATGACATTCCATGCCCTTACCGATGAAGCTAACATTCTTCACCACCCTGTCTGTGGTGTTGCCACTTCAGGGAACTATGCACCAGCACACCGAGGTCTCACTGTTCTACAGGGCCCTACCAATTAATGTGTAAGTCCTACCCAAATTTAACTTACCAAATATATTATTGTAACTGATGGAACCTCAATGCATATTTCCCACCAATGTAAAAAAAACACATCTATTCATTTACTGGCCCTTTGGAGCTAATAGTGTGGTCCCAGTTATCAGAATATCTTTAATGCCGCATGCTTCTACTTTTTGTATTATTGTGAAAGATGCCCTCTATAGATTCTAATGTGCACCATTTACTGCACAACCCAAATCAACTCTCTCAATCACCATAAAATGGTGAATCAAGAGGTACGCTTTCCACGTGGGAAATTATTTAAACAATCAAAAGAACACAAAATGCTGGATTAACAGCAAACCAGGCAGCAGCTCTTGACCCAAAACACCATCTATTCATGTTCTACAGAGATGCTGTCTGACCTGCTGAGATACTCCAGCACTGTGGGTACTTTTGTGTATTAACCAGTATCTGAAGTTCTTTGTTTCTGAAATAATTTTAATTTGTTCTGTCGACAGGGGCGGAAAACCCGGGGGGGGGGGGGGGGCAGAGGGCACCTGTTTTGAGAGGTGGGGGATATCCCCCCCAATATCCCCCCCAAGTTTTGTAATCTCCGCTTTCCGCGACACAGTGAGGGTGGGACTGCTGATCGAGGGCGCCGATTGGACGAGAGAGACGTCGGTCAGCAGGCAATGGGGGTGGGACATGATGATTCAGCGCGATGATTGGAGGAGGGAGGAGTGGGGGGGGTTGGACTGAGGATAGAGCGCGGTGATTGGAGGAGGGAGACGTGGCACAGACCTGAGGCTCATCCGCAGCCAGGATCGATCCCGGCCGGGTCTCCGGCGCTGTCCAGAGTGCCCTCCCCGCCACGGGTGGCCAGAGAGGTCGGGAGTCAGACGGGCGCGGCGCCCCCAGGCCCACCACCAGCGTAGAGAGGCAGCGTTTAACCCAGCTCACTCTGCCTGTCCCGCCAGGTGAACCTGCCTGGACTTGCGGCAAATATGGCCAGCGCGGAGAAGCAGCGCTGGTATCCCGACAGTCCAGGCTGGGCTGTAGTTAACCTGGCGAGACAGGCAGAGTTGAGCTGCATTTAGCGCTGGATTGAGCCTCGGAAGCCCCGCGCATGTGTGTGAGTGTCCCCCCTGTCCCTCGATCCCCTCCATGTTTTGATAGCGAGTTCCGTTCATGTCTGTAGATGCTACAGAAACTGTAAAAGGAATTTGAATGTTCAGATGCAGGAGACCATTACTCATCATTAATAACAATGCACATTGACACGTTCCTTAGCTAATCAACCTCTCCTTATTGTTGGACACAAGATACTGCAGTCTCTGTAATCTAGAGCAATAAATAAAGTGCGGGTGTAACTCAGCAGGCCAGGCAACAACTTGAGGGTATGGACTGGCAACGTTTCACATTGGGATCAAAAGCCTGAAGAAGGGTCCTGACCCAAAACAACATCTGTCCATTCCCTCCACAGATGCTGCCTAACCCGCCGAGTTCCTTCAGCACTTTCTTTCCTCGTTATTGGCATCTGGACTTCCATCTGGGAAATGGTTTCTGGGCCAGGATCCAGTCAGAATATATATAACCGCACTTTCAAAATCGCACACAGACAGAAATTCATTCTGTGCCGTTTAGTTCTGAAAAGATGAGTTGTGTAACGTCAAGACGCTGTTTATATTACCAATCCCATGTTGGAGCCGAATGCATACTAGCATCATTCTCGCACAACATTGCAAGCGTAAATGGAGCCTTCTTCTGCGTGGCATCCTCCTTTTGCGGGAAAGGAAATAGATTATTTCGAGCCAGCCAGAGTTGGCAAAGAGTACAAAAGAGCAGATTAAGCCCAGCCAAGAATATTCAGCAAAGAGCTACTTTGGACAAGAGCAAAGTGAAAACAAGCCCTTGCCTTTGATTTTGCTAAGACAGGGTGAGAGGAAACCACAGTCTCCACTGAACTGAAGTGATGTCACTCTTTCTGGTGTGGCGAACTCTGCAGGAGTGAAGAACTGTCGCCAAGGCCTAGCCTGCCCTTTTGAACTGTGCTGTTTAAACAGGCTTAAATGCCCATGGGAAATACAGAACAAGCTTTGAAGCTGGCGATACATAACAGGGCAACCTTCAGAAGAAAGGTATATCCTCCAAAGTAATTATTTTCAACGTGAATGCCTTTATTTAAGATGATCACAGAAGTCGATTCAAAGGATAACCGGTAAGATAAATGAACTCGTCCTATTCGTGCGAAAATGCTCATGACAAGAATTTTGGCACCCGGTTAATATTGGTCATCATTCCTTCACATCAACGTTTTGCTGAGGTACTGAGAATAGTTTCTAAAAAAACTCAAATGAATTAAGCCTCAGATTTCTGCCCTGGATTTATATGCGACTTTCAGAGTGCATTCATTCCAACCAAGCAATTCCCAGTAGACTCAGAATCTCCAAGAAGAAATTTTGCATGAATCAAAACTTGCAGGGGCAGGCTATTCGTTTTTCATCATATTTTCCATTTTCCTCGCATTTTCTCCAGTCTGGCCAGCGGGCAACTCTCTAGACACCAGTCATTTCCTGCCAGTTCGCCTGGAGGACCATTTCTCGAGAGCAAGTCGTTTGACCTGACGTACACCAGAACTCAGCCTGCTCCCTGCTCAACGGACTGACAGGTCAGCAAAGCAAAGCCTTGTTGAATTTTAATCCCCAGCCTTGGAGAATAAACAGAGATAGTGTTATATTAGGAATGATTCGAAAAAATTCCATCATTGCTTACCAGTGCTGGAAAAGCTGGTGAAGTTATTGCCTTGGAACTAGTGCAAACAAAACTTAACTTTGCTCTTAACTTTGCTCAAGGGTGGCTCAGTGGTGCAGCAGTAGAGATGCTACCTCACAGCGCCAGAGACCCAGGTTCAATCCTGACTACAGGTGCTGTCCGTGCAGAGTTTGTACGCCCTCCCTATGACCACATTGATGTTCTCTGGGTGCTCCGGTTTCCTCCCATCTTCCAAAGACCTGCAGGGTTGTTGGTTAAAACATAGAAACATAGAAACATAGAAATTAGGTGCAGGAGTAGGCCATTCGGCCCTTCGAGCCTGCACCGCCATTCAATATGATCATGGCTGATCATCCAACTCAGTATCCCGTACCTGCCTTCTCTCCATACCCTCTGATCCCCTTAGCCACAAGGGCCACATCTAACTCCCTCTTAAATATAGCCAATGAACTGGCCTCGACTACCCTCTGTGGCAGAGAGTTCCAGAGATTCACCACTCTCTGTGTGAAAAAAGTTCTTCTCATCTCGGTTTTAAAGGATATCCCCCTTATCGGCACGACAGATGGCACAATGGGCTAAGTGTTCGGCTGGCAACCGGAAGGTAGCTGGTTCGAATCCCGCTTGGAGTGCATACTGTCGTTGTGTCCTTGGGCAAGACACTTCACCCACCTTTGCCTGTGTGTGTCCTTGGGCAAGACACTTCACCCACCTTTGCCTGTGTGTGTGGATGTAATTATGTGAAGCACTTTGGGGTCAATGCAAGTTGACTAAAAATGTGCTATATAAATAAAGAAATTTAATTTATCCTTAAGCTGTGACCCCTTGTCCTGGACTTCCCCAACATCGGGAGCAATCTTCCTGCATCTAGCCTGTCCAACCCCTTAAGAATTTTGTAAGTTTCTATAAGATCCCCTCTCAATCTCCTAAATTCTAGAGAGTATAAACCAAGTCTATCCAGTCTTTCTTCATAAGACAGTCCTGACATCCCAGGAATCAGTCTGGTGAACCTTCTCTGCACTCCCTCTATGGCAATAATGTCTTTCCTCAGATTTGGAGACCAAAACTGTACGCAATACTCCAGGTGTGGTCTCACCAAGACCCTGTACAACTGCAGTAGAACCTCCCTGCTCCTATACTCAAATCCTTTTGCTATGAAAGCTAACATACCATTCGCTTTCTTCACTGCCTGCTGCACCTGCATGCCCACTTTCAATGACTGGTGTACCATGACACCCAGGTCTCGCTGCATCTCCCCTTTTCCTAGTTAATTGCCTTCTGTAAATTGCCCCTTGTGCGTAGGACATAGAACTAGTGTATGGGTGATTGATGGACTTGGTGGGCCAAAGGGTCTGTTTCCATGCTGAATCTCTAAGCTAAACCAACCTAAACCATTTGAAATTGTGGTCTTTAGACATTAGTAATACAGCACAGAAACAGGCCCTTCAGCCCACTGAGCCCACACTGACTAGCGATCACCTCGTACACTAACACTATCCTGTACACTAGGGATGATTTCCAATTTTTCCAAAGCCAATTAACCTACAAACCTGTACATCTTTGGAGCGTGGGAGGAAACCAGAGAAAACCCACACAGGACATGGGGAGAACGTACAAATGCCATACACACAGCACCCATAGCCAGGATCAAACGCAGTTCTCTGGTGTTGGTAGGCAGCAACTCTACCGCTGTGCCACGGTGCTGCCCCAGTCAGTGAGGTTTCAGCAAAGATGTGGATGTGCAATAATGGGGCAAATTCTCGACAATCCCATGATCACCAGCCCCCTGTCCTTGGACTGCATGGTTTATTCCAGGGTGGTCCAAGTCCCTGTCTTCCTCTGGAAGCCCAGGCCTGTACAAAGCTTTGTGCAGTGTAAAGGGCCTGTCCCACGAGCATGCGACTGCATGCGGCGAGCGTGACCAAACCGGAAGCAGGGGCCGCGCGGAGGTCGAGTGATCCCATACGAGTTGACGTGAAGTTCGAGCGAAGTCCGCGGGAAGTTCGCGCTAGGCGTACACCGTCAAGACGCTGCGTACGGCGTCGAGACGGTGCGTACATCCGTCAAGGCGGTACGTATGGCGTCAATGCAGCTGCGGGCCGGCAGGCCGTTGCCGCACGGAATTTTTGAACACGGTCAGTTTTTCGGAGCCCCGCGCGATGTCGGGATCAGCTCCGCACAACTCCATACGGCTCCGGCGATCGAAGTGGGACAGGCCCCGCGAGACCGTACGGCTCAAGCGACCACGTTAGGTCGCGCTTGCCGCATGCAGTCACATGCTCGTGGGACAGGACCTTAAGAATCCAGCTGTGCTGGTAGAACAGCTTTAACAGCTGGAGAAGCCACAGTACCAGACGCAGCAGCTGTCAATATTGTCACTGATGCTGAATGCCCACAACATTACATTCAAACTAACCAAGAAATACATAGACATAATCCATAGAACAGTACAGCACAGAAACAGGCCCTTCAGCCCACAATGTCTGTGTCAAACGTAATGGCAAGATAAACTAATTTCATCTGATGAACATGATCCAGAACTCTCCAAATTCTTTGTATATCGACATGCTTTTTTAAAAGCCTTTTAAACACCACAATCATATCTTCCTCCACCACCAACCCTAGCAGTTCGTACCGGCATCCACCACCGTCTGTGTAAAGAAAATAACCCCGCACATCTCCTTTAAACTTTGCCCATTAGTCTTTGATATTTCCGCTTAGGGAAAATTGTTCTTCTTTCTACCCAGTCTACGACTCTCATAATTTTATATATGAGGGTCTCCCCTCATCCACTGGCATTCCAGTGAAAATCACCCAAAGTTCTCCAATCTCTTCTTCTACCTGATACCCCTTAATCTAGGCACCATTCTGATTTTTTTAAAAGGCACTGAGTGAATGGCGGTGCTGGCTTGAAGGGCCAAATGGCCTACTCGTGCACCTATTGTCTATAGTGCTGGAGTAACTCAGTGGGTCAGGCATAATCTCAGGAAAACATGAATAGGTGACATTTCGGGTTGGATCCTTCTTCACACTGATTGTAGTAGGTGGAAGAATTCTGGTAAGCCTCTTCCTTAGCCTCTCCAAAGTCTCCACATGTAATAGAAACATAGAAACATAGAAAATAGGTGCAGGAATAGGCCATTCGGCCCTTCGAGCCTGCATTCGACCATTCAATATGATCATAATTGATCATCCAAATCAGTATCCTGCTTCTGCCTTCTCTCCATACCCCCTGATCCTTTTAGCCACAAGGGCCACATCTAACTCCCTCTTAAATATAGCCAATGAACTGGCCTCAACTACATTCTGTGGCAGAGAATTCCAGAGATTCACCCTCTGTGTGAAAAATGTTTTTCTCATCTCAGTCCTAAAAGATTTCCCCTTTATCCTTAAACTGTGATCCCATGTTCTGGACTTCCCCAAGTCAAGTCAAGTCAAGTTTATTTGTCACATACGAGATGTGCAGTGAAATGAAAGTGGCAATGCTCACGGACTTTTGTGCAAAAGACAAACAACCAAACAACCAAACAAACTATAAACACAATCATAACACACATATTCTTTTACATAATAAATAATGGAAGGAAAAACGTTCAGTAGAGTTAGTCCCTGGTGAGATAGGCGTTTACAGTCCGAATGGCCTCTGGGAAGAAACTCCTTCTCAACCTCTCCGCTCTCACCGCACTACTCTCTGCAGAGCCTTCTTGTCCTTGGCAGAGCAATTCCCAAACCAGATGGTAATGTTCGCGGACAAGATGCTTTCCACCGCCGCTGCGTAGAAGCACGGGAGGATCCTCGGAGACACTCTGAATTTCCTCAATTGCCTGAGGTGGTAAAGGCGCTGCCTTGCCTTACTCACGAGTGCTGAGGCGTGTGATGCCCATGTCATATCCTCGGAGATGTGGACTCCCAGATATTTAAAACAGTTCACCCTCTCCACAGTATCCCCATTTATCTTCAATGGTGTGTGCGTCCTCGGATGATGTGCCCTCCTAAAGTCCATGATCAGCTCCTTCGTTTTTTTGATGTTCAAGAGGAGGCTGTTGTCCTGACACCAGAGTGCTAGACCAGCCACCTCCTCCCGGTAGGCCTTCTCGTCGTTGTCTGAGATCAGGCCCACCACCACAGTGTCATCAGCAAACTTAATTATTGAGTTGGAGCTGAACCTAGCCACACAGTCATGTGTGTACAGGGAGTACAATAGGGGGCTGAGGACGCAACCCTGGGGCGATCCTGTGCTCAGGGTGAGGGACTTCGATGTATTCCCTCCCATCTTGACTACCTGGGGCCTGGCGGTGAGAAAGTTCAGGACCCAGGCACACAGGGAGGTGTTGAGCCCCAATTCCATTAGCTTCCCGGCCAGTCTGGTGGGGACAATCGTGTTGAAGGCTGAACTGCAGTCTATGAACAGCATCCTCACGTAGCCCCCCTTCTGGCTGTCCAGATGGGAGAGAGCGGTGTGGAAGACCTGGGAGACCGCATCGTCCGTGGATCTGTTAGGACGGTATGCGAACTGCAACGGGTCCATGTTCCGAGGGAGGAAGGCGCAGATGTGTTTCTTCACCAGCCTCTCAAAGCATTTCATGACTATCAAGGTGAGGGCCACCGGACGGTAGTCATTCAGACAGGCTGGGGAGGCATTTTTTGGTACTGGTACAATGATGGATTTTTTGAAGCAGGCAGGGACCACGGACTTGTCCAGGGAGAGGTTGAATAATGTAGTGAGCACCGGAGCTAGCTGCGTAGCACAGGACTTGAGTACTCGCCCCGAGATGCCATCAGGGCCTGCAGCTTTTCTCGTGTTCACCCGCGTCAGAGCCCTCCTCACGTCATGCTCGGACAGCGAGAATGTGTGCACATTCCTCCCTTCAGCTTCGGTAGCCAGCACGCTGGCGGTGTTGTCGTTACTCGGCAGACCTGGGGTGATGTTGCCCCTCTCGAAACGAGCGTAAAAGGAGTTCAGGTCATCAGCTAGGGAGGTGCCGGCACTTGCGGATGAGGGTGGGGCTGCTCCGGTAGTTGGTTACAATCCGTAGCCCCTGCCACAGGCGTCTGGTGTCCTGCTGCTCCATCTGTAACTCCATCTTGTCTCTGTACCTTCTCTTTGCGTCCTTCACCGCCCTTCGCAGTCGGTAGGACTCTGCCTTGTAGACGTCCATGTTTCCTGATGCCAGGCCCGAGTTGTAGACAGCGGTGCGAGCATTCAGGGCCACACGAACAGACCTGTCTACCCAGGGTTTTTGGTTCGGAAAGGTGCTTACCCTTACCGTGGGGACGATGTTGTCGGTTACTGTTGCGATGAAGTCCGTGACTGCTTCCGCGAACTCACTGACGTCACTGGAACTTGCTTCGAACATATTCCAGTCGGCATCTGTCAGTGCATCATGCAGCATGGCCTCTGACTGGTCGGACCACCGCTTTACGTCCCTCGTCTCTACCGCTTCCCGAACTATCCTCCCAACATCGGGAACAATCTTCCTGCATCTAGCCTGTCCAACCCCTTAAGAATTTTGTAAGTTTCTATAAGATCCCCCCTCAATCTTCTAAATTCTTGCGAGTACAAGCCAAGTCTATCCAGTCTTTCTTCATATGAAAGTCCTGACATCCCAGGAATCAGTCTGGTGAACCTTCTCTGTACTCCCTCTATGGCAAGAATGTCCTTCCTCAGATTAGGTGACCAAAACTGTACGCAATACTCCAGGTGTGGTCTCACCAAGACCCTGTACAACTGCAGTAGAACCTCCCTGCTCCTATACTCAAATCCTTTTGCGATGAATGCTAACATACCATTCGCTTTCTTCACTGCCTGCTGCACCTGCATGCCTACTTTCAATGTGTTCAAGAAGGAACTGCAGATGCTGGAAAATCGAAGGTACACAAAAATGCTGGAGAAACTCAGCGGGTGCAGCAGCATCTATGGAGCGAAGGAAATAGGTGACGTTTCTTCAAACTGATAGGGGGTGGGGGGGGAGAAGGAATGAAAAAGGGGAGGAGGAGGAGCCCGAGGGCGGGGGGATGGGAGGAGACAGCTCGAGGGTTAAGCCTACTTTCAATGACTGGTGTACCATGTACCTCGTTGCATCTCCCCTTTTCTCCAGAGATGCTGCCGGTCCGGCTGAGTTACTCCAGCATTTTGTGTCTATCTTCAATTTTCTTGGCCCCGCTCTGGGAGTAGAAGTGGGGGCGGATCCGAACCGCAACAGCCGTGAGCCCCAGGCCGAGTTCGGCGATCGTTTGCCTGCTTCTGCTGCTGTTGAAGGTGAGACGTTGCGTCGCGCCAGGTTCTTGAGCCTGTCCCACTTTGGCCGTCAGTTCCGCGACAGGCCGTTGGCACGCTAAGATTTCGTTCACTACAAAAATTTCGGAGCCCCACGCGATGTCACGCACAACTACACACCCCCTCCGCGCTTCTAAGTGGGACCGTCCCCGCGCAGCCATACAATGCCCGTGCGCCTCACCGCGACCACGAGGTCCCGTGATTTGCGTGCCAAAGACACGTAAGTGGGACAGGCCCTTAAGAATAAAGGGGAGGCCATTTAAGACTGTGAGAAAAAACTTTTTCACCCAGAGAGTTGTGAATTTGTGGAATTCCCTGCCACAGAGGGTAGTGGAGGCCAAATCACTGGTTGGATTTAAGAGAGAGTTAGATAGAGCTCTAGGGACCAGTGGAATCAAGGGATAAGGGGAGAAGGCAGGCACGGGTTATTGATTGGGGACGATCAGCCATGATCGCTATGAATGGCGGTACTGGCTCTAAGGGCCAAATGGCCTCTTCCTGCATCTATTTTCTATGTTTCTATGTTTCCATGTTTCCTAATCGGCCACCATTCAAATAATAGTCTACTTTCCTGTTTTTGCCACCAAAGCGGATAACCTCACATTTATCCACATTATACTGCATCTGCCATGCATTTGCCCACTCACCCAGCCTATCCGTCACCTTGCAGTCTCCTAGCATCCTCCTCACAGCTAACACTGCCCCCCGGCTTCGTGTCATCCACAAACCTGGAGATTTGCATTCAATTCCCTCGTCCAAATCATTAATATATATTGTAAATAGCTGGGGTCCCGGCACTGAGCCTTGCGGTACCCCACTAGTCACTGCCTGCCATTCTGAAAAGGACCCGTTTACTCCTATTCTTTGCTTCCTGTCTGCAAGCCAGTTCTCTATCCACATCAATACTGAACCCCCAATACCGTGTGCTTTACGTTTGTATACTAATCTCTTATGTGGGACCTTGTCAAAAGCCTTCTGAAAGTCCAGAGGGGGTTTCCCAGCCTGAATACTGGGAAGTTGTTGGAGGCTGCATTTACAGTAGCCGGTTAATTTACCAGCATCTTTGGGATGTGGGAGGAAACCAAATCACCCAGGGAGACTCAATTAGTTACAGTGAGACTAAGCAAACTCCCTCCACCCAGACAGCAACTGAGATCAGCATCAACAACAGTTTATGCAATGGTCAGAGAAACATCAAATTTCAAATGATTATAATATTTGTACGATTCGATTTCCTGAGGTCATTAACCCTTTTTTAAAAATCAGTCTGGTGCTTACAGTTGTCAGAATTGTTTGCTTTGACTTATCTGTAGAATCCCTTCCTGAGAGTACAGGAAGGGGTGGAACTGAGAAGTGGGAAAGGTGTAGCAACACTTATAGGGGTGTATTATAGACCGCCAAATGGGGAACGAGAATTGGAAGAGCAAATATGTAAGGAGATAGCAGATATTAGTAGTAAGCACAAGGTAGTGATTGTGGGAGATTTCAACTTTCCGCACATAGACTGGGAAACACATTCTGTAAATGGGCTGGATGGTTTGGAGTTTGTAAAATGTGTGCAGGATAGTTTTTTGCAGCAATACATAGAGGTACCTACTAGAGGAGGGGCAGTGCTGGACCTCCTGTTAGGAAATGAGACGGGACAGGTGGCGGAGGTATGCGTTGGGGAGCACTTCGGGTCCAGTGATCACAATACCATTAGTTTCAATATAATTATGGAGAAGGTCAGAACTGGACCTAGGGTTGAGATTTTTGATTGGAGAAAGGCTAACTTTGATGAGATGCGAGATGATTTAAAAGGAGTGGACTGGGACATTTTGTTTTATGGGAAAGATGTAGAAGAGAAATGGTGGACATTTAAAGGGGAAATTTTAAGAGTACAGAATCTTTATGTTCCTGTTCGGTTGAAAGGAAACAGTAAAAATTGGAAAGAGCCCTGGTTTTCAAGGGAAATTGGACATCTTGTTCGGAAAAAGAGGGAGATCTACAATAATTATAGGCAGCATGAAGTAAATGAGGTGCTTGTGGAGTATAAGGAATGTAAAAAGAATCTTAAGAAAGAAATTAGAAAAGCTAAAAGAAGATATGAGGTTGCTTTGGCAAGTAAGGTGAAAGTAAATCCAAAGGGTTTCTACAGCTATATTAATAGCAAAAGGATAACGAGGGATAAAATTGGTCCATTGGAGAAACAGAGTGGGCAGCTATCTGCAGAGCCAAAAGAGATGGGGGAGATATTGAACAATTTCTTTTCTTCGGTATTCACCAAGGAGAAGGATATTGAATTATGTGAGGTAAGGGAAACGAGTAGAGTAGTTATGGATACCATGAGTTTCAAAGTAAAAGAAGTACTGACACTTTTAAAAAATATAAAAGTGGATAAGTCTCCAGGTCCTGACAGGATATTCCCTAGGACATTGAGGGAAGTTAGTGTAGAAATAGCCGGGGCTATGACAGAAATATTTCAAATGTCATTAGAAACGGGAATAGTCCCCGAGGATTGGCGTACTGCGCATGTTGTTCCATTGTTTAAAAAGGGTTCTAAGAGTAAACCTAGCAATTATAGACCTGTTAGTTTGACTTCAGTGGTGGGCAAATTAATGGAAAAGATACTTAAAGATAATATATATAAGCATCTGGATAAACAGGGTCTGATTAGGAACAGTCAACATGGATTTGTGCCTGGAAGGTCATGTTTGACTAATCTTCTTGAATGTTTTGAAGAGGTTACTAGGGAAATTGACGAGGGTAAAGCAGTGGATGTTGTCTATATGGACTTTAGTAAGGCCTTTGACAAGGTTCCTCATGGAAGGTTGGTTAAGAAGGTTAAACTGTTGGGTATAAATGCAGGAATAGCAAGATGGATTCAGCAGTGGCTGAATGGGAGAAGCCAGAGGGTAATGGTGGATGGCTGTTTGTCGGGTTGGAGGCAGGTGACTAGTGGGGTGCCTCAGGGATCTGTGTTGGGTCCTTTGTTGTTTGTCATGTACATCAATGATCTGGATGAAGGGGTGGTAAATTGGATTAGTAAGTATGCAGATGATACCAAGATAGGGGGTGTTGTGGATAATGAAGAGGATTTCCAAAGTCTACAGAGTGATTTAGGCCATTTGGAAAAATGGGCTGAAAGATGGCAGATGGAGTTTAATGCTGATAAATGTGAGGTGTTACACCTTGGCAGGACAAATCAAAATAGGACGTACATGATAAATGGTAGGGAATTGAAGAATACAGTTGAACAGAGGGATCTGGGAATAACCGTGCATAGTTCCTTGAAGGTGGAATCTCATATAGATAGGGTGGTAAAGAAAGCTTTTGGTATGCTAGCCTTTATAAATCAGAGCATTGAGTATAGAAGCTGGGATGTAATGTTAAAATTGTACAAGGCATTGGTGAGACCAAATCTGGAGTATGGTGTACAATTTTGGTCGCCCAATTATAGGAAGGATGTCAACAAAATAGAGAGAGTACAGAGGAGATTTACTAGAATGTTGCCTGGGTTTCAACAACTAAGTTACAGAGATAGGTTGAATAAGTTAGGTCTTTATTCTTTGGAGCGCAGAAGGTTAAGGGGGGACTTGATAGAGGTCTTTAAGATGATGAGAGGGATAGACAGAATCAAATACACAGGACAAGATGTTAAGAAGTCCCTTGTGCCAATAGGTGGGGAGCATTTCACGACATTCGTTGATTGTTGAGAGTGGTAGACGCTCAACATCTGTGGGGGGGGGGGGCGGGGGGGGGGGGGGGGGGGTGGGGGAGTGGATACGTATATCTTGGCCTGGGTAACCTTTAGGACAGTTGGGCACAGGACACATCATCAGTAGTGTACCCTTGCATCACTGGGTGTTTCGGCCTTTTATCACTATACACCCTCCACAAGGGCGGCCCGCTGCAGGATGATCAGCCCTCAGCGCGTGTCCCGTGTCAAACCGTCCCAAAGATTCACCCTGAAATACTTGGGGCCCAGCATGGGTCTTTCCGCTTGAGCCAAATCCACCGGCTGCTTCTTTCAGCCGCCTCTGAGAGTGATCTTATGGTCTTCCGCAGAGCCTGACCGTGGATTCCAAGCTCCTTCAGCAGTCTGATGGTAGATGACGCAACAAATCCTCTGCATCCCACTTCAACTGGATAGACTTTGGTGTTCCAGCCACGCTGCGTTGCCTCTGCTGCAAGCTCTGCGTAATGCAGCTTCTTACGCTCATAGGCCTCCTCAACAGAGTTCTCCCATGGAACTGTGAGCTCTATGATGTAAGCAGTCTTCTGTGAAGGGGACCAGAACACCAAGTCTGGCCTGAGGTTGGTGGAAGCAATTTCAGGTGGAAAAACTAGTTGTCGGCCAATGTCCGCCAGCATCCTCCAGTCGCGGGCCCTGCATAGGTTTCCTTCTTCTGATCTGGTGGAAGGATGTTTAGATGTTTTCTGTCCTTCTCGGACAAAGGTTGTTGCCCTTAGGGGGAGGGGGTTGCTTGCTCTCGGAGGCAAGGAGTTGGTCGCACACCGCCTGTTCTCAAGGGCTGATGCCAGGCTTTTTAGTACCTGATTATGCCGCCACGTGTATCTCCCTTGCGTGAGGCTGGTCTTGCAGCCTACCATGATGTGTTTGAGGGTCGCTGGAGTTGGGCAGAGGGCACAGGTTGGATCCTCGCCGTACCACTGATGGAGGTTCTTTGGTGATGGAAGCACGTCATAAGTCGCTCTGATGATGAAGCTGATCTTGCTTGCTTCCATTTCCCATAGTTCTTTCCAGCTGATCTTCCTCCGCTCCACACCTTCCCACTGCATCCATTGCCCCTGTTTGGCAAGAGAGACCGCCTTTGCACTTCTTGCGGCCTCCTCTTGTCGCCGCACCTCCTCGACCACCAATGTCCTCCGCTCTGATGTTGTGGCCTTTCGCCAAGTTGGTTTACTTGTCGTAAGGCCAAAGCCTCCTCTTCCCTGCTGGACTTGCCCCACGATGTCTTTGTATCTCAGGGCTGATGAAGCTTGCTGTAATGCATCAGATGGCGTCCACTTCCGGCCAGTTACTAGGGGCGGCGCAACAGCACTGATGGTCTTGTCTCTAGAGTCCCTCAGTGTCATCTGAAGTCTTACTTTAGAACACTTGTATTCCTCTGTTAGACTAGTGAGAGGTAGTTCCAGGACCCCTTTGCCATATAGGCCGATGTTAGTTAGACATCGTGGGACCCCGAGCCATTTCTTCGCGTATGAAGTTATGGTTCGCTCCATCTTCTCCACAGTTGTTATTGGGGCTTCATAAATGGTCAGTGGCCACATTGTCCGAGGAAGGAGTCCAAACTGTAGGCACCAGAGCTTCAGTTTCCCAGGCAGTAGGGTCTGATTGATGTTCTCCAGGCCATTGACAATTTCTTGCCTTAGTTGTTCCACCTGCTCTTTATCCTTGAGACTTGCATTGTACCATCTGCCCAGGCTTTTAACTGGCTGTTCAGACACTGTTGGTATAGGGTCGTCACCGATACAGAACCTTGTGTCTCTAAGCACCCCCTTGACTATGGAGATGCTTCGAGATTTACATGGTTTGATCTTCATTCGGGCCCACTTGATGTTCTCCTGCAGCTTTCCAAGTAGCCGCTTGGTGCATGCTGCAGTAGTGGTTAGTGTGGTCATGTCGTCCATGTATGCCCTGATGGGTGGCAGACGGAGCCCAGCCCTGGTTCGTTCACCGCCCACCACCCATTTTGAGGCCCTGATGATGACTTCCATGGCCATTGTAAAGGCCAAGGGTGAGACTGTGCAGCCTGCCATGATGCCTACTTCCAAGCGCTGCCATGTTGTACTGAAGTCAGCTGTTGTGAAGCACAGCTGCAGGTCTTGGAAATAGCTCTTGACCAGTGTGGTGATGAGCTCTGGTACATGGAAAAAGGCAAAAGATTCCCAAAGGAGTTCATGGGGAACTGAACCAAATGCATTGGCCAGATCGAGGAAGATCACATGTAGGTCTCTCTTCTCCTTCTTAGCTGCTTGGATCTGGTGCCAGATCATGCTTGTATGCTCCAAGCAGCCCGAAAATCCTGGAATTCCTGCTTTCTGTACAGATGTATCAATGTACTTGTTTGTTACCAGATAGGTGGACAGCCTTTGTGATACAATGCTGAAAAAGATTTTTCCCTCGACATTGAGGAGACATATTGGCCGGAATTGGCTGATGTCTGACGCATTCTTTTCTTTAGGTATTAGCACGCCGCCGGCCCTTCGCCACGCCTTAGGTATTGTTTGCTTCTTCCACACCACCCTCATGAGCTTCCATAGAAAGCGTAACACATCCGGTGCGTTCTTGTAGAGCTTGTATGGTACTCCATTTGGCCCCGGAGCTGATGCTGCTCTTGCTCGCCGGACAGTGTTCTCTACCTCTTTCCATCTTGGAGGGCTGGTGTCCAGGTTGAATTCAGGTGGTTGAATAGGCGGGATGTCATGTGGGATGACTAACTGCTCATGCCTTTTCGTGTCTTGGTGGGCCTTTTCCAGGTGTTCCTCCAATTCCCGTTTTGATGTTTTCAAAGTTCCACTTTTTTCCTTTGCGAAGAGGTCTTTGATGAACTTGAAAGGGTCTTTGTAGAACCGTGTTCTTGTGTGTTCTTTCTTCCTGCGAAGTTTCCTCAAGTTCTCTGCTTTTCGCAAGGTTGCCAATCGGCTCTTGATGTCCTCTTGGAGTAGCATGAGACCTTCTCTCTCTGCCTCAGTTGCTTTTTTCCATTGCTTTTTCAACTGTCTCCTCTCTCTGATTAGCCTCTCGATCTCCTGCTGCCTCCTAGACTTGATTGGTGTTGGTAATTTCTTTCCACCTCTCCCTTTACTCACCCCAAACCGTTCTTCTCCATAGCTGTAGATTGTGTTGCCCATCCTTTCAAGCTTTTCCACTGCTGTGCCCGCTTGTTGCTCCAAGATATGTATAAGGTCTCCCACTCTTTCTTTTCAACAGCTTTGGCCATTTCACTCCAGGTTTGTGCCCTTTGATCTTTCCCTCCAATGGAGGTCTTTGTCGTTGTTGCGTGGGCTCCTCCACCGGCATTTCTGTGCTTGTATCACCCTCTTCAGTGACATGGGTGCTGATGCTCTGCGAACTTTGGTTTGAGTCCTGTCGCTGTGCTTCACTCGACTGATTTGACTGGTTGCTTCGTAAGAAGTACTGGTCAATGCGAGGCCCATGTCTCTGCTCTCTCAAGCACTTTTTCCTCCCTTGGTGGATCTTCAAGCCCTTCACTGATGTAATTTTCTCCCAACCACAAATGCACACCTGAAGTTTGTGTCCCGCAGCTGTTGTGGATGTCTCATGTGCCATGCTCTCCTTGTCAGTAGTCGTTTCCGTTCCTTGGTCTGTAACCGTGTTATCAATCGGTGAGCCATCTTCCGCCCCCGCTCTCGCAGGCTCTAGGGGTATTCTCTTTAATTTACTTTTAGTAGCATTTAGCGGGTGTCTCCAACTAACTGAAACAGCGTTGGGGACTGCTATCATGGGTAGCTAGCCCATGACGGCCCCAGTTTAGGGGTAACATGAGGGGGAACTTCTTTACTCAGAGAGTGGTAGCGGTGTGGAATGAGCTTCCAGTGGAAGTGGTGGTGGCAGGTTCGTTGGTATCATTTAAGAATAAATTGGATAGGCATATGGATGAGAAGGGAATGGAGGGTTATGGTATGAGTGCAGGCAGGTGGGACTAAGGGAAAAAAATTGTTCGGCGCGGACTTGTAGGGCCGAGATGGCCTGTTTCCGTGCTGTAATTGTTACATGGTTATATGGTTATATGGTTATATGGTTATATGAGAGTAGGTGTGAGAGATATGCAGAGGGGGAACTGCAGAAGAAATGTGGACCCTGCCATCTTCTGATCTCCTCTCTTTCACACTTTAAGATAATGGAAGTGAACAAGTAAGTTAAACAAAAGCTATTTATTAACAAATTGATGTGTGCAAAGCAGCATTTATTTCAGTTGATTTCTCCACAGGGAAAGATTGATCTTAGTTTAGTTTAGTTTTTAGTTTAGAGATACAGCACAGAAACAGGTCCTTCGTCCCACCGAGTCCACACAGACCAGCAACGCCCGCGCACTAACACTACCCTACACACACTAGGGACAATTTACAATTTTAACAAGCCAATTAGCCCACAGCCCTGTGCATCTTTGGAGTGTGGGAGGAAACCGGAGCACCCGGAGAAAACCTACGCAGGTCACGGGGAGAAGTGGAGTGGCCCAGCCCGAGGGAGAACGGCACTCCCATCGGAGTGGCCCAGCCCGAGGGAGGAACGGCACTCACGTGAAGGCGATCCGGCTCGGGGCTGGAACGGTGCTCCGGTGGCTGGGACGGCGTTCTGGCGGCGGCGACCTGGGTCCGGGGTTGAGCCGCGGGCTAGCGGCTGCGTCCGTTGGACTGGAGGGCGGCAGCTTCGACCACCCCGGGCCGCGGTGTTTGAGCCGGCCCGTTGCGGGGTTCGGTGAGCCGCGGGACTATTTGTACCATCGCCTCAGCGCAGAGGGAGAAGAGAAGGGAAGAGACTGCAGCCCTAAGATTTTTTCCTCCACCACAGTGAGGAGGTGCTTGGAGGACTCACTGTGGTGGTGTTAATTTGTGTTTATTGTTGTTATTATTGTATGATGTATGTATGACTGCAGGCACGAAATTTCGTTCAGAACGTAAGGTCTGAATGACAATAAAGGCATTCAATTCAATTCAATTCAAGGTACAAACTCCGTACAGACAACACCTGTGATCCGGATCGAACCTGAGTCTCTGGCGCTGTAAGGCAGCAACTGTACGGCTGCACCACTATGCCGCCCTTCTGAAAGTTTCTGTACTGAAAAATAGTAAAAGCAGAACAAGAGCATTTGGTCACTTATTATAATTCTTAAAGATGTGTGAACCAATTTTCCATGTGTTTTAGCTCCAGGCTACATTCTCACAGATACTGAGCATTGAACACAGGCAATGTGGCTTTTCAATTAAAATAATTGTAAGGGCATAATGCCGAGAAAGTAAATTGTGGTTAAATGTGGAGCAACTCTCTCTCTCATCTCTTCTCCTTGGCCAAGAGATTGACAAATGTTTGAATATTGGGATGCAGGAATAGTCAAGTCAAGAGTCAAAAGTGTTTTATTGTCATATGTCCCAAAATGGAACAATTAAATTCTTACTTGCAGCAGCACACAACAGGTATGTAAACATAGTACACTGTAAAACCCATAATAAACAATAAATAAAATCTCAGTATATATATAAAAAAACAAATAAACATACAATGATAGAGCAAAGTCAAAATCAATGCCACCAAGTCCATGTAGTTTGGAGCTTATTTGGAGGTTGTAGTGTTCAATAGCCTGATGGGTGTCGGGAAGAAGCTGCTCCTAAACCTGGATATTACAGTATTCCGGCTCCTATACCTTGTTCCTGATGGCAGGAGTGAAATGAGAGCTTGGCCAGGGGGTGTGAGACCCTGATGATGCTGACTGCCTTTTTGAGGCAGCGACTGCTGTACTGTGGGGAGGTCAGTAGCCGTGATGGACTGGGCAATGCTCACCACTTGTTGCCCAGAATGTTCATTCCTGGGCATTCGATTTGCTAAACCAGGCCATGATGCATACAATCAAGATGCTCTCCACTGTACACCCGTAGAGGTTCAAGAGAGTATTCGTTGACATACCGAATCTCCTCAATCTTCTCAGGAAGTAAATGCGTTGATGGGCTTTCTTTATGATTGCATCACTGTGCTGGGTCCAGGGCAGATCTTCAGAGGAATTTGAACCTTTTGGTTCTTTCCACCACCTTGCCATCAATGAAGACAGGTTTGTGGATCCTTGCCCTTCCTCTTATAAAGTCCACAATCAATTCAATGGGTGCACTGACGTTGAGAGCAAGGTGGTTGATCTGGCACCATTTGGTCAGTCAATCAATCGATCTACCACCTATACTCTGACTCTGACTCATCATCGTCTATAATTCGTCCGACAACGGTGGTGTCTTTGGCGATCTTGAAGATGGAGTTCGAACTGTGCCCGGCTACACAATCGTGTATGAGTACAACAGGGGGGCTGAGCACACAATCTTGGCCTGCTCCTGTGCTGATGGTTATTGAGGAGGAAGCACTACTGCCAATTCATACAGATTGTGGTCTGTTGATGAGAAGAGTGAGCCTGAGGTAATGGAACAACCATGATCTTGTTGAATTGCAAAGTAGAGTTGAGGAACTGAATGTTCTACTCCAGTTCTTATTTCTTATGTTCTCATACCAGCCACAGCTACCCCACCCTCAGGAACTGGCATTCTTTCCAAAACAGAGGAAGGATCAGAATCTAAATGTGCTTAAACGAGGCATCTGCACTGAGCAAAGATGTTTATAATGAGAAGTTAGGGAGCCCTTTTGTTAAGGTCATCATGAGTATAAAGATACAGAACCATGCAGACCAAACTTGCCAGGAACTGTATCTACGAATGTATTCAAGAGATAGTTAGATTTAGCTCTTAGGGCTAACGGAATCAAGAATCACTTCCTGAGAAGATTACGGAGAGTTGGTTTGTCAAGGAGGATTCTCTCTAACTTCTATAGGTGCACAGTAGAGAGCATGCTGACCGGTTGCATCGTGGCTTGGTTCGGCAACTTGAGTGCCCTGGAGAGGAAGAGACTACAAAAAGTAGTAAACACTGCCCAGTCCATCATCGGCCGACCTTCCTTCCATCGAGGGGATTTATCGCAGTCGCTGCCTCAAAAAGGATGGCAGTATCATGAAAGACCCACACCATCCTGGCCACACACTCATCTCCCTGCTACCTTCAGGTAGAAGGTACAGGAGCCTGAAGACTGCAACGACCAGGTTCAGGAATAGCTACTTCCCCACAGCCATCAGGCTATTAAACCTGGCTCAGACAAAACTCTGAACATTAATAACCCATTATTTGGTATTTACACTTTATCAGTTTATTTATTCATGTGTTTTGTAGTCAATGCCTACTATGTTCTGTATGCTGAAGCAAAGCAAGAATTTTATTGTCCTATCAGGGACATATGACAATAAACTCTCTTGAATCTTGAATCTTGAGCAGGAACAAGGGGCCGATTCTGGATGATCAGCCATGGCTACCAGTACCATCATAGAGCAATGCCACCTGACCATTGTCTCATTTCACACCTGTTATCAGGAATAATGTAGAGAATTCTGTAAGCTGAGACCACCAGGTACAAAAATAGCTTCTTCCCAACAACCATCAGGCTCTTGAACACTACACAACATGAACGTCAACTATGAACTATGGAATGTCTGCAAGTATTGGGTTGCATCGGTATTGGGTTTATTCATTTATTACATTTTTGTTTATTATATATTCTCTATATATATAGTGTTACAGGCACTTTACGCTGCCGCAAACAATGCCACGTTGTTCCGTTGCCAGTACATGTGACAAACACTCTTTGGCTCTTGACTCCTGAAGTTCAGCATTCGGGAACTTGAGCATTCTAGCCATTCTAGCATCCGTCACCCCAGATTCTTTGGCCACTCATATATCAGGAAGATTGCTTGTGTCCTCCTCAGTGAAGTCAGATCCAAAGTACCTGTTCAACTCATCTGCCATTTCCTTGTTCCCCATAATGAATTCACCTTTTTCAGTCTTCAAGGGTCCAACTTTGGTCTTAACTATTTTTTTCCTCTTCACATACCTAAAGAAGCTTTTACTGTCCTCCTTTACATTCTTGGCTAGCTTACAATAGTGGTGTTTAAAAGGCTTTTCGATGGACACATGGAAGTGCAAGGAATGGAGGGATATGGATCATGTCCAGGCAGACCAGATCAGTTTAACTTGGCATCATGTTCGGCACAAACACTGTGGGCCAAAGGGCCCTTTCCTGTCCTGTACTGTTCTATGTTCTATCCCATCCAGCTGGAGTACTCAGCTAGCAGTTCTCCTCGGCACACTGAGATCAGGAGCACAGTCTTTGCTTCATGATGAAGGAGTCCCAGAGATCTGCCACACGCTTCACCCGCAGCAGAGCCAGAATTCATTGCAGGCCATGGAATGCTGCTGTCCTGAGAGCGAACCTCCATGATTTCCAGAGCTGTTGCCAATTGCCAGCACAGTGCGTGAGCAAACCTAGTCATCTATTGGAAGACAGTTTATAGACTCACTGCAACACACTCAGAGTACTTATCCTCAACGCAGTGCTGGCAGCACTGACTTTCCACTGCAGCACCCAGGAGTTGGGTAACATCCTGCTGGTGTGGCATTTGAAGCTACGCCAGCAGCCAACAGATGCTTCATGCTGGGTGGATCCACTAATGTTGAGATGGTCACCATTTCCATGCCAGAAAGCATGGGCTCTGCGCTCTGGCCTAAGTGTATGTCAGTTTACAACTAGACTCGCCACTTCTTTGGCATTGCACGCAGGCTTTTTTAACAGACCAGTCAATGACCAAACCTTTCAAAATGCACAGCCACAACCTTACTTTGCAGCTCCATCGGTTTGTTCGTCCGAACCCTCTTCAGCAAAACTTAGGTGATCTCACCCAAGGAAAGTAGCAGCTAAATACCCATTCCCACAGCCTCACTGCTAACCACTAGTGCACAGGGGGAAAGCTTATGATAAGGAGTTCATGGTTGGCATGACTAAGTCGGTGATTGGGATCTTTTCTGGGGGAGAGGTGACCTGTACAAGAAAGACAGGTTGCACCAAAACTGGTGGGGAACCAGTATCCTGGCGGAGAGATTCGCTACACCTAGGAAGCTAGAGAAGAAATTGAAAGCGCCCTGGCGGAGATATATACAGTATGAATCCTCATTAGACACAAGTGAGATGCCGGAAGAATGGATTTTTAAAGACGTAACCAAAAAGGTTGATGAGGGCAAATTTGTAGATGGACTAAGGACTTCACTAAGGAAGACATATGGACTTCAGCAAGACATTTGATAAGGTTCTGCGTGATAGACTGCTCTTGGAGGTTAGATGGCATAAGATAGAGGGAGATATAACAGACTGGATAAAGAGTTGGCTTCATGGTAGGTAGCGGAGGGTGATGGTTGAAAGGTGTTTTTCGGACAGGAAGCATGTTTCTAGTGATTTAGAGGTTAGTTTAGAGATACAGCATGGAAACAGGCCCTTCGGCCCACCAAGTCCGCGCTGACCAGCGATCCCCGCACACATACACTGTCCTACACACATGAGGAACAATTTACAATTATATCAAGCCAATTAGTCTGAAAACCTATACATCTTTGGAGTGTGGGAGGAAACCGGAGATCCCAGGGAAAACCTACGCAGATCACAGGGAGAACGTAAAAACTCCATACAGACCGCACCCGCAGTCAGGATCAAACCCTTGTCTCGAGGGGATAGATTTAATAGGAACCTGAGGGGCAACCTTTTCACACAAAGAGTGGTGGGTATGTAGAACGAGCTGCCAGAGGAGATGGTTGAAGCAGGTCTAAGACAACATTTAAAAGACAGTTGGACAGTTACATTGATGGGAAAGGTTTAGAGGGATATGGTCCAAACCTGGGTGGATGGGAGCAGTGTAGATGGGGCATCTTGGTTGGTATGGGCAAGTTCGGCCGACATGCCTGTTTCTGTGCTGTATACTCTACGTGGCTATCCCTCGAGGTCGAGGATGATGGTCTACTTTCTGTTGTTTTTATGGGCTCTCAGGTGGCTTATGAGTCCAATCCTGGCTTTGAAAGTTCTTCGACATTCAGGACAGGTAATTCCAGATGGCAGATTGGGCATTGGTTGTTGCTGCCTCTCTTTCCGTTTTCTTCTCTTTTCTTCTAATTCTGCGCATCTCGTGGCTTCGAAGGTCACTGTTCCTTCTTGGATGATGGTTCGCCAGAGTTTCCTGTCCTTGGCATTGGTTTCCCAATTATCGATGTCGGATTCACATTTCTTCATGCTGGCTTTTAAGGCGTCTTTGAATCTCTTCTTTTGTCCGCCTCTTTTACGTCTGCCTTCTTTAAGCTGGGAGTAGAAGGTTTGCTTTGGTAGAAGCTCGTCTTCCATCCGAACAACATGACCGACCCAACTTAGTTGGTTCTTAAGGGGACAGGCTAGATGCAGGAAGATTGCTCCCGATGGTGGGGAAGTCCAGGACAAGGGGTCACAGCTTAAGGATAAGGGGGAAATCCTTTAAAACCGAGATGAGAAGAACTTTTTTCACACAGAGAGTGGTGAATCTCTGGAACTCCCTGCCACAGAGGGTAGTCGAGGCCAGTTCATTGGCTATATTTAAGAGGGAGTTAGATGTGGCCCTTGTGGCTAAGGGGATCAGAGGGTATGGAAAGAAGGCAGGTACGGGATACTGAGTTGGATGATCAGCCATGATCATATTGAATGGCGGTGCAGGCTCGAAGGGCCGAATGGCCTACTCCTGCACCTAATTTCTATGTTTCTATGTTTCTTGACGACGAAGGCTTCAATGCTAGATGTGTTCATGGGGACACGCAAGCCTCTTCACCACGACAAGGTAAAGGATCCGAAGAGGATGACTCTACACGGTCCCCTACACAGTCACACAATAGCTGGCCAGAGGAGCAAACAAATAAAGAGCGTTAAGATCATACAGAGGGGTAGAGATGTTGGGAAAGGGGCACGAGAAAGATTGATGTGAAGGATCTTTGAAGTTCAATGTCAGGGGCGGGTTATGGCTAAGGGGGAACAAATTAGAAAAACAGAAACAGGGAAACCAACTCTTCCTGGAATATTTGTAATTGCTAGACTTTCCATTAAGATCAGTCTACTAAATAATACAGCGCAGACCTCAACATCGAGTGAAGACCAGCTCTGTAATTGAGTCAGGAGTCATTCATTATCTATGTATGTGTGGTAGAAGATTACACTGGTGCTGCCAATCAGGTTGTACACTGGCAGGCATCACTGCACATGCCCAGTGGCCTCATCTGGAAATCTGTAGTGAACCTATGCGCAAGATAATATTCACTCATTTTATCTTTTCCTCTTTTACTGCACGGAATATGATTGTTGCGAGTAAGACCATTCCTAATTGCCTTTGTTGGAGCGTAGTTAGGAATCAACGACATTGTGGGTCTGGAGTTAATTTTACACCAGACTGGATAAGATGGCAGCTTTGCTTCCCTGAAGGACACAAGTTTTTACAACAATGTGTGGCCATTGAAGTTCTCAAATGCTGATTCTAGTTTTCTTATTTTACTAGCTATTTAAAATCAGTTTATTGGAGGTTCAAACTCTTGACTTTGGATACTGGTCCAGTAACGTAACCACCATAATCTCACAACCCCAAGTCTTGCTCAGAGACTTGCAGACTTCACAGGAAATGTCCCAGGTATGGGCATTGCTGGCAAGGTTATTGGTTTTCTCCATTCTTCAATTCCTTTAAATGGGTGATGATGGACTTCATAAAGCTATGCATAGATACAGTAGATAGTCAGAACCATTTTCCCAGGATGGAAATGTCAGGTCTTTATTCTTTGGAGCGCAGAAGGTTAAGGGGGGACTTGATAGAGGTCTTTAAAATCATGAGAGGGATAGACAGAGTTGACGTGGATAAGCTTTTCCCACTGAGAGTAGGGAAGATTCAAACAAGAGGACATGACTTGAGAATTAAGGGACAGAAGTTTAGGGTTAACATGAGGGGGAACTTCTTTACTCAGAGAGTGGTAGCTGTGTGGAATGAGCTTCCAGTGAAGGTGGTGGAGGCAGGTTCGATTTTATAATTTAAAAATAAATTGGATAGCTATATGGACGGGAAAGGAATGGAGGGTTATGGTCTGAGCGCAGGTATATGGGACTAGGGGAGAATACATGTTCGGCACGGACTAGAAGGGCCGAGATGGCCTGTTTCCGTGCTGTAATTGTTATATGGTTATATGGTTATATGGTCAGTGGCTAGAGAGTGTAGTTTTAAGGTCAGAGGGGAAAGTTTAAAGATGTGCGGGCAAGATTCTTACACATGAGAGTGGTGGCTGTCCAGAACAAGCTGCCAGGAGTGGTGGTGGAAGTACATACAATAGCGGTGTTTAAAAGGCTTTTAGATAGACATATGATTATGCAGAGTATGGAGGGATATGGATCAACATGCGGGCAGAGTAGATTGGCTTTGGTATCGTGTTCAGTACAGACGTATGGGGTGAAGGACCTGTTCCTGTGCTGTACTCTTCAATGTTCTGAAACACTGATGAATAGTAGCTTGAGGCATCTAAATGTCTTACTCAGCTACAACAAAGGACAGTTAAAGATAATGATATTTTACCACCTCCAGGTGGGCGGCGCGACTCACGTCCCAGCGACCTCTGCAGTCCGTCTCGGAGCCTGCGGACTTACCCACCATCGCGGAGCTGGCCGAGTTCGGAGCGGGAGGAGCTGTGGTGGCGAGCTGCTGCGGCCCGACCAAGGAGATTCGGGGGCTCCAACCGCAGGAGCCCGCGGGTCCCTGCTGGGAGACCGCTTTTCGGGGCTTCCGCAACGGCGACTTCTCCCGCCCGAGTTGCGGGGTTGAAAAGTACCTGGAGCGGTGCCTTACATCGCCCGGCGCGGCTTTAACGGCCGTGGGACTTGCTAGCGCCCGCCGGGGGCCTCCAACACCAAGACCCGGAGCGTGGCCTTGCATTGCCCGGCACGGCTTTAATGGCCGCGGGACTTACTTACCATCGCCCGCCGGGGGCTTTGGCTCTGACATCGGGAGGAGAATGAGGAGAGCAGGGGAGAGATAAGACTTTGCCTTCCATCACAGTGAGGAGGAAATTCACTGTGATGGATGTTTGTGTAAATTGTGTTGTGTCTTGGCTCTTTTTCTTGTGTGTATGACTGCAGAAACCAAATTTTGTTTGAACCTCAACAAGGTTCAAATGATAACAAATAAATTGTATTGTATTGTATTGTATTGTATTGTATTGTATTGTATTGTATTGTATTGTATTGTATTGTATTGTATTGTATTGTATGCTCCTTTGTAAGGGAGGCCTTGAATGTATGTTTATGCTGTCATTATACAATGATGCTTTTTCATTTTTTTCCCCCACCTTCCTCAACTCACTGGCCTCACTGGCTACTTTTCCTGAATTGGTCCACCTTAAACATGAGCACAGAGTGAATGGCCATGATGGTGGTCAACTCTAATTCTGTCATCAGTGATATCCATGTAGCCATATGTGCCAGTTGGCAATAGCATCAACATTCATTGCTGCAGTACACCCTTCCACATTTCCCAGGGGTTGAGGCTGTTAAATGATTGTGGAAAGATATTTGTGACTCGTCATTTTGGATTATGTCCGGGTGCTCCGGTTTCCTCCTACATACCAAAGACGCTATGATACAATACGATAGAACTTTATTTATCCCAGGAGGGAAATTCATCTGCCAACAGTCATAAAACACAAGACACATGAAACATTAAATTAAAGTGACAAGTGGAAATGATTGGGGAATGGGGGGGGGGGGGATGAGGGGGGTTGGGGGGGGGGGGATGAGGGAGGTTGGGGGGGCATGGGGGTGGGGGGATGAGGGAGGGGGGTGGGGGGGAGAGTGAGGGGGGTGGGGGGGGAGAGTGAGGGGGAGAGTAATTTACAGTTAAGCTCTATTCACCAGAATATAGCACATGTCAATCTTTATCTGTATATATGTATATGCCTATGTAAATAGATCAATATACCCTCATTAGTATATATTGTTTTAATCAGCATTTTACTACTTTACACTCTGGTTAGACGCTAAACTGCATTTTGTTGTACCTGTACTTGTATTTGTGCAATGACAATAAAGTTGAATCTAATCTAATCTAAAAACCTATCCCACGGCAGCAGCAGGAGGAGTTGCACAGTTTGTTAGACACAGGGAAGAAGGATCTCCTGTGGCGTTCTGTACTGCATCTTGGTGGAGCCAGTCTGTTGCTGAAGGTACTCCTCAGGATGACCAGTGTGTCATGGAGGGGGTGAACTGTATTGTCCAACACTTGCAGGTTTATAGGTTAATTGGCTTCTGTAAATTGTCCCTAGTCTGTAGGATAGAACTAGTGTACGTGGTGATTGTTGGTCAGCGCAGACTCAATGGGCTGAAGGGCTGGTTCCATGCTGCATCTCTAAACTAAACCAATTTGTTCAAACTTCAATTGTTGAAGTTCAAGGTAATCAAATGTGTGACCTCCCCCATTGATGCAACGTCTTTAATTGTCCATTAGATGAAAGACTTGAGTCCTCTTCACGATTAACCTCAACATCAGATATGTCACAAAATTAATTTGCTTCCATATCTACAACATTGGCTTCAACTCTCCCTGCCTACAGCTATTATCTCATCACTTCAAATCTCTCATAATCTGTCCCAAAGCGATCTCTGTATTACAACCTTCCCTGTTGAGTTTCAATATTCAAAATTCCCTCTGCCATCATCTCATTCTGGGAACAGTCTGAAGAAGGGTCCCAACCCAAAATGTCACCTGCCCATGTTCTCCAGAGATGCTGCCTGACCTGCATTTTAAACTTTAAGCTATAATAGAAAAAACGAAAAGAAAAAAGAGAAAGAAGAAACGAGTGAGGATAGTAGTGGAGTGTAGTCCGCAGTAGTTGGCGTTAAGTGAATGATAATGGTTAAGTAGACTGCGTGCTTGAAAATGTGAGAAGAAAAGAAGAAAAAAAAAGCCCCACAGAAAAGGGGGGCCTTCAGAAAAGAAAAAGAAAATAAGTAAGGAATCTAAAAAAGGTAAGACTAAGCAAGAAATAAGGGAATGTGCCTAATTCCTGACGATTCATACCCATCACCTAATTCTAAAATAATTATTTTCCAGGGTTGTGTTGCACCATATTACACCCGTAACAAATCAATGAAAGGTGACCATATTCTTAAGAATTGCTCTTGTTTTCCTGCTAGAACAAGTCTAATTTCCTCAAGATGTAGTATTTCCGACATATTTGTAATCCACATTTTAAATGTTGGGATAGGAGCGTCTTTCCAGATGTCCTTATGTCTTTAGGTCACACTAATCAACTGCTAAAACATTATCATTTTGTGAGCATATGTCAAAATAGAATTACCTTCCTCAACAGAACTAGTTCAATGCCTTATCCCACAATTAGGACAGTATAATTTAAAAAATCAGACAACTTCTGGCTTATTTTTATTCCATTTTATATATGGAAACAATATCAAATTTGAGTTACAATTCCAATAAAGATGACATATACTTTAAAAATTAAAATTAACAAACTCTTACACTTTGCCCATAAAGATTCAGGCAGTGTGAGGGGGCCACAAGACATATGTTGATACCTGAAATGCAAACTCCTCAACGCAACTTTTTTCACACAAATGTACTCCCTTTTCCATCTTAGTCAATGTTAGTTTATTTCACTTTCAAATGATTTCAAGATTTCTTCTGACAGACCAAAGGCATTGGTCAGATAGCTTGAGAAAACCATTTGAATAATACTTTGAACATTTTTTTAATGGGATTAGAAAGCGTAAAATATATGTCTAAGTGTTAATGTAAATGGAAAATATTTCTTGACATATACAGTTAAAAAGCTGTTAACATAGTTATGGTTGAATTAATAATAAAAGGATTTGCTTAACAGGCACTTCAGATTAGGTACAAATGTCAAAGAGACTCTTCTTTTTGAAGCTATGCCTTGAGTAACTGGGACCATTCATTTGGTGAAACAAGGCTAAGGAGGAGATTCAATAGCTATTTCTACCAAATTCTTAAACAATCTTAAGGTAAGGTTAAAAAGGATTCTTTTCCATCAACAGCCAATAATGAAGATCAAGAGGAAGAACGTTCAACTTTGGCAAAGTGTTAAACCTCTGATCTGAGGAAAGACATTCTTGCCATAGAGGGAGTACAGAAAAGGTGCACCAGACTGATTCCTGGGATGTCAGGACTTTCATATGAAGAAAGACTGGATAGACTCGGCTTGTACTCGCTAGAATTTAGAAGATTGAGGGGGGATCTTATAGAAACGTACAAAATTCTTAAGGGGTTGGACAGGCTAGATGCAGGAAGATTATTCCCGATGTTGGGGAAGTCCAGAACAAGGGGTCACAGTTTAAGGATAAGGGGGAAGTATTTTAGGGCCGAGATGATAAAAACATTTTTCACACAGAGAGTGGTGAATCTGTGGAATTCTCTGCCACAGAAGGTAGTTGAGGCCAGTTCATTGGTTATATTTAAGAGGGAGTTAGATGTGGCCCTTGTGGCTAAAGGGATCAGGGGGTATGGAGAGAAGGCAGGTACAGGATACTGAGTTGGATGATCAACCATGATCATATTGAATGGTGGTGCAGGCTCGAAGGGCCGAATGGCTTACTCCTGCACCTATTTTCTATGTTTCTATGTTTCTATGATGTCCCTTGGACTATCCTTGACCAGACTTTGCTGGATTTACCTTGCACTAAACGTTATTGTATTGTATTGTAATTAATTTATTAGCCAAGTATGTTATTCCCTTATCATGTATCTGTACATTGTAAATGGATTGATTGTAATCATGTATTGTCTTTCTGCTGACTGGTTAGCACGCAACAAAAAGCTTTTCACTGTACCTCAGCACACATGACAATAAACTGAACTGAACTGAAACCAGACGTAGCGATGTGGTCACCTGTCACATACTCTGCCTAACATTCTTTACCATTGAAGTTCATGGCAAGAAATCAAAGGCTGGCCCTCAACAACCTCAACAGGTGAATGCAATATGATTACAAGTGTTCAGAGCTAAGGTGCATACATAACTATTCTGTGAGCACTCAGTGAAACCAAGACCATTACATTACAATAGCAAATCGAATCCAATCCCCTTTGTATTAGAAACATAGAAACATAGAAAACAGGTGCAGGAGTAGGCCATTCGGCCCTTCGAGCCTGCACCACCATTCAATATGATCTTCTAAATTCTAGCGAGTACAAACCGAGTCTATCCAGACTTTTTTCATATGAAAGTCCTGCCATCCCAGGAATCAGTCTGGTGAACCTTCTCTGTACTCCCTCTATGGCAAGAATGTCTTTCATTACTTTAACCTCATTACTTTACATTTTATGATACGAAAACAATTTGCTTGTCCAAACAACAAATGTAACTTGCTGCCAGATTTTTCCCCACCCTCCAAGTAAATTTATTTAATATCTGCAGTAAATACCACAGCAATTGCACACGGGAATCCTGTACTCCATAAGATCTTAAGGAAATCCTTACCTAATGATATTCATTGTGTTTCCAGACCTTTGAAAGCACCCAAACCTTGCCCTAGCTAGAATTGGGAACCTTAAAAATGATTGATTGCTTTTGGTTTAAAGAAAGGATGACTCCCTTTGGAACTTGCATGTTCTTTCGGCCTCAGGGGAAGTTAGTTGAAACAGCCAAGAGCTTTGAAGCCCCTGATGACTCCATCAAGTACAAATAAGTCAACAATGTAACACAGAATGAACAAAACGTAATCAGCGTTCCTCGCTAAGCAGACTCTCAAGGCCATAATGTATTAATTTTATTAATAGGAATATTCTCCAAATTGGACTAAATCCAGATAATCATGTCATTCTAACCCGATTCAGTGGTTGTTGTGGAACTCCTAAGCTAATGCTAACTCTATGCATTACTCAGTGGGATGTTTTCAATCACTTCCTTATGGGCCAAATGTTAATTCATGTAGCACAGCATGGTGTGCCCACCATACGCTTCACTTTCCAACTTAATCAGGAGTAGAGGTTTGTTGATGAAATCCTCATAAGCCACAATTTGAGAATTTACTTACAATTGGCAATACTATATCATAAAAATCAAGTTACATCCTGTTGGGGAAAGCGTGCACTTACACATAACTTTCTGAATAATGTGAACCTTTGAAAAGGTCATTTTGTCTGTCGTGAAGCTGCCTAATATTGTTTTCATCATTTATTCACCAGTTGGAATTCAGAGAGGTCAATGCCTCCTCATGTGAAGGTTGTGGAATATGTCATAAAACAAGGCAAGAAACAAGGCATGTTATGCCCTCGAAGAACAGGAGACAAAGTAAATCATATCTTCAGAAGCAGTCCCCCAGGCAGATGCATATGGGTGTGAATGTATGCGTGAGAGAGTTTGTGCGTGCTTGTGATTGTATCTGAGTATGTGATCCTGTGTGTATGATTTTATGTGTGTGCATGTGAGGTGATTGTGTGCATTTATATGTATGTGGCTTTGTGTGTGATTGTGTGAGTATGTGTTATTATTTGTGGGTGTATTTGTGTGTATGAGCATGTATTTAAGTGGGTGTGTGTTTATGTGTGAGTTCGCGGGCGCATGTGCGTGTGTGTGTGTGTATGTGTGGCATGCACGTGTGTGTGTGTGTGTGTGTGTGCGCGCGCGTGTGTGTGTGTGTGTGTGTGTGTGTGTGTGTGTGTGTGTGTGTGTGTGTGTGTGTGTGTGTGTGTGGTTGTGTGTGTGTGTGTGTGTGTGTGTGTGTGTGTGTGTGTGTGTGTGTGTGTGTGTGTGAGTGTGTGTGTGTGTGTGTGTGTGTGTGTGTGTGTGTGTGTGTGTGTGTGTGTGTGTGTGTGTGTGTGTGTGTGTGTATGTGTGTGTGTGTGTGTGTATGTGCATGAGTTTCTGTGGAGTGGTGAACTTTACCTTGTGATCCCTTCCATGGCTTTGGAACTGTGCCCAATCTCTAATCCCGGATCTTTTGCTCAATCAAGCTCCTTGCAAAAGTAATGAGGCAGATTTTCTTGAATATTTAAAACAGAGAATGCAGTAACAATGCAAGTTATGCCGTCAAAAGCAGAGGAGACGGTTAACATCATATATTAATTGCCAGAGCTTCCCACAAATGTTTTGTTATTCCGAGAGGCAATCAATGTTTTGCCTGAAGCAGATGAAAGTTTTGAAAATTATCCTTCCTGTGATTTATAACTAGTTTTACTAGTCAATGTGTCATAGAGTCATACAACATGGAAACAGGCCCTTCAGTCCAACTTGCCCATGCCGACCAAGATGCCCCATCTATACTAGTCCCACTTGCACGCGTTTGACCCATATCCCTCTAAACATTTCCTATCCATGTACTTGTCCGTCGTTTAAATCTTGTTATAGAACCTGCCTCAACTACCTCCTATGGCAGTTCATTCCATATGCCCCACACCCATTCAATGTGAAGGTCCTGCCCTGGTATGACATCCCAAAATGCAACATCTCGCACTTATCTGTATTAAACTCTCTGAATAATTCCTCAACCCACTTGTCCAACTGATCAAGATCCCGTTGACATTTTTGATAACCATCTTAGCTACCTATGATACCACCCACTGTAATGTCATCTGCAAACTCACTAATCGATGCCTTGTACATTCTCATCCAAATCGTTGATATAAACCACAAACAGCATTGGGTCCAGACTGATCCTTGAGGCATCCTATGTCACAGGCCTCCAGCCCAAAAGACAACCTTCCACCATCACCCTCTACTTCTTCCCATGAAGCCAATTCTCTATCCAATTGGCTAGCTCTCCCTGGATCCTTTGCGGTCTAACCTTCCAAAGCAAACTACCATGCATACCTTATCAGATGTCTTGCTGAGGTCCATATAGACAACAGCTACTGCTTTACCATCATCAACCTTTTAGTTACTTCTTTAGAAAACTCAATCAGGTTTGTCGGACACGACCATGTACAAAACCATCCTGACTACAGTATCTCTAAACAGTTCTTGTTTATCCAAATACATATATATCTCACCCTTCAGAATCCTCTCCAGTAACTTGCCGACCATAGATGATAGGCTCACTGGTCTATTGTTCCCAGGTTTGTCCTTGCAACCTTTCTTAAATGGAAGCATAAAGTTAGCCACCATCCAGTCTCTGGCACTTCACCAATGGCTAATGATCATTCATAGAGTTCAGCTCGAGCTCCTGCATATTTGTCTCTAGCTCTTCACAATGTCCTCAGATATATCTGATCAGGCCCAGAAGATTTATCTACCTTCATGTGCCTTTGGATGCCCAGCACCTCCTGAACCACAATACAGATTGTCCTCAAGACATCTCTAATAATTGTCCCACGTTCTCCAGTCTTCATGCCTCACTCCATGAAAAAATAGAGGAGAAATACTTATTGATGACCTTGCCCATCTCCTGCAGTTCCACACAGAGTTGACCACCTTGGTTTCTGAGGGGGCCTATTCTCTCTCTAGTGACCTTATTTCCTTTAATGCATCTCTTTGGGTTTTCCTTAATAATACCTGCCAGAGCTATCCCCCGTCCCCTTTCTTGACCTCCTTATTTCCTGCTTAGGAATGCTCCTCAGTTTCCGAAACTCCTCCAGGGATACGCTTGATTCCAGCTGCCTATATCTGTGCCACGACAGTTTTTTTCCTGACAAGAGCCTCAAGTTATCTACTTAACCATGCTTCATTACTCCCACCTGCCTTGCCCTTAGCCCTCAGGTACATGCCTATCCTGAACTCTTGAAAAGCAATCCATATTCCAGATGTTCCTTTGCCCGCAAACACCCTGCTCCAATCAACTTTAGCAAGTTCCTGTCTAATACCATCAGAATTGACCTTGCCCCAGATAATTTATTAGCAGCTTTTCAGAGATAGTTTATTAGCAACTAATATGCAGATCCAGGGAAGAATAAAGAGCTTACAGCAAAATCAGAATCAGTAGGACAATGAGGATGGAAAACAATGAGCATGGGTGAATTCAGGTGAATGCATGCTGTTTTAGATACTTTGAATTTCTCGGAAAAAAAGCACGGATCACCAGAATGGCTGCAAGGAAGCCCCGGGTACGTTTGTTGCTGCATCCGTCATCTCGCATTAATAAAGCAGAGTAAACATGATAAAGACACAAGAGACTGCAGAAGCTGAAGTCTGGAGCAACAGTCTGCTACAAGAACTCAATGGATTGAGCGGGATCTGTGCAGAGAAAGGAAGGTCGACCTTTTGTGTCTAAAACCCTGCATCGTGACTGGAGGTAAACATAGAAACATAGACAATAGGTGCAGGAGTAGGCCATTCGGCCCTTCGAGCCTGCACCGCCATTCAATATGATCATGGCTGATCATCCAAGCCAGTATCCTGTACCTGCCTTCTCTCCATACCCCCTGATCCCTTTAGCCACAAGGGCCACATCTAACTCCCTCTTAAATATAGCCAATGAACTGGCCTCAACTACCATCTGTGGCAGAGAATTCCAGAGATTCACCACTCTCTGTGTGAAAAATGTTTTTCTCATCTCGGTCCTAAAAGATTTCCCCCTTATCCTTAAACTGTGACCCCTTGTTCTGTAATGAAGCTATTCCTTCATAACGGTTGACATTCCACACAAAAGTTCTAATGCCTGTACCGTTCTGGGGGGGGCAACATAATTCAGTGAAAGAACCCAGTTTTATAATGATCTGTTTTATATTCCAGACCCAGGAACTGGATTGATAAAAAAAGAAGGGCAGATAGAGAAGACATTATTTCACTCACAGGACAATTAGGATGCAGTAGCACTGGGAGAAATATCGGCCTTGAAATATTTACTTCAACATCTCACAGAACAACAAGAGGCCGTTATTTCGTCTGCAACTCAAACAAACCTGAAAACCCACACTGAAACCATCCACAATCATGTCATTATCAATCCACATTCAGACTCCTGTAAATAACTGCGACAAAACACAACACCCTCGCGGAAATATATATCCAGTTTGTTGCTATCAACTTCTTTTCCTGACCACAGCACTTCCCCTGTCTAACAGTCAGGGCCTTTGTGCACAGTGAACTGGATAGATGATTTATTTAAGTGCGCTCCTGAGGCAAGGAAAGCAGATATGTGTCTGGATCAGGCTCTGCGGCGCAAGCTGGCAATCAGCTTCAGTGACTTTTCGCAACAGATCTGCCCACCTCAGCTGCAGATTAGACCCTGGCTGCTTCGAGTTCCTGCGGGAAGGGGGTGGGAGGTGCAGGCTGCAAGCCGAGGAAGCAGTTTCACCTGTGTGCAGCAACCCACGGACGTCTTCAATCGCCACGAAAACTCACTTCCACTAAGTCACTGATTCCATCTTGATTTGAGCAATATCTTCTGTCATCATGTCAATGGAGACCACAACACAGGTCACAGGGAAGATGTGTGAGTCCTGCACAGACAGAGCCTGAGGTCAGCACAGGGCTCCTTCAGCATCTTCCCAGAGGCATTATTGTACGATTAAAACTTGATGATGCCTCACCCGTCACTTAAATTCACAAACCATCAGACTGGCCACACTTGGGGTATTTTGTACAGTTCAGTTCGGCAGGCTATAGGATGGATGTGATTGGGCAGTAGAGGGTACAGAGGAGATTCACCAGGGGCATATCTGGATTGCAGCATTTCAGCTGTGAGGAGAGATTGGACAGGCTGGGTTTGTTTTCCATGGAGTGGTGTTTTGCTGAGTGGTGACCTGATAGTGGGATTCATAATTACAAATGGAGATTGATGCGGTAGGCGGTAAGAATCTTTTTCCCGTGTCGGGGGCATGAAAGACAAGAGGACATAGATTTAAGTTCAGAGTAAGGAGATTTAGATGGGATGCAAAGGAGAACATTTCCACACAGAGGATGGTTAGGGTCTGGAAAGTGCTGCATGAATAAGTGGTGGAGGTAGATACATTTTAACAGGCATCTGGATAAACAATTGAATCACCCAAACATAGATTGCTTTGGGACAAATACAGGTAAAAGGATTTACTGTGGATGAGTGCGATGGTCAGAATGAAATGGTGGGCTGAAGGGCCTGCGTTTGTGCAGTGCAATTCTATAACTGTGACTCTAAATTGCAGTGTAAATCAGTTAGATCGAGGCAAGATCCTGCTGCAGGTAAAGGACATAAAAAATACTCCAAAATATCTAAATATACATGTGGTGAAGTGCTCTGGCTCCTTCAGGTTCAGGTTCAGATTCAGATTAATTTATTGTCATGTGCATAACCATATAACCATATAACAATTACAGCACGGAAACAGGCCATCTCGGCCCTACAAGTCCGCGCCGAACAATTTTTTTTTCCCTTAGTCCCACCTGCCTGCACTCATACCATGACCCTCCATTCCCTTCTCATCCATATGCCTATCCAATTTATTCTTAAATGATACCAACGAACCTTCCGCCACCACTTCCACTGGAAGCTCATTCCACACCGCTACCACTCTCTGGCATCAGGGTACAGTGAAATTATTTGTTCACGTGAAGCTACGTGATACACATGTCTCCCATAGAAACTTTCATATACATATAACAATATAACTGTAGTGTATTTTGGGTACTTGGAACTGACTCAAAAGAACTCTCAGATACAGGAGTAAACTCACAAGCTTCTTTATTGCTGGACGGCACCATGAGCCTCCTCTAGCGCATGCGTCCCCTCGCACAAGACATAACATATGCTAATTACATTATATACATTACACTGCTCCCCCTTTAGCTTGGAGGCGAATAACACCATTTCTACTACATTAAATATAATTGATTAACACACAGTTGCAAAATTATATTATTACAGTCATCTGACATTACATCCTCATAACTGTAAACTGTATCTAAACTTAGCACTTATAATGGTTCATTCCACTCATCTTTCTACTCACTCTAGCTCTACCTGTATCTCTGCCTCTTCCCTTTTTAAATATCCTAATCTAATTTGCAGATTTCTTCCTGTTCTTGATATTCTGCTAAAGTTAACATTTCCTCTGTTTCTGTTCCTTATTTGTAGGTGGGATCTGACACATGACTGCAGGTTTTCGTTTTTCAGTCACTCAATTTCTTGGCGCTATGTATTTATCTGCTCTTGTTGTATAATGACATTCTGCAATGCATAAACATTTGTCCATTGCTCAGTGAAGGAAGCTCCATGCTGGACTATACTGAAGTGTCCTAATCGCAATCGGTCCTGCATACTTTTGTCTCGACCGACAAGCCTCTCTTCTTTAGACTATTCTGTTAACAGCTTTTTGCTCATCGTTACACATTTATTTAACCGTTCCTTGCAACGTTTAAGCCTTTTCTGCTGTTCGTCTATTTGTCTTCTTAAATCACCTTTCTGGTTATTCATCAAGAAGTAGGATCTATACTGTCCTTGCAATACAGCAGTGGCTTTGATTTGCGCTCTGTATATTTCTCTTACTACATAAGCATGGTAGTGATACTGCATTACAACTGCTGTATAAACGGTTTGAGGAAGTCTTTCCTATATCGTTTAAGTCTTTTGTATCGTTTCAGTCTTTTCTGATGTGCATCTATTTGTCTCCTTAGGCCTTTCCTATACCAACTCATACGGAGTACTGACTGCACTTTTACAGTAGCTCTCTTTTGCTTAACCCACTGCCTAACCACCATACTCTTGTAGGCAGTTTGAATGGTAATAGTTGCATCCCTCATTGACTGATATTGCACAAACTGGGAATGCCCTATTTTACATGCTTTGTACCATCTCTGGATCGAAAGAACTGCTTGTCGCATAGCTCTGTACCGTACCCTTAATCGGTAACCACGGTATGCAGCTTGCAGAGTGACTACAGACGCCTTTTGCATCAAGAAATGCTTTCTAGTAATGCACATTCTTATGAATGACTTGATACAGCGTGCTGCCTTGGTTTTCTCTACCAATACTCTGGCTTTGATCCCGCGGTATAAGGCCTGAATACACACCACTGCTTCTCTCAAACTTTTATACTGTCTCACTTGGACATCTCTTATCTGGCATGCTCTGTATCGTTGCTGTACCGCAATGGCAGACCAGCATAGTTTCTTAAAATACTGACGCTGTTTATATATCTGATAATAAGTCTGTATGACCTTGACAGATTTATGCATGCCCCGCAGTTGCCTTCGATCAAGCATTCCACGGTAGGCTGCCTGAAGCAGTACAACGCTTCTGCGTACCTTCATGTAGTTTTGCGATCACTTTCCATTTGAAGGTGTGCCCTATAATGGGTTTGTACTATTATAGCTGCCAATCTCATTGCCTTGTATTGACAGTGCCTTCTAAATACTGCTTGTATTACCGTTGCTGCCTTCTGTTTGATCCGGAACTCTCTCCGTACCTTCATACCCCTGAATGCAGCTTGAATAGCTAGGGTTGCCCTTTGGATGGCAATTTCTCTTTGCGTTTGACTTCTGCCACTTTGCATTTGCCCTTTGTCCCTTAGCACTTGACCTGTGTCATTTTGCACTTGACTTGTGTCCCTTTGCACTTGACTTGTGTCCCTTTGCACTTGACCTTTGTCCTTTTGCACTTGACCTTTGTCCTTTTGCACTTGACCTTTGTCCTTTTGCATTTGACCTTTGTCCTTTTGCACTTGACCTTTGTCCTTTTGCATTTGACCTTTGTCCTTTTGCACTTGACCTTTGTCCTTTTGCACTTGACCTTGGTCCTTTGAGAGACTCTCTGCCCTCTTTAGTTCAGGCTCCTTGCCTCTGGATACCCTTAGAGGTTTTGGCGAGAAATGAGCCATTAAAGCCTCCTTACACTCCTCATACATTTTATCCGTGGGCGCTGATGGCAGCAGTAACATACGTACGGTCTGATAACCCTCTCTTCCTAAGCCTAATATGAACCATGCCCTCTTCTTCTCCTCTGCAGCAATATCATTGGAAATGAAACAAGCCTTTTGTCCATTTCTCAAAATTACACCCATAATCTAACTGGGGCACGTTTCCTACAATTTGAAAAGCCATGCTACCTGTTCAGGTGCACTATCTTCTTTTCTCTCACTGTGTATTCTGCACTAGACTTAATCCTTCTACACACTAAGTGATCCAGCCCACTGACTATTACTAATTCTTATAATAATAGATTTATACTATTAACCAACATTTCATGTTAATAGACATTTAGAACATTTTAACCATATTCCTGCTATGCACACAGATTTACTATTAATAACAGTCCCGCTTTTACTGTGAAGGAATAGTGAACAACGCATTACATTCTACAGTCCTGCTTTTACTTTGAAGGATTTCACCGGTCCAGCTTGTCGGCCTATGGACTCCGGCGCCTTCTCGACCTCTCGAGCTGTCCCCACCGGTACGTTTGCTGCTGGCCTCGCCAGACCTGCACTTTTGCTGCTTTTGCTGGCTCCTCCAGGCTACACCGTTACTTTTGCTGCCACTGGCTCGCTGCCAAGTCGACTACCGCTGCTCTGCTGCTAGTTCCCGCTTTTCTCGCGCAGACCCGCTTCTCCCTCGGCCGGCTCTCTCGCGACTGGACTTTCTCCACTTTCTGCTCACGACCGGGCTGACTCTACTCCCGACCGGGCTGAAGTGCTTGAGCGCTGTGTCCTGCTTCTCTCGTGCGGACCCACTCTTTGCTCGGGGCTGGACTTCCTCTCACGTCCGGGCTTTCCCACTCGGCCAGTCCGCTTCTCTTGCGCGGCCAGACCCTCTTTTCTGCTCACGGTCGGGCTGACTCTACTCCCGACCGGGCTTTCTTTCACGACCGGTCCGCTTCTCTCGCGGCCAGTTTTCTTTTACTCTGCCAGCCCGCTTCTCACGCGTGGCCGGGCTTTTTTTTTCTCGCTGCTGGTCCGCTTCTCACGCGGCCGGCTTTCTCCCTCGACCGGGTTGACTCTTCTCCCAGCCGGGCTGACTCCGTTTCGTCGGTGGCTTCACTGGACCTGTCCGTGACCTACCCGGTACTAGGCCCTCACTCGACGTCGTTGGCGGCTCCTGGGCCTGGCTGTGGGCTACACAGCCCTGGAAAACGTCCGAAGTCGGTGGCAGCTGCTGGGCCTCTTCTGCCCCTTTGCCTTGGCTGCACAGCCCTGGAAAATGTTCCAGGTAAGTTGACACCGTCGCTGTCCTGCTGGTTAGGCTTCCAGCTTTCGGCTGCTTTCTTCGGTGACACTTACTTACTGCCCCACTTGTTTTTCTTGCTTCCTGTTCCGACCTTGCTTTTCTTTGGCTTGGTGCCGTTCCACTTTGTTTCCAAACACAACCTTATTTTTTTTGACAGTCCTTCTTCTTTCCTTTTCTGTTCTTTTATCCTCTTCGTGCTGTTGTTGTGTGTTTTGATGTAACAATTCACCTAAAACTTATACAAAGACTATTCAGCTTGAGGAATTTGACAAAAAGAAAACAACTCAGTCTAAAATGAGTAACAATCCGAAGGACGACATCTTGCCACGTAGACACAACATAGAGATAGCCTGACAAAACTCGCCGACTTGTGCAGCTGATGTTTTAAATGCAGTCCCCGGCATAGAGGGATCTTGAGGCCTCTCTTGTCCAGCTCGCAAACAACTGCTACACAACTCCGTATCTACAGTTTAAACTGTTAAACAATCCTGCGTGTTGCAAAACAGTCCTGTGGGTGAGTTCACAAACTCTATCCCATCCTCGTCGCCAATTGTAGTGTATTTTGGGTACTTGCAACTGACTCAAAAGAACTCTCAGATACAGGAGTAAACTCACAAGCTTCTTTATTGCTGGACGCCACCTTGAGTCTCCTCTAGCGCATGCGTCCCCTCACACAAGACATAACATATGCTAATTACATTATATACATTACACTATATAACCATATATTACACATTACATTACATTACATTACACATATAACCATATAACAATTACAGCATGGAAACAGGCCATCTCGGCCCTTCTAGTCCGTGCCGAACACTTATTCTCCCCATGAAATATATAAATTTCTGAGAGGCACAGATAGTGTAGACAGTCAAAACCTTTTTCTCAAGATGAGAAAAAAATACTAGAGGGCATAGAGTTACGGTGAGAGAGGCAAAGTTTAAAGGCGATTGGAAAGCAAGTTTTTTTATACAGAGGGTGGTGAATGCCTGGAACGCACTGCCAGATTCGATAATGATATTGAGGCAGATAAATATAGTGATATCTAAGAGACCTTTGGATAGGCATATGGACATGCAGGGAATGGAGGGATATGGATTATGTGCTGGGAGATAAGAGATGGTCTTGGCAAGATGTTAGGCACAGACATTGTGGACCGAAAGGCCTGCTTTTGTGCTATTCTGTTCTATGTTATATATTGGTGGGGGCACCGTCCTGTACGGGTATGGCTGCCCAGCCTACAGCTGTCTGTTTTTTCTCTTTTTTTAAAATTTTTAGTTAGTTAAGTTTTTTGTTTTCGGAGTTCTAGCCTTTTTTATGTGAGGGGGCGGGGTAACTGCTTTTCAGGGTCCATACCTGGTCAGAGAGGCGGCTTTTCTCCGCGCTGCACCGTCGACCCGTCCTCACGGCCTACCAGCGGGTCTGGAGCGGCGTTTCCTGAGGGGACCGTCCAGAACCTCGGCTTCGGCGGCGGCACAGCGCTGGAGCGCTATCGCGGGCGATGCTTTGCTGAGACCGCAGGTGAACATCGCGGAGCTGTGGGTCTGTGAGGCGGGCGGCGGCGCTGACTTTAACATCAGGAGCCTGGGATCTCTCGCCGAGATCGCCAGTGGTGGAGCTCCGTCCAGCGCGGCCTGTTGGTTTCGGAAGCCGCGGTCTCCGGTAAGGAAGCGGCCGTTCCAGGCACCCCGAGCTGCTGAGAGGGTTCTCCCGACGCCGGAGCACCATCACCCGGCTAGAGGGCCTGTAACATCGGCCCCCGTAGCGGCGAATGCGGAGGCCTCAATAGGCCCGACTATGGGTGGACATGGGGATGGGGACTAGACTTTGTGCCTTCCCTCACAGTGGGAACCATTGTGAGGGGATGTTTTTTATGTTTATTGTTAAATTCTTTAATGTTGTGCCTTATCTTTATCTGTGTGCTGCATGGCAAGACAAATTTCATTACACCAATTGGTGTATGTGACAATCAGTGTCCTTTGTCCTTTGTTTGTCCTTGTCCTATTCTAAGCTCAGAGTAAACAGTATCCATACAGTAATGAAAAATACAACAATAAATACTCGACAAGGGCAAAACAGTAGAATATTACAAAACTGTAATGATTATTAAAGTGGAATAATGGAATAATCGAACGAGGTAGAGTTCAGGGTGGGAGTATGTCATTTAAGAAGTGGGAATGGGAGAGGGGATTGGTTTTTGAGTTTTGAGTTTGCGAGTAGTGGGTAAGAAGCTGTGTGATTTAGGCCCATCCTATAATTTGACAAGTCCTGAACTGAAGTTCGTAAGTTCTAGGAGCAGAATTAGGCCATTCGGCCCATCAAGTCTACTCTGCCATTCAATCATGGCTCATCTGTCTTACCCCATTCTCCTGCCTTCGCCTCATAACCCCTGACACCCTTACCAATCAAAAACCAAACTGAACCAAAAGACGTCTGGAGGGATTGCATGAGAACAGCATCAGGTGCAAGGAGCACACTGATCAACATAGACCACAGAGCTGATAAGTGTATAGGCTACAGGTACATTGAGAGATAAAGATCACTACAACATTTTCTCAGCAGTAATGGGCAAAGTTTACATGGAATAGCGATTAAAAAGATTTAAAAGGAAAAAATGCGTGTTCAGAGTTGTGTTCCTCAGTTCTTGTGCCAGTTGCTGGGAGGTATTGGTATCTCATGGAATTGCAAATATGAACACGGGCAACAGATGGAATGCTGAACAAAAATAAAATTTCCCAAATGATGGGTCGTTTCCACTGCTAAACGCTTTCTTCTCGTGAACTTGAAAACACAGGAAGAGATAAGAATGAGAGAATTTCCTTTGTGTAAATAAGGTGACCGAATCCAGGGGATATCAACTGATTTCATTAGTCATTGATAGGAGCAGAATTAGGCCATTCGGCCCATTGTCTACTCTGTCATTCAATCGTGGCTGCTCTATCTTTTGTCTCTCAACCCCATTCGCCTGTCTTTTTCCCCCATAACCCCTGACACCCATACTAATCAAGAATCTATCAAGCTCCACCTTAAAAATATACATTGACTTGGCCTGCATAGCCTTCTGTGGCAATGTATTCCACAGATTCACCACCCTCTGGAAAAATAAACTCCTCTTCATCTCCTTTCTGAATGTACATCCTTTTATTCTGAGGCTACGGCCTCTACTCCTAGACTCTCTCACTAGTGGAAACATCCTCTCCACGTACATTTCTGCAGAGTAATGTTGGGAATCTGGACCCAAATACACCAGATTCTAATCTTATTCCCCATATTTTAGGATGGCTCTGGTCATTCCTCACACAAACCTCGTGGAAATCAGAATCATAGTCCAGGGACCCCAAATGCTAGAGTGTCCTTCATTGATTCTGCACCATGACTTGGTGACTGATGGATGTCAATACACCTGGTCACTTCTGCCATAACCAATAGTCTACTGAGGCGGCACAGTGGCGCAGCGGTAGATTTGATTTGAGGAAGGACATCCTTGTGATTGAGGCAGTGCAGCGTAGGTTCACGAGATTGATCCCTGGGATGGCGGGACTGTCAGATGAGGAAAGATTGAAAAGACTAGGCTTGTATTCACTGGAGTTTAGAAGGATGAGGGGGTAATCTTATAGAAACATATAAAATTATAAAAGGACTGGACAAGCTAGATGCAGGAAAAATGTTCCCAATGTTGGCCGAGTCCAGAACCAGGGGCCACAGTCTTAGAATAAAGGGGTGTTCATTTAAGACTGAGGTGAGAAAAAACTTTTTCTCCCAGAGAATTGTGAATTTATGGAATTCCCTGCCACAGAGGGCAGTGGAGGCCAAATCACTGAATGGATTTAAGAGAGAGTTAGATAGAGCTCTAGGGGCTAGTGGAGTCAAGGGATATGGGGAGAAGGCAGGCACGGGTTATTCATAGGGGACGATCAGTCATGATCACAATGAATGGCGGTGCTGGTTTGAAGGGTCGAATGGCCTCCTCCTGCACCTATTTTCTATGTTTCTATTTGCTGCATGACAATGCCAGAGACCCAGGTTCAATCCTAACTATGGGTGCTGACTGTATGAATTTTGTACGCTCTCCCTGCGACCGCTTGAGTTATCTCCGGGTGTTCCGGTTTCCACTCGCACTCGAAAGATGTATAAATTTATAAGTTAATTGGCTTTGTTAAATTTGCAAATAGTCCCTAGTGTGTAGGATACAGGCCCGTATGAAGCTTTTCGAAAAGGGGGGTGGCATGACAGGATTACAAAATAATGTGCACGCTACGCACACCACGAGCGCGAAGCGTAATGTCCCTTGATGCCAGGGTCCAGGGCCCGCTTAAGGGCCCTGGAAGCTCAGGGGTTTTAGATGTTCTCTGATGCATTCTGAGCCTTGTTTTGGAGCATTTTTACACCAAATTTACGACTAATATTTCAGAAATTAACAGGAATCTGAGAGGTAGCTTTTTCACACAAAGGGTGCTGGGTGTATGTAACGAGCTGCCAGAGGAGGCAGTTAAGGCAGGGACTATCCTAATGTTTAAACGACATTTGGACACGTACATGGATAGGACCAGTGGCCACAGCCTCAGAATTAAAAGACATTCCTTTAGGAAGGAGATGAGCAGGAATGTCTTAAGTCTGAGGGTGGTGAACTGTGGAATTCATTGCCACAGACAGCTGTGGAGGTCAAATCAATGGACATTTTTCAGGAGGAGATTGATAGATTCTTGATTGATACGGGTGTCAGAGATAATGGGGAGAAGGCAGGAGAATGGGTTTGAGAGGGAAAGATAGTCATAGAGTGATACAGTGTGGAAACAAGCCCTTCGGCCCAGCATATCCCATCTGCTCTAGTCCCACCTGCCCACGTTTGATCCATATCCCTCCGAACCTATCCTATCCATGTACCTGTCTAACTGTTTCTTAAATGTTGCGATAGTCCCTGCCACAACTACCTCCTCTGGCAGCTTGTTCCATACACCTACCACCCTTTGTGTGAAAAACATACCCCACAGATTCCTATTAAATCTTTTGCGCTTCACCTTAAACTTATGTCCTCTGCTCCTCGATTCACTTACTCTGGGCAAAAGACTCAACCATATCTATTCAAATCATGATTTTATACACCTCTATTAGATCATCCCTCAGCCTCCTGTGCTCCATGAAATAGAGTCCCAGCCTACTCAACCTCTCCCTATAGCTCTGGCCCTCTAGTTCTGGCAACATCCTCATAAATCTTCACTGTACCCTTTCCAGTTTGAAGACATATTTCCTATAACATGGTGCCCAGAACTGAACACAATGCTCTGAATGCGGCCTCACCAACTTCTTATGCAACTGCAACATGACCTCCCAACTTCTATACTCAGCCTGGCCCACTGAGTTACTCCAGCACTCTGTGAAACGTCACAGAACAGGGCAAGATTAGCAAGTTTGCTGATGATACAGAAGTGAGTGGTTTTGCAGATAGTGAAGATGGCTGTGAAAGATTGCAGCAGGATCTGGATCAATTAGCCAGGTGGGCAGAGGAATGGTTGATGGTTGCATGGTTCCTTGAAGGTCGTGTCGCAGGTATATCAGGTGGTCAAAAAGTATTTTGGCACTTTGGCCTTCATCAGTCAGAGTATTGAGTATAGAGGTTGGGAGGTCATGTTGCAGTTGTACAAGACGTTGGTGAGACCGCATTTAGAATATTGTGTTCAGTTCTGGGCACCATGTTATAGGAAAGATGTCAAACTGAAAAGAGTACAGAGATCCCCATCCTGGATCAGTCCAATCAGGGTTGTGCCATCTGCAAACCTGAGAAGCTTGACAGAGGTGTCTGTGGAGGTGCAGTCATTGGTGTGGCGAGAGTAGAGGAGAGGGGAGAGTACGCATCTTTTCATACAGGAGTCTTGCCTTAAGTAGGTGTGAAGTGGTGAATGGGAAGAAGAGGGTGCAGGGTCCATTCTTTGCAGACTGGGGTCTGGCTGTGTTTGTTGGGGAGGGGGTTTCAGGATTACGTTTCTGATTTTCAAACCTGCAGTAAAACTCATTCAGGTCGTTCGTCAGCTGACGATTGTCCAAAGAGCGGGGGGCTTTCCTCTTATAGCTGGTGAGTTCTTGCATGCCCTTCCAAACTGAAGAAGAATCATTAGCTCAGAACTTGCTCCTCAACTTCTCAGAGTACCTTTCCTTGGCAGCTCTGAATCCTCTTCTCAGCTCTTTATCAATTAGGCTATCTTTTAACTCTTTAACGATTAGGCTATTGGCTTGGCGCATATTTGCCCCCAACCCCCCTCCCCCCGATCTGGAAATTGAAATGTTACATCTGTATATAATGATCCCATTAAAATGTGTATTTATGTCACAAACTATGGAATTCATATTTTTCAGTATTGTTATCAAGGAAAAGAAAGCAGTTCCAATTGTTTGATATTATTTGATATTGTTTAATATAATTCATATGGAGGAGAAAATATAATAGCGCTAAAACCTACCTTAATTTTGCAATCTCACTAAAGATAATCCCCCTCTCTCTCCCCCTCCCCCCTCTCACATCCCCCCCTCTTTCTTGCGAGGGGGGCGAAGATGAAGGTGGCGCGGGCCCAGCGGGCGGGGGGGGGACAAAAATGAAGGTGGTGTGGGCCCAGCAGGGGTGGCGGGGGCCCAGTGGGGGATAGTGGGGGTTGCGTGGGCCCAGCGGGGGTGGCGTGGGCCCAGCGGGGGTGGCGTGGGCCCAGCGGGGGTGGCGTGGGCCCAGCGGGGGTCAGCGGGGGTGGCATGGGCCCAGTGGGGGTGGCGTGGGCCCAGCAGGGGTGGCGTGGGCCCAGCGAGGGTCAGCGGGGGTGGCATGGGCCCAGCGGGGGTGGCGTGGGCCCAGCAGGGGTGGCGTGGGCCCATCAGGGGTGGCGTGGGCCCAGCGGGGGTGGCGTGGACCCAGCGAGGGTCAGCGAGGGTGGCGTGGACCCAACGAGGGTGGCTTGAGCCCAGCGTGAGTCAGCGAGGGTGGCGTGGACCCAGCAGAGGTTAGCGGGGGTGGCGTGGGCCCAGGGGGAGTGGCGTGGGCCCAGGGGGGGTGGCATAAGCCCAGCGGGGGTGGCGGGAGTGGCGTGGGCCCAGCGGGGGTGGCATGAGATCAGCGGGGGTGGCGTGGGCCCAGCGGGGGTGATGTGGGGGGAAGATGGCTTGGGCCCCGGCGGCGGGGGGTGGCAAGGGGAGCGGGCTCCGCTGCAGCGGCGTCTGGTGTTGGGGTTACAGCCGTTGGGTTCAGATACAGCCACCCTTGCCCGGCGACGGGAGAACAGAGAAGTGGCCGTATCCAAAGTGGAAACGTTGATTTTTTTTCCGATTTTATTTTGTGATTTTTTCTTAGAGGGGAGAAAAGGGGGGTGCGGTCGCACCCAACGCACCCCCCCCCTTCGGACGGCCATGGGATAGTGTTAGTGTACTGGGTGGTCACTAAGTGGCGTGGACTCGATGGGCCGAAGGGCCTGTTTCCAAGCTGTATCTCAAAACTCTTAAGTCTAGTTAGTTAGTTCGTTTATTTTATTGTTACGTGTACCAAGATACAGTGAGAAGCTTTTGTTGTGTGCTAACCAGTCAGCAGAAAGACAATATATTATTACCTACTGCCTACATATTTGAATAAAGCAAACCATTTAAAAAAAAAGTAGTCCTTTTTCAAATGTCTTAAATACACTCTAAATGGGCTGGATATCCATAAATGAAAGGATCCCCTCTGATCCGCTAAAAACTTTCATCGGATAGCTGCCCTTTTCCAATGAATCCAACATGTGGAGCTGTTGACTGGAGGAGTCCCCACCTAACAGCGTAATCAGTGGCAGAATGAGGCGGATGTTGCCCATTGTAGTTGTAGTTGGGAAGGGATGAGTGAACCAAGGAGTTGCGGAGCAAGCGGTTTCCGCGGAAGTTGGAAAGGGGTGAGGATGGGAAAATGTGACGTGTTGGAATCATGTTAGAAACATAGAAACATAGAAATTAGGTGCAGGAGTAGGCCATTCGGCCCTTCGAGCCTGCACCGCCATTCAATATGATCATGGCTGATCATCCAACTCAGTATCCCGTACCTGCCTTCTCTCCATACCCTCTGATCCCCTTAGCCACAAGGGCCACATCTAACTCCCTCTTAAATATAGCCAATGAACTGGCCTCGACTACCCTCTGTGGCAGGGAGTTCCAGAGATTCACCACTCTCTGTGTGTAAAAAGTTATTCTCATCTCGGTTTTAAAGGATTTCCCCCATCCTTAAGCTGTGACCCCTTGTCCTGGACTTCCCCAACATCGGGAGCAATCTTCCTGCATCTAGCCTGTCTAACCCCTTAAGAATTTTGTAAGTTTCTATAAGATCCCCTCTCAATCTCCTAAATTCTAGAGAGTATAAACCAAGTCTATCCAGTCTTTCTTCATAAGACAGTCCTGACATCCCAGGAATCAGTCTGGTGAACCTTCTCTGCACTCCCTCTATGGCAATAATGTCCTTCCTCAGATTTGGAGACCAAAACTGTACGCAATACTCCAGGTGTGGTCTCACCAAGACCCTGTACAACTGCAGTAGAACCTCCCTGCTCCTATACTCAAATCCTTTTGCTATGAAAGCTAACATATTATGTTGAAGGTAACGGATTGTTAGAGGATAATACATTGGATATATTAGGAAAGTATATCAGGAATATATATCAAATATATCAGAGTATATTGGACAGTACCTCCCCAGGTACCTTCCCCTGCAACTACTGAACATATGACACATATCTCCTCGCTCACCTCCATCCAGGGACACCGGAAGTCTTTCCAGGTGAGACAAACGTTCACATGAACCTTGTTTAATCTCATCTACAGCAGTGAGCGTTCCCAACGTGGCCTTCTATACATCGGCAAGACCAAGCGTAGCCTCAGGGATCATTTCACCAAACACTTACACTCAGTTCCCCAGGCAAGCTGGATATCCTGGTTGCTATGTGTAGAAAAGAACGGCAGATGCTGGTTTAAATCGAAGGTAGACACAGAATGCTGGAGTAACTCAACGAGACGGGCAGCATCTCTGGAGAGAAGGAATGGGTGACGTTTCGGGTCGAGGCCCTTCTTCAGACCTAAGACGGTCTCGACCCGAAACATTACCCATTCCTTCTCTCCAGAGATGCTGCTGTCCCGTTGAGTTACTCTAGCATTTTGTGTCTATCCTGGTTGCTAACCATTTTAACTCCTCTTCCCATTCCCACACTGACCTTTCTGTCCTGTGACAAAGTGAGGCCACTCAAATTGGAGGAACAACACCTCATATTCCGCTTGGACAGATTGCAAGCCAACGGTAGGAAAATTGAATTCTCCAATTTTAGGTAACTACATAACCCTCCCCTTATCACTCTTCACCCATATACCCCATCCCCTTCTTCCCTCCCCTCCACCCACCTCCCATTTGTCACTCCTGGACTACCACCTATTTCACCCCTCCCTTAGGAAGGAATTCCTCTAGCTTCACAATTCGTAACTCTTCAAATCTTTTGTCTCCACCTTTCATCTCTGGCCTTTGTCCACCACATGCCTATCTAAACATCCTCCTCACCTGTATCAATCTATTAGCTGAAATAGCAACCTATTTCCAGCTTGCTTCCCCCCCCCAATCAGTCGGAAGAAGGGTCCCGATCTGAAACGTCACCTATCCATGTTCTCCAGAGAAACTGCCTGACCAGCTGAGTTACCCCAGCTCTTTGTGTGTTTTTTTTGTAAACCAGCATCTGCAGTTCCTTGTTTCTGCTAGACAATTGAGATTAGTGAAATCATGATATAGATGACAAACAGCAGTGGGCCCAGCATCAAACTCTGAGGCACTCACTAGTCACAGGCCTCCAGTCGGAAAAACAACTTTCCACCATCATCTGCTTCCTTCTGTGAAGCCAATTTTCTATTCAATCAGTTAACTCTCCCTGGATCCCATGGTTTTTAATACAATGTGTTTTTTAACACAGTGAGGAGCAGCCTTTTCACTAATGGTGGATATATGGCCTTCATCAATCAGGGTACTGAGTCTAGAAGTTGGGATGTTATATTACAAATGTACAAGGCACTGGTGAGGCCACAGTTGGAGTACTGTGTACTGTTTTGGTCACCCTGCTATAGGAAAGGTGTTTTTTACAAACCATGTTCTCGAGATATCTAAATCTAAATTGTATTAGTTATTTAAGTTATGACATCGGATGGAAGCTGCATACCAAATCTCGTTGCGCTTATGCGCAATGACAATAAAAGATATTATTATTATTATTATTATTGTTAAGCTGGAAAGAGTGCAGACAAAAGATTTAGGATTCTGGATGTTGCCAGAACTTAATTTCTGAGAGAAGTCGGGCAGGCTGAGACTATTATTTGGAGTGTAGGAGGATAAGAGGTGATCTTACAGAAGTGTATAAGATCATGAGAGGACTAGATAAGGTATATCACAAAGTCTTTTACCCAGAGTAAGGGAATTAAGAACCAGAGGACATAGGTTTATGGGGAGAGGAGCAAGGTTTAATTGAGAATCTAAGGGGCAACTAATATGGAGGATTCACACCAATATGGAGGATGGTTGGTATATGAAATGAGCTACTGGAGGAGATAGTTGAGACAGAAACTATAACAAAATGTAAAATACATTTAGACAGGTATATGAATAGGAAAGGTTTAGAAAGATATTGGCCAAATGTGAGCAGGTGGAACTATTGTAAATGGTGCACCTTATTTGGCATGGACAAGCTGGGCCGAAGGGCCTGTTTCTGTGTTGTCTGACTCTATGACCTCTGAGGTATGACCTCTGAGGTACTGGCAAGCTGCCAGCCATTACACACAGAAATTCATCTCCTGCAAAATATCCCAGCAGATTAAGTAAAGAATGAGAACCAAAAAAACAAGACTGTTTAAATGAAAATCATCAATTTCTGCATTACCTTTCCAGGACATTAAATAATTGAAAGGTCTAAAGTTGTACTTACAGCAGAACAGTTTTCCCTCACTGTTTGCTCCCGAGCTTCCACACTGTGCCTCTCATTATCTACCATCGGACCTTGCATGCTGATAACCAAGAAGGCCTTTCAGGCAGTTTTTCTACCAGCTGAGCCACTTTATACTGACAACAATAGTGCCATCCTAACTGCTGTGTTAGGCCAACTTAGAATTGAGATTGTGGTCTCCTAGCCATGGTCATTAATAGCTTTCATGCAGAGTTAGATGTGGAACCTTGTTTCATTTGATAATGTTATTTTTTTTTCTCACTCAGATTTACCAGTCCCCTGAGACTCAGAACCTAGCTGTCAAATTGCATTGAACACTGGGAACAGGGCAATATATGGCCAGACATCAAGATTTAATAGTCTCTTCTACTCAGCGCAGTACAGCGAGTCACACAATAAAGTCTCATCCATGTTGGTCCAATGTCCATTGCGTCATACTCTCATAAAGATGTATTGGCCCTTCGGTCCAACTAGTCCGTGCCAACTGAGTTAGTTCCACTTGGCTGGCCCATATCCTTCCAAACCTTCCCTATCGATGTACTTGTCCAAGTGTCTTTTAAATATTGTAATTGTACGTCCTTTGACCACTTTCTCTGGCAGCTTGTTCCACATACATCCAATCCTTCAAGTGAAGAATCTGCCCCTCCGATTCCTTTTAAATTTCCCTTCACACCTTAAACCTGTGCCCTCTGGTTTTAGACTCCCTTATTCTGAGGTAAATATGGCGGCTATTCATCTTATCTGTGGCCCTCGTGATTTTATAAACCTCTATGAGGCCACCCCTCATCCCACTATGTTCCAATGAATAAAGGTTTTACTCTATCCAGCCTCTTTGTAACACAAAATCTCAAGATCTGGTATCCCCGTAAAACTTTTTTTTGCAGCATTTCCAGTTTATGGCATCCTAACTGTAGCAGGGTGATCTGAAATGTACACAGAATTCTAATGCCCAACACTCAAGAGTGTTTTATTGTCATTTGTCCCAGATAGAACAATGAGATTATTACTTGCAGCAATACAACAGAATATGCAAACATAGTACACTGTAAACAATAGACAAGAAATTTAAAAAAGTTCAGTGTGTGTATATATAGATACATACTCACAAATACACACACACACACATATATATATATGTGTGTGTGTGTGTGTGTGTGTGTATTTGTGAGTTTGTGAATATATGTGTGTGTGTGTGTATTTGTGAGTTTGTGAATATACGTGCGTGTGTGTGTGTGTGTGTACTTGTGAGTTTGTGAATATATGTGCGTGTGTGTGTGTGTGTACTTGTGAGTATGTGTATACACACACACACACATGCACACATACGTACACACAATAAAAACCAAACCAAAAAAAACAAATAATAGTGCACACTCAACCAAGGATTATTTTGATTTCCGCTGCCCCTATCTGCCATATGCCTCCTTCTGTAGAAACAAGGAACTGCAGATGTTGGTTTACACAGAAGGACACAAAATGCTAGAGCAACTCTGTGGGTCAGGCAACATCTCTGTAGAATATGGATTCTGAAGAAGAGTCCCAACTTGAAACAGAGACATGTTTCTCCAGAGATGCTACCTGACCCACTGAGTTCCTCCAGCACCTTGTGTCCTTTTGTGTTCTTTTTTAATTGGAGGAATTTTTTTTTTTTAAATTACAGTATATCTGACGTATTGCATTACATTTCCATCCATTTTGTTTTTTATATATAATACCAAAATAACAGTTACCCACCCTCCCTATACACCCCTTGGCAGCTAATGTTTTCACAACACAAATATATCACAAATACATTTTAACAATAATAAAGTAACAAAACAGAATAAAGGCAGCTCCCCACTTACTGTCAAGTGCCCTCAGTCAATAGGTAGTTCCTTTAGACCCTCAAAGTATGAGGGTCTAAAGGACCCTTTTGTGTCCTTAAATTCCGCCTCCTTTTTCTTGACCAGAGCTGCTGTGATGTTTTCTGTGATTAAAAACACAAAATGTTTGGCAACAGCTCTGTCCAAGACGGCAGGACATTGCTGAGAACTGTGTATGTAGCCCAGTCCAAACCAGCATCCACTGCATTAACTCCACATACACTGAGACCCATAGTCATACAGCATGGAATCAGGCCCTTCAGCTCAACTCATCCGTGCCAACCAAGACATCCCATCTAAGATAGTCATATCTGCCCGCGTTTCGTCCATATCCCTTTAAATCTTAGGTACACAAAAAATCTGGAGAAACTCAGCGGGTGCAGCAGCATCTATGGAGCGAAGGAAATAGGCAACGTTTCGGGCCAAAACCCCTCTTCAGACTGATGGGGGGTAGGGGGGTGGGGAGATGAAAGGAAAAAGGAGGAGGAGGCGCCCGAACACTGGGGGATGGAAGGAGACAGCAGGAGGGCTGAGGAAGGGGAGACAGCAAGGGCTAACAAAATTGGGAGAATTCAATGTTCATGCCCCCAGGATGCAGACTCCCCAAGCGGAATATGAGGTGCTGTTCCTCCAATTTCCGGTGTTGCTCGCTCTGGCCATGGAGGAGACCCAGGACAGAGAGGTCGGATACGGAGTGGGAGGGGGAGTTGAAGTGCTGAGTCAGGTTGGTTATTGCGGGTCTTTAAACCTTCTTCACCATGTACCGTCCGAATGTCTTTTAAATATCAAGTCGTCAAGTCAAGTCAAGTCAAGTCAAGTTTATTTGTCACATACACATACGAGATGTGCAGTGAAATGAAAGTGGCAATGCTCGCGGACTTTTGTGCAAAAAGACAAACAACCAAACAACCAAACAAACTATAAACACAATCATAACACACATATTCTTTTACATAATAAATAATGAGTAGAGTTAGTCCCTGGTGAGATAGGCGTTTACAGTCCGAATGGCCTCTGGGAAGAAACTCGTTCTCAACCTCTCCGTTCTCACCGCATGGCAACGGAGGCGTTTGCCTGACCGTAGCAGCTGGAACAGTCCATTGCAGCGGTGGAAGGGGTCTCCCATGATATTGTTGGCTCTGGAGTTGCACCTCCTGATGTATAGTTCCTGCAGGGGGGCAAGTGAAGTTCCCATAGTGCGTTCGGCCGAACGCACTACTCTCTGCAGAGCCTTCTTGTCCTTGGCAGAGCAATTCCCAAACCAGATGGTAATATTCCCGGACAAGATGCTTTCCACCGCCGCTGCGTAGAAGCACTGGAGGATCCTCGGAGACACTCTGAATTTCCTCAATTGCCTGAGATGGTAAACAGATATGCCTCAAGTACCTCCTCTGGCAGCTCGTTCCATATACCCCCCCACCCTTTGTGCGAAAAAGTTGCCCCTCAGATTCCTATTAAATTTTTCCCCTCTTATATTAAACCTATGGCCTGTAGTTTTTGATTTCATTACCCTGGGAGAAGGACTCTGTGCATTCACCCTTTTTATTCCCTTCATGATTGTATAAACGTTTGTAAGATTATCCCTCAGCCTCCTGTACTCCATGGAATAAAGTTCTTGCCTGCCCAAACTCTCCAAAAATCAAGCCCTCAATTCCTGGCAACAACATTGCAAATCTTCACTGCACCACTTGCCATCTTTCACTGCATCTTACCTATAGCAGGGTGACTTAAACTGCACACAATTCCAAGTGAATTCCAAGTGTGGGCTCACCAACACTATAATATATATTCGCAACTTCTATACTCAATAGCACGCAATTAAAAACAAGACACAAATGCTGGAGTAACTCAGTGGGTCAGGCAGCATTTCTGGAGAACACGAACAATCAGTCTGAAGAAGGGCCCGCACCCGAAACGTCACCTATCCATGTTCTTCAGAGATACACAAGAGATTAGTGAGCAAAATTAGAACACATGGTATTGGGGGTAGGGTATTGACATCGATAGAGAACTGGCTGGCAGACAGGAAGCAAAAAGTAGGAATTAACCGGTCCTTTTCAGAATGGCAGACAGTGACTACTGGGGAGCCGCAAGTCTCGGTGCTGGTACCCCAGTTATTTACAATATATATCAAGATTCAATAGATTTAAGATTCAATCTAACATTTATCGCCAGAGGTCTTTCCACCAATTCAACTGAGGCAACCACTATATCATCTTTTATCAGACTTCATAATTCTTAGTGTTATTTTTTCCCCCTGGTTTTATTTTTAAAACACAGTATCAATTCTTTCATGCTTTTACAAATCACACGAACATTTGGTGAGATTGTGACTATTTTACATTCAACTCATCAATACCAATTCCACATTAAGTTTCCGAATTCTTTGAAGTGAAACCAAAAAGTAAAGTTGAGGAAGACGAGGTTCCTTCCTGCTGCCTGAGGTAGTGGTGTTTCTTTACAGTTAAAGATTTCTTTCCTGCAGGCTTTGCTGAAAGTCACGGAACTATATTAAACAAACTAACTACAGAGGTTTCATTATGCTGTGGTAATATGACAGGAAGCCTGTATAGATCATGACCCTAAAAAGCAACATTCAGAACCATATCTTTAACGTGAAAAATATCCAGTGGCTAAAACCTCATTCAGGAGGTTACATTAACAAAGCTTGGAACCCGCTTGATGAAAGGGTTGATTTTAAAAAACGATACGTTTTTTTAATAGTGGAAGAAAAAGGATACTATTAATGCATTAAGTTAAAAAAAAAATGAATGAACCAGCCTTGAATGAATTCAGACTAAACAGAAATGCTTACACAACATCCTAATGGAGTTTCAAGTAAATGTTTCACTTAATTGCTAAGTCCTTATTTTCGAAGCAAAAAAGATTTGTTGATTGCGGCTCAAACTGGCAGCACGTCTTTACGGGTCTGAAGTAGGGTCTGGACCCGAAATGTCACCTATTCCTTTTGTCCAGAGATGCTGCGTGATCCGCTGAGTTACTTCGGCATTTTGTGTCCATCTTCAGTGTAAACCAGCATCTGCAGTTCCTTCCTACACAGCACGTCTTTATGTGTGAATGCAAGTGATTCTTTGCACTGAAGCAAGGCACAGGTTCACTGATGAACTGTAGCCGAGAAAATATTCCCCAATTAAATATGATGCTGAGGAACTAGATTTAAACTCCTGTCCCACGGTACGAATTCATTCCAAGAGTTCTCCTGAGTTTGCCCTGATTCGAATTCAGAAATTTACGGTAATGGCCACTCGTCGGTACTCGGGGCTCTCATGGACATTTTTCATCATGTTGAAAATTCTTCACAAGTCTTCCCGTGCTTACCTGCCGTTAGCGAGTCTTCCCGAGTACCAGCCGTTAGCGCTAAGAGACGTCCCCGAGCTCCGACGTACCCGCTACGTTCATTCTCTGTGCTTACCACGAGTTTAACTTTTTTTTAAACTCGGGAGAGCTCTTTGAATGAACTCGTGCCGTGGGACAGGGCTTTAACACTCCACGATGTAGCACCTTGTGATAATGCTTGCAAAATGAAAATGAAGAACATGATAGATAAAATAGAGGTTAAGCTTTAATGGTCCTGTGATTTCTAAAACCAAAATGTTAATCTGTCTTTTCTACCTCATTCAGCCAAGATCTCCCTGCCCTGCCTCTCAATTAATTATATTTATAACCAAGAGGAAGGGGCCAGAACCTGGGGTATCCAGGTTTGCAAATGACACAAGTATAGGTGCATTAGCCTAAGGTAGACACAAGAAGCTGGAGTAACTCCGCAGGTCAGGCAGCAACTCTGGAGAAAAGGAATAGGTGACTTTTCGGGTCGAGAACCTTCTTTTCAAAACCAAAATGTCACCTATTCCTTTACTCCAGAGATACTGCCTGACCTGCTGAGTTACTCCAGCATTTTGTGTCTATCTTTGGTGTAAATCAGCATCTGCAGTTTCTTTTTTTACATTTTGCCCTCTGGCATGGCCATCCCTCTGTTCAAGGGCAGACAAGGTATACGTGGATTGCTTGAGTGGATGAAAACCTGGCAAACAGAATTTAATATGGTTCATGAACTTTAATAGGAAAATCAAAAGGCAGACTATGATCTAAGTGGAGAGGGATAGGAAATGTGTGGAGCACTGAGGGATCTTGTTCTTGTGCATATATTGCAAAAGGTTAGAAAAACAGGTGGAACATTAATTTCTAATGTGTAGGAAGGGACTGCGGATGCTAGAGACCTGAGATTTAGTGGATGAGCCCAGACATTTTCAGCAGTGAAATCAAGGCTGAGGGATAGGATATCCAGGCATTTGGATGGGCTGATTCGGGATAGTCAGCATGGTTTTGTACGTGGGAGGTCGTGCCTCACAAATCTGATTGATTTTTTTGAAGATGTGACCAAAAAGGTTGATGAGGGCAGAGCTGTAGATGTTGTGTACATGGACTTCAGTAAGGGCGTTCGGCAAGGTTCCGCATGGTAGGCTGCTCTGCAAGTTTAGATCGCATGGGATCCAAGGAGAGATCGCTGAATGAATAGCAAATTGACTCCATGGAAGGAAGCAGAGGGTAATCATGGAATGTGTTCAAGAAGGAACTGCAGATGCTGGAAGATAGAAGGTACACAAAATTGCTGGAGAAACTCAGCGGGTGCAGCAGCATCTATGGAGCGAAGGAAATAGGCGACGTTTCAGGCCGAAACCCTTCTTCAGACTGCCGAAACGTCGCCTATTTCCTTCGCTCCATAGATGCTGCTGCACCCGCTGAGTTTCTCCAGCAATTTTGTGCACCTTCTGGTAATCATGGAATGTTGCTTCTCAGAATGGAGGCCTGTGACTAGTGATGTGCCACATGGTTCGGTGCTGGGCCCATTACTGTTTCAAGTCAAGTCAAGTTTATTCATCACCAGGGACGGCCTTAGTCGGTGCGGGGCCCAATTGGGAAATTTTTTCATAGAAATAAATAAATAAATAATTATGATTGAGTCATATGTCGTGAGTAACATGACAGTTCGGGGGAGAGTTCCTTTCACAGCGTGTGGGGAGTCTAGCCAGGGGTAAAGTTGCGAGGAGGGAAGGAGCGTTGAGAAGGAGGGGGTCGGGTTCATGCCAGTAACACTCACTCACCGCTGCCGCGGCGCTCCGGGCGCCACCGCATTGTGGCCGGGGAGAGAAGCAGCTCGCATGGCTACCAGTGGCCTCCATCACCGGACAGCGGAACCGACAGCCATCTCAACGCCTTCTGCCGGCCCGCTCACCTCTGGCAGTGCTCCCCGTCTGAACAGTGAGGGGACCAGCTCAAGAGCAAAGAGTGGGTCAGCAGGTGATGGATAACATCACAGCGGGCGATGGAGCTTAGTCCGTGTGTCAGCGCGAACAAGGGATCAATTGAGGTTACCCGCAGCGACTCTGGAGAGAAGACCCTTCTTTAGACTCAACTGAACTCTCGTCGGTGAGAGTATTTGTGATTGTCTGAAGAAGGGTCTCGACCAGAACCGCAACCCTCTCCCCAGAGCCCCTGCCCGTCCCGCTGAGCCACCACAGACAGGGAGTTGAAGGTAGACACAGGGGGGTCCACCTTCAACTTCAGAGCCAAACAAAAAACACAGAGTGCTGGAGGAACTCAGCGGGCAAGGCAGCACCCGCGGAGGGAACACATCACTTATCAGGAGCCGCCACGGGTCAGGACTCTTCCCCCCCCAACAGAAAGGAACCGCAGATGCAGCCATCACCGCAAAACGTCTAAGAATTAACTGTAGATGCTGGAAAATCCAAGCAAGACAAAAATGCTGAAGAAACTCAGCGGGAGCGGGTGTGAGGCAGCATCTATGGAGCGAAGGAAATAGCCAACGTTTCTGGCCGGGTCTAAAGAAGGGTTTCGACCCGAAACGTTGCATATTTCCTTCGCTCCATAGAGGGGGGGGGGGGGGGGTGCAGGGAGTCAGATAGACTGCGCAATGACAGGGGGGGTCCAAGTGTGAGAGTGAGTCACCACCTGTGTACAGCGTTCCCACATCCCTCGTCTCCACCAAGCAAGGCACACTCCTCTCTCCCCTCCGTCCTCTCCCCCCTTCCTTCCCTCATCCTCCCCCCCTCTCTAAAGAAGGAGGCAAGGGGAGGGGGAGGGGTTAGTGAGAGGTAGTGAGAGGGAGATCTAAAGGGTAACTGGTTTTGGTCTCCAATCATCTCACAAAGGGCAGCCAACAGTGGTGGTGAGGCACAAGGGAGAACTCTCTATCTCCCGCCCCCTTCTCTGCACCCCCTCTCCCCCCCCTCTCTCTAACCCCTCTTTCTCTCCCCCCTCTCTCTCCTTCCTCTCTCTCTCTTCTCTCCAATATCCCCCTCTCTCTCCCTCCCTCTCTCTATCTCCCCCTTCCTCTCTCTTCTCTCTCAAATTCTCTCTCTCTCTCTCTCCCACCCACCCCACTCCACTCCTCTCCCCCCAGCCACATTTATATCTACAGTTCACTGCACGAGTGTGTGTGTGGGAGCCGAGCAGTGTTTCTCATTCTGACTCTGCTCCGTGAGCTGCTCGTATTGACAGTAATCGTGTTCAACTCTTAACTGGAAACGAGCAGTTTGCAAACTGAAAATCCCCCCTCTGCCTCTCCACGCCCCCCCCCACACACACACACAGACAGAGAAACACACGCAGATACACACGCAGATAGAGAGAGACACACACACACACAGCCACAGAAACACACACACACAGAAACATACACAGACACAGAGTCACACACATACACAGACAGACAGACACCAATGTTAGCACAGACTCAAACCTCCAACCAGGTCTGCTGTTGTACGGCACCGAACGAGTTTACACAACCCCCACCACCCATTCACTCACACACGGGCCGCCTGTCCGCTCCCGGCGTTTAGCGTTGAATACTCACGGCTGAGTTCGCTGCCCTGTAGACTCCCACCCCCCGGGTCTGCTCCGGCGGCAGTGAGTGACACAATATAACGCATTTACTGAGGAATGCATTGTTTAACTACTTGCTAACTACTGCCTGTTTAGAAGTGTTACAGCAGCAGTTAACACATCGTTTGTTATCCATGTTTTTTTTTAAATCTTTATTTAACATAGCGAATTTGTATTTCCATATGAAATACGGAAAATGAACGCGGGGCCCCCATTGGGCGCGGGGCCCAATTTGGAAAAATCGGTCCAATCGGCCTAGGGCCGGCCCTGTTCATCACATACACATACGAGATGTGCAGTGAAATGAAAAGTGGCAATGCTCGCGGACTTTGTGCAAAAAGACAAACAAACAAACAACCAAACAAAATACAACCAGAATGGAACAGAATCACATATTATTTTACATTAAATATCGTGGGATAAAGGAAAAAGGGGAAAAAACTGCACTTTAAAAAAAAAAAAGCAGTAGAATGGTACAGTAAAAGTTAGTCCCTGGTGAGGTAGGAGTCTACAGTCCAACATTTTACACTTTACAGTTTGTCATCTACATCAATGACTTGGATGAGAACATACAGGACAAGATTAGCAAGTTTGCTGATGATACAGAAGGTAGTGGTTTTGCAGACATTGAAGATGGTTGTGAACGATTCCAGCAGGATCTGGATCGATTGGCCAGGTGGGCGGAGGAATGGTTGATGGAATTTAATACAAAGAAGTGTGAGGTGTTGCATTTTGGGACGTCGAACAAGGGCAGGACCTACACAGTGAATGGTAGGCCTCTGGGTAGTGTTGTAGAGCAGAGGGATCTAAGAGTGCAGGTGCATAGGTCCTTGAAGGTCGAGTTACAGGTAGATAAGGTGGTCAAAAAGGATTTTGGAACATTGGCCTTCATCAGTTAGAGTATAGAAGTTGGGAGGTCATGTTGCAGATGTATAATACATCTATTATAGATTATACATCTACGCTTTCTGGAGCTCCCGTAACGCGACTTCTCTAGCCCGTGTCGCGGGGTTGGAATGACCCGGAGCGGGGCCGTACATCGCCCGGCGCGGCTTAATGGCCGTGGGGCATTCGAACGCCCGCCGGGGGCTCCAACTTTGTGACATTTAGACCGGGAGCGCGGCCTAAAATGGCCGTGGGACTTATCATCGCCCGCCCTGGGCTTCGACATCGGGAGAGAAATGGTGCAGGGGAGAGAAAAGACTTTGCCTTCCATCACCGTGAGGAGGAGGTTCATTGTGATGGATGTTTCTGTAAATTGAATTGTGTGTATGTCTGTAGGAAATTGTCTTTGTTTGTATGGCTGTGGTTCAAATGACATGTAATAAATATTGTATTGTATACGTTGGTGAGACTGCATTTAGAATATTGTGTTCAGTTCTGGGCACCTTGTTATAGGAATGATATTGTAACTTGCTTGAAACTCTTCAGAAAAGATTTACGAGTATGTTGCCAGGACTAGAGGGTGTGAGCTATAGGGAGAGGTCTCTAATCCATGGAGCGCACGAGGATGAGGGGAGATCTTATAGAGGTGTATAAAATCATGAGATGAATTGATCAGGTAAATGCACAGAGTCTCTTGCCCAGAATAGGGGAATCGAGGACCAGAGGACATAGGTTCTAGGTGAAACATAGAAACAACCCAATATCCTGTACCTGCCTTCTCTCCACACCCCCTGATCGCTTTAGCCACAAGGGCCACATCTAACTCCCTCTTAAATATAGCCAATGAACTGGCCTCAACTACCTTCTGTGGCAGAGAATTCCACAGATTCACCACTCTCTGTGTGAAAATTTTTTTTCTCATCTCGGTGCTAAAAGACTTCCCCCTTATCCTTAAACTGTTATCCCTTGTTCTGGACTTCCCCAACATCGGGAACAATCTTCCTGCATCTAGCCTGTCCAACCTCTTAAGAATTTTGTAAGTTTCTATAAGATTCCCCCCTCAATCTTCTAAATTCTAGCGAGTACAAGCCAAGTCTATCCAGTCTTTCTTCATATGAAAGTCCTGACATCCCAGGAATCAGTCTGGTGAACCTTCTCTGTACTCCCTCTATGGCAAGAATGTCTTTCTTCAGATTAGGAGACCAAAACTGTACGCAATACTCCAGGTGTGGTCTCACCAAGACCCTGTACAACTGCAGTAGAACCTCCCTGCTCTTATGCTCAAATCCTTTTGCTAAGGGGAAAAGAATTAATAGGAATCCGAGGGATACCTTTTCCACACAAAGGGTGGTGGGTGTATGGAACAAGCTGCCAGAGGAGGTGGTTGAGGCTGGGACTCAACTATTTAAGAAACAGTTAGGACAGGTTTGGAGGGATATGGACCAAGCGCAGGCAAGTGGGTCTAGTGTAGCTAGGACATTGTTAGCCAGCGTGGGCGAGTTGGGCTGAAGGGCCTGTTTCCACATTGTTTCACTCTATAATTCTAAGGGAGGTGTTGTGCCAGTAGGGTCAGGATGCCCCTCAGCTCTGGCAGATGACGGATCCAAAGGTCTCCAAGGTTTGAGAAACTTCACATTGGGATAGATCTCATCAGACCCTCGAGATTTATCCACTCTTATCCAATTCAAGACGTCTAATAATACCTGCTCCTTCTTACATAGAAACATAAAAACATAGAAAATAGGTGCAGGAGTAGGCCATTCGGCCCCTCGAGCCAGCACTGCCATTCAATACGATCATGGCTGATCATCCAGAATCAGTACCCCGTTCCTGCTTTCTCTCCATATCCCTTGATTCCGTTAGCCCTAAGAGGTATATCCAACTCTCTCTTGAATACATCTAGTGAATTGGCCTCCACTGCCTTGTGTGGCAGAGAATTCTACAAATTCACAACTCTCTGGGTGTTGAAAATGCCTGGGGTCTTCCACTAAATCTCAGGTCTCTGTGCCGTAACGCTGACATGTTGCAGATTGTGTAAGTGGGATAGCATGGAACTAGCGTGAACACATGATCAATGGTCGGCATGGACATCATGGGCTGTTGTGCCTGTATCCATGCTGTATCTCTAAAAGAAAATATAACTATACCCCCTGAGCTCACTTTCTTCCTTGACTTTCTCATCAGTGTATTTAGACAAGAATATTCATTCAGGGCAATAAATAAACTGCTGAAAAAGACTCAGTGGGTCAAGCAGCACCTGTGGAGGCTTCTGGCTGAGACCCTGTAACAGGACTAAGAATGTGGAGCGATGATAGTCAATGTCTAGAAGTGAGGTGAGGGGTGAAATGGGCTGGCAAGGTAACAGTTGGTAACAAGTGAGATGGGGAGGGTCAGTCTTGAAAGAGAGGTTGGCAGGTGACTGGTATTTAGCCAGTTGGAGGTGGGTGGAGGAAGCGTAAAAGCAGAGGCTGAGAAGTGAGAGGATTCCTTAATGTTTAGTTTAGTTTAGAGATACAGAGCAGTAACGGACCCTTTGGCCCACCGGGTCCGTGCCGACCAGCGATCCCCGCAGATTAACACTATCCTACACCCACTAGGGACAATTTTTACATTTACCAAGCCAATTAACCTACAAACTTGTACAGTATGTCTTTGGAGTGTGGGAGGAAACCGAAGATCTCGGAGAAAACCCACGCAGGCCAAGGGGAGAATGTACAAACTCCATACAGTCAGCACCCGTAGTCGGGATCGAACCCGGGTCACCGGCGCTGCATTCGCTGTAAGGCAGCAACTCTACCGCTGCGCCACCGTGACTACTGTAGTAATGAAATATCAGCAAGAATCCTGGCTACGTCAGGTAATGGAGGGATGATAGGCAGATGGAAACAGAGCGGAAGGGAGAAGAAAACCAGGTAGACAGTTATGTGGGTGATGGGCAGATGGAATCAGGTGGGTGATGTTGATGTCTTGATAAAGGGGGGTGTGGGGCTAGGGGAGGTGGTTGAGACAGATACAGTTGTGACATTCAAGATACTTTTTGGGTAGGCATTTGGATATGCAGGGAATGGAAGGATATGGAATATGTGCAGGTGGATAAGAGTTAATCTTGGTATCATGTTTGTCACAGACATTGTGGGTTGAACGGCCTGTTCTTGTGCTGTATTATTCTATGCTCCATGTCGGTAGGGGGCGCTGCACTGGCAGCAGCCTGTCGGCAGCGTGTCCGTCTTTTTTCAACTTTTTTAATTTTTTTAGTATGTTTAAAAGTGTGTTTTTAATGTTTCTTTGTGTGTTATGTGTGGGGGGTGGTGTGGGGGGGTGAGGGGGAAACCGTTTCGGCCGCCTCTTCCATGGAGAGGCGACTTTTTCAGGTCGCCTCCCCCGTGGCCTAACAGCATGGATCGGCGCGGACTTTCCCGGAGACGCGCCCGGAGCTTCAGCGGCGGGCGCAGCATGGACTCTCGGCGCGGAGCGGGTGAGACCTCGCTGGAGGGGAGCGCTCCGTTACGCTGGCCCGCGGCAGCCGGCAGCCTGAAGCCGTGGTCTGCAGAACTCCAGCTGGTGCGGCGTCTACAGCCCGGGATCTCACGTGGAGGACCCGGGGGGAAGAAGAAGCTTCCACCGCCGGCCCGCGGCCGCCTTCTACCGCGGGCGTGGTATGGACTTAACATCACCCCAGGAGGGGAGCTTCGACCGCCGGCCCTGCAGACTGCGGTGCTTCCGGCTGCGGCACGGCAGGTACTTTAAAACTTTGACCGCCGGCCTGCGGCCTACACCAGCCTGAAGCCGCGGTCTCTGGTTGGGAAGAGCCGATCCTGGACTCACCTTGACTTTGACTTTGTCCCTTACCATCTGGACGCCCGCAGCAACGGCTGTGGAGGGTGGAGGTCCCGACCACGGGGGAAAATGGAGGAGGACTGGCCAAGCTCTGTGCCTTCCACCACAGTGATGAATGCTGTGGTGGATGTTTGTGTAAAATGTTTATTGTGGTTGTGTTCTTTATTATTGTACCGCTGCTGGCAACCCAAATTCCACCGACCTTGGTTGTGTGGCAATTAAATTATTTCAATTCAATTCAATTCAATTTCAATTTCAAATTCAATGTTGTTCAAATACTGCGTCACTGTTTCAAGACACCCATGAAACCAAGGGAGCAACATGTTATTATGTACTCCAGTTCACAGAGCTTGGCTGTTCCTCTCATTAATGAATCCTCTACCACCAGTCCTTACTTAAGGGCCTGTCCCACGAGCATGCGACTCCATGCGGCAAGCTCGACCTAACGTGGTCGCTTGAGCCGTACGGCCTCGCGGGGCCGGTCCCACTTCGATCGGCGGAGCCGTATGGAGTTGTGCGGAGCTGGTCCCGACATCGCGCGGGGCTCCGAAAAACTGACACTGTTCAATGCATTGAGGCCGTATGCACCGCCTGTACGCAGCATCTTGACGGCGTACGCCTAGCGCGAACTTCCTGCGGACTTCGCTCGAACTTAAAGTCAACTCGTACGGGATCACTCGACCTCCGCGCGTCCCCCGCTTCCGGTTTGGTCGCGCTCGACGCATGCAGTCGCATGCTGGTGGGACAGGCCCTTTAGTCTTTTCCCTTCCCTGCTGTCTACAGCAGAGCCAACATCAGTGCCTCAAACTCAGCTGCTGCTGCTTTCTTCTGATGGGCCGCCACCCCCCCCCCCCCACCAGTATCCAAAATGGTCTACCTGTTTGAGAAGGGAGTAGCTACTTGGGAGGCCAGCGCTACCTACCTGCTTTTACCGCCCATCTTGACCGTCAACCATTACATTACAATCTTACCTGTAGTGTGACCAGCTCACTAAACGTGCTATCTCTGGCATCTTCAGCATCGCGGATGCTCCACTGTAAATCTAACCTCAGCTCCGTCTGATCTTTTTCTGGTCCGACTGGAACTGCAGATGCACACATTTCTCGCAGAGGTGGTCAGCGGGGACATCAAAAGTCCCTCTGATTTCCCACACAAGGCTCAAGGAGCATAGCACTGCCCAGATCCCATGCCCTATATCAAGTCACCTCTGCTAAGAGATATCTACCTATTTGCTACTCGCCTTCTGAAGAGCAACACTTTGACCTACATTTGTATCGCTACTCCTAAAAAGTCTGGCACCCTTTCCTATTTAACTCTGTATGCTGCTGCTCTCAGCTCTCCGGCTCACTGCTAACTATTTTGGGAACGTAGTTAGACTTTGGCGAAATTAATCTGTGGGAACCCTATCAGAATGCAATAATCGGAATTTGTTTCTAGTTGCCATTGTTCTTCCCTACTTCCCACTGCGTTGATTATTGTCAAGGATGGCTGGGAACTTGCTGGCCATATGTAAAGGTTACTGTGGAAACGCTGCAACATTAAAATATTAGCTTGTCTGAGACACAAACTCGGACGTATCCAGGATTCTTGCTGATGCAAGTTTTTCATTGAAGAACATTTAACAAGAACAGATAATCGCCATGTGTTGCATGTGCCTGGATATGTTGCCTTCAGACATTTTTTTAGACTTTTAGGTACAGCGCAGAAGCAGGCCCTTCAGCCCACCAATTCCACGTCGACTAGCGATCACCCCATACACTATCCCACACTCTAGGAACAATTTTAACATTTTTTACCAAAGCCAATTAATCTACAAACCCGCACGTCTTTGGAGTATGGGAGGGAACCGCCGCACCTGGAGAAAGCGCAAGCGGTCACAGGGAGAACATACTGTATAAACTCCGTACAGTTAGCACCCGTGGTCAGGATCGAACCCAGGACTCTATCACTGCTGCCCACTAAATCAACCTGTTCACAATCTAAAAAATGAAGATGTAATCAGTCTGTAATATTAAATGCCCATGTCTGTCTAGAAAGAGAGACAAAATATCACATCACATTGCAAAATATTTCTCTCAATTAGTCCAAGTACAAGAATCATCATCGCAATCCATACAACAAGCTGAAATCTGTAGCAACTGAAGAGTGTACCCCAGCAGTGAGGACTGCACAGAGCTGGTCAACGGAGGCAGAGGATCGACTCCGGGACTGCTTAGGGGCAGTAGACTGGGCAATGTTCAAGGACTCGGCAATGGACCTGAATGAATACGCCACAGTCGTTACAGACTTCAGAAGGAAATGTGTGGAGAACTGTGTTTCTATAAAAAAAAACATCCGAGTATTTCCTAACCATAAGACTTGGATGAACCAGGAGATCCGTATTCTTCTGAGGTCCAGATCTCAAGGGGGTGTGTGTGGGCGGTGAGGGGTGTGTGCGTGTGTGGGCGGGGGGGGGGGGGGGGGGGGGGGGGGGAGGGGGGGGGGATAGGGAAGGGGAGGGGTGTGTGTGTGGGGAGGGGGAGGTGGGATGTATGACAGGATGTGTGTAGGGGAGTGGGGTGTGTTGGCCGTGGGGGTTGGGGGGGAGTGTGAACGGGGGGGGCGGTTGTGGGGGGATGGGTGTGTGGGCGGGGGCGGGGAGAGAGTTAGGATAACAGACGGGGAAGAGCCATGGGGAGACGGGGGTATCACGGGAGAGGGGGGCAGGAGCCAGTGAGGGGGACCAGAGGGGAAGGGGCTGGAGCTGGCGGTGCGATAGGGACTCACGACCGGTTGCTGGTCGTTCTCCTCTGCCAGGATCAGAGCCTCTGCTTTCCGTTTGGCGACATCACCGACTCAGTGCCGCGCCGCTTCCGGTCCCTCCGAAAGTTGTGTCCGGTTGGAGATGTCTGCCGGCCATCCACAGCGTCCCTTAGCTCCAGTAAAGACACGATGGCGCAGGAAGGGGCCGACCGTCCCGAGGAGTGACAGAAGAGACCAATCCGCACGGCACTGATTGGCAGGAGAGGGACCAGCTCATGGCTGGGACCAGCTCATGGTATTGGCCAATACCTTCAAAAGGGAGCGGGCAACCCTGTAGGGAACTTGGATGTCAAGAGATATTTATATTCTGGTCAAGGAAAAGGAGGCACATGCCAGCATTAAGCAAGCTGAAAGAAGAGGTCTCCCTTCAAAGTGAAAATAATAGGAAAAGCTTCAAATAACAGGGGACTTATTCTAATGATGCTTATGACGACTTTTTTGAGAATGTTATGTGTATGTGTGCAGTTACATTCTGACTGTCTAATACCCAACTAAAATACGTGCCTTGTCCTGAATGACCTCTCCATTAGTGAACAAAGAGCAATCTGATCACTACAGGTTACAAATATCCGTGACCACTGACTACTTCCCTGTTCCCAATTGCACTAAAGATAATTAAATTCCACCCCTTGAATTACCAATTAAAAAATATTAAGGTGGCACTTTCTTTTCTCATGCAGCCGATTTTCACAGTTTCAGGAGTGCTGATTCACACCAAATGAGTGGGTGGTGTTATGTTATGGACACATCGCATGGAGGATTCTAATTCCATTCAAAACCTCTGAGGAAGGCAAACCAAATGGATTATATTCAGGAGCACAAGAGAAAACGAGATTTTGAAGCTTTTAACCTACTTTAAATTCAAGTCTGTCTCCTCGTACTGTGATGTGACCATGTAACCTCCCACACAGTGCTCACCTCCACCTCACCTACTTATAAAGTCTGTCATGCAATGTAATGACTTAAGTGAGAACACATTTTTCTGTAACTGGATGAAGCCTTGCAAAAAGAAAGCTAAAAAGGAATATTGTTTCATTAATACATTGTCAACAGTTCTCAAAATCAGAAGTGACTCTAAGTGGATTATTATTATTATGATTTCTTCCATCCACGACAATATAATGGGTCTAAAAGTAACTAACTTTGGTAAAGCTGAAACAAATGATGACCTCTGCCTTCTGGGTGGAAATGTAAAGTCACACAGTAAATGAACTTTGGAATTGTTAAACAATTGCTTCACCTTTTCTAAATGTGCATGACAAATGCTAAAATTTAATTTGACATAATGTCAGAATATCTCCAACATGAACGTCAACATCTCCATCATTATATCTGTGGCTTGATTTCACAATTCTTCACTCAAGTATGCAGACCGGGGGCTCTGGTGCCGACTACTCACCTCACCGTAACGGAGCTGGCCGAGTCCAGAGCGGGTGGAGCGATGGTGGACGCTGCTGCGGCCCGACCCCCGGAGATTCGGAGGCTGCAACTGCAGGTCTGGCGGACGGCAGCACCGGGAGCCCGCGGGTCCCTGGAGGGAGACCGCTTTTCAGGGCTCCCGCAACGGCGACTTCTCCCGCCCGAGTTGCGGGGTTGAAGAGCTCCTGGAGCGGGGCCTTACACCATCGCCCCGCGGGGCTTGGAATGGCCGCGGGACTCTGCGAGCGCGCGCCGGGGGCTCTAACATCAAGAACCCGGTGTGCGACCTTGCATCATCCGGCGTGGCTTTAATGGCCGCGGGACAATCGCCATCGCCCGCCGGGGGCTTTGACTTTGACTCTGACATCGGGGGGGAGAGTGCAGTGGAGAGATAAGTTTTTTTGGCCTTCCATCACAGCAATGTGATGGATGTTTATGTAAATTATGTTGTGTCTTGGGTCTATTTGTTTGTAATGTATGGCTGCAGAAACGACATTTCGTTTGGACCTCAAGGGGTCCAAATGACAATAAATTGTATCGTAATCGTAAGACATTTGGATCATTGACCAAAAGAATGGGGCTCTGTATCCCTTGTTCTTAGCCTTTGAGGGCAACTTAACTCAAGATGACATGGAGTTTCCCACTGATGTCAAAATGTTTTATGTGCCATTCCTAACTGTCACTGTATGTCATGTTGGCACATGGGCGGAGCACCAAGGCAAATTCCTTGTATGTGAATACTTGGCCAATAAACTTATTCATTCATTCATTCATTCATTCATTCAAATCTTAGATTTTTTGTGTATGAAAAAAACGATGCAATGATATTTCATCTCTTTCCTAGGTTACCATTTTCTCTTAAAAACCGGTGTTGTTTCTTCCTTAATAAGAATGACCCTCTGTCCTCTTTTGCTCCTCTCACTTCTCACATATCTCCTTCCACAGTGTGCCATCAAATTTAACTTCACATCACTGTCCTATCAGACTCTTCAAATACCAGTACCTTGCAGCTTTGGAACATAGAACACAAGGCAGGACAGGAACCGGCCCTTCGGCCCACAATATTTGTGCCGAACAGGATGCCAAGTTAAACTGATCTCATCTGCATGTACACAACACATATCCCACCCTTCCCTGCCCTTCCACGTGTCTGTCCAAAAGCAGCAAGTTCCAGGTACCACCCACTCTGTGTAAAAAATGTTCCCTCTCAGCTTAAAGCTATGTCCTCTTGTATTTGACATTTTCATCCTGGAAAAAAGGAACTGACTGCATCCCCCATCTATGTCTCTCATCATTTTATAAACCTTTATCAGTTCTCCCTCGGCTTCCAACACTCTCCTTTGTCCAACGTCTCCTTCTAGTTAACACCCTCTAATCCAGACACATCCTCAGAAACTGATTGTCGTACTTATGAAACCTTTTATCTGTTTCAAAATTTTAAGTCGGGTTGTAAAGATTAAGGATGATGCTAGATATATTTTCTGTCAACCTTTGAAATATATTTAATAATAATTATCGATCGAGCAACTATCAGCACAATAACCTGCCCCTCAACACCAACAAAACCAAGGAACTGATTGTGGACTTTGGAAAAGGTAGGATGGGGACCCACAGTCCCGTTTATATCAAGGGGTCGATGGTGGAAAGGGTCAAGAGCTTCAAATTCCTGGGCGTGCACATCTCTGAAGATCTCTCCTGGTCCGAGAACACTGATGCAATCATAAAGAAAGCACATCAGCGCCTCTACTTACTGAGAAGATTACGGAGAGTCGGATTGTCAAGGAGGACTCTCTCTAACTTCTACAGGTGCACAGTAGAGAGCATGCTGACCGGTTGCATCGTGGCTTGGTTCGGCAACTTGAGCGCCCAGGAACGGAAAAGACTACAAAAAGTAGTAAACACTGCCCAGTCCATCATCGGCTCTGACCTCCCTACCATCGAGGGGATTTATCGCAGTCGCTGCCTCAAAAAGGCTGGCAGCATCTTCAAGGACCCACACCATCCTGGCCACACACTCATCTCCCTGCTATCTTCAGGTAGAAGGTACAGGAGTCTGAAGACTGCAACAACCAGGTTCAGGAATAGCTACTTCCCCACAGCCATCTGGCTATTGAACTCAACTCAAACAAAACTCTGAACATTAATAGCCCATTATCTGGTTATTTGCACTTTATTTGTTTTCTTTATTAATGTGTGTATATATTTATACAATGGTATATGGACACACTGATCTGTTCTGTATTCATGCCTTCTATATTCTGTTGTGTTGAAGCAAAGCAAGAATGTCTTCAACTACCTTCTGTGGCAGAGAATTCCACAGATTCACCACTCTCTGTGTGAAAAATGTTTTTCTAATCTCAGTCCTAAAAGACTTCCCCTTATCCTTAAACTATGACCCCTTGTTCTGGACTTCCCCAACATCGGGAACAATCTTCCTGCATCTAGCCTGTCCAACCCCTTAAGAATTTTGTAAGTTTCTATAAGATCCCCCCTCAATCTTCTAAATTCTAGCGAGTGCAAGCCGAGTCTATCCAGTCTTTCTTCATATGAAAGTTCTGACATCCCAGGAATCAGTCTGGTGAACCTTCTCTGTACTCCCTCTATGGCAGGAATGTCTTTCCTCAGATTTGGAGACCAAAACTGTACGCAATACTCCAAGTGTGGTCTCACCAAGACCCTGTACAATTGCAGTAGAAACTCCCTGCTCTTATACTCAAATCCTTTTGCTATGAATGCTAACATACCATTTGCTTTCTTCACTGCCTGCTGCCACATGGAGAGGATAGGAAGGGTTTAGAGGGATATGGGCCAAACATGGACAGGTGGGACTAGTATAGATGGGGCATTTGATTGGCAAGAGCAGGTTTGGCAGAAGGACCTGTTTCCATTCTGTATGACTCTATAACCATTTTTTTTAATCATCTGCCCTGACTGATGAAGGATAATATAACAAATGCCTTCTTGATCATCCTATCTATCACAGATGCCACTTAAGGAACTATGTACCTGTACTCCTAGATCCCACTGCCCTATAACACTCCCTGGGGCCCACTCATTTACCGTGAAGGTCTTGCCCCGATATGACTTTGCAAAATGCAACACCTCGCATTTATCTACATGAAATTCCAATAACCATTCCTCAGCCCAGTTGCCCAACTGATCGATATCCTGCTGTATTTTTGAATAGCCATCATTGCTGTCTACAATACCACCCACTTCAGTGTCATCAACTATACACTTTGGTCAATACCATAAAGGGATAAGAGGAAAGAAACAAGAAAGTTAAGGAACTAAATTTCAGAGCTCCGTGCAACCAAAGGCTCTGCCTCCAAAGGTGAAGTGATGAATGTTTTCCAGAGATGCCTCCTGATCCACACTTAAGGGCCTGTATCTAGCGCGACCAAACGTCGTGGCTTGAGGCGTACGGCCTCGTGGGGCCGGTCCCACTTCCAACCGCGGATGCGTATAGAGTTGTGCGGGGCTGGTCCCGACATCATACTCACCAATCAGCTGGGCAGGGGGCGGGCCGACTGAATTTGGACAACGCACGGCTACGTCATCACGCAACAGCACGCCGAGCGGTGACGTCATCGTGCAATGCCACGCATTAGGCGTACGCCGTCAAGGCACTGCGTACGCCGTAGAGGCGCTGCGTACGGCCTCAATGCGGCTGCAGGCCGACAGGCCGTTGTCGCGCGGGATTTTCGGAAAGTGCAAGATTTTCGGAGCCCCGCGCGATGTCGGGACCAGCCCCGCACAACTCCATACGCCTCCGCCGATCGGTGGTACCGGCCCCGCGAGGCCGTACGCCTCAAGCGACCACGTTTGGTCGCGCTAGACGCATGCAGTCGCATGCTGGTGGGACAGCCCTTAACTCCAGCACTATCTTTCTTTTTTTGAAGTGATTAAAATGAGGGCTACCAATGAGGCCAGAGTTAGTGGAGCACAGATCATTTGGTTTTGGGGCTGATGGAGGTGACAGAAAAAGGGAGAGAGAGGCAAGACTCTAGGAGGGAAGAATGAACTGGGCCAATTTAAATTTTAAGAAGGAACTGCAGATGCTGGAAAATCGAAGAAGGGTCTCGACCCGAAACGTCGCCTATTTCCTTCGCTCCATAGATGCTGCCTCACTCGCTGAGTTTCTCCCGCATTTCTGTGTACCTGGGCCAATTTAAATGGTACTTTTCATGTTAAATTCAGAATATCCCAAAGAACCTGGCAGTCAATTAAGTTATTTTGAGGCCTGGTCTCTATGTGGCAACAGATTTGCACAGAGCAAACTCCCACAAGAAACAACATGCTAATAGGCAAACAATGATGATCGACAGATAAAGGTATGTCTGATCATTTGGGATTCATCAGATTTAATTTCAAACAGTGTCATGGCATGTCATACACCTACATGGGGGGGCTGTTAAATCTCTCATTGAAAAAATGGCATATGTCTAGAGCTCCTCAAGTATATGCATTTTTAAATAATGTTTTGGATTTTGTTAAAATATACAGCACCAGCCTATAAAGGAAATGTAAAAACTTTCTCTGTTTTTTCAGGAATTATTTACATGTGAATGGAACACAAGTTTCCGAGGATCACAAGTTGTGGCAACCTGTCCTATACTGCCCCCAAGTGGATAAAGGGATGAAGTCAGAAATGTACTGTGTTTTTCATTGCCACATTTAAAAGCAGAAGTTCATTTTCAGAGTGAACATTTGCTGCAGCTTTTAAGTTATTTTATCTAGTTTATTAAATTTAGCTGTAACAAATTCAATTTCCTCCAGTCCTATTTATTGTTAGTACCAAAAATAAAATATTAAACGGCACCCAAAAGTCTATGACTCTTAGATCATAGAGCTGTACAACATGGAAACAATCCCTTTGGACACTTTGACTGAAGAAGGGTTTCGGCCCGAAACATTGCCTATTTCCTTCGCTCCATAGATGCTGCTGCACCCGCTGAGTTTCTCCAGCATTTTTGTGTACCTTTGGACACTTGTCCATGCCAAACAAGTTGGCATATTAGCCTTGTTCCATTTGCCTACATTTAACCTATATCTGTCTAAACCCTTCCTATTTATAATTTATGGAACTCTGTGGTAAGGTCAGAAAGTTACCAACATGTGTTGCATCCATTCCTCGGCAGTTAACCTCTGACATAGAAAAGTGGAAATATTGGTTAAGGTCATTGCAGTCAAATCTAAAGCTGGCATTAACAACAATTTGACCTTACACCTATCTCACCAGCCAAAGTGGAACTTGATTTATCCTGACTGCACTGGCACTGGAATGGCTGCATTCGCAGAATATTCCAAGCAATTGAATAGGTTCCTTGAACACTCAATGTGTATTCTATTTGGCTGATCTCTTTGCTCGTTTGTCCCAAGAATAAGATGATCATCATGTTGCAGTTGTATAGGATGTTGGTGAGGCCGCATTTAGAGTTTTGTGTTCAGTTCTGGGCATCATGTTATAAGATAATGTCAAGCTGGAAGAAAGGGTGCAGAGATTTACGAGGATGTTTCCAGGACTCGAGGGCCCAAGCTAAAGGGAGAGGTTAAACAGGCTAGGACTCTATTCCTTGGAGCGCAGGAGGATGGGGGTGATCTTATAGAGGTGTACAAAATCATGAGAGGAATAGATCAGGTAATAATAATAATAATGGATGGGATTTATATAGCGCCTTTCTAATACTCAAGGCGCTTTACATCGCATTATTAATTCACTCCTCAGTCACACTCGGTGGTGGTAAGCTACTTCTGTAGCCACAGCTGCCCTGGGGCAGACTGACGGAAGCGTGGCTGCCAATCTGCGCCTACGGCCCCTCCGACCACCACCAATCACTCACACACATTCACACAGGCAAAGGTGGGTGAAGTGTCTTGCCCAAGGACACAACGACAGTATGCACTCCAAGCAGGATTCGAACCGGCTACCTTCCGGTTGCCAGCCGAACACTTAGCCCATTGTGCCATCTGTCGTCCCAAAGGTAGACACATAAGTCTCTTGTCCAGAGTAGGGAAATCATGAACCAGAGACATACGTTTAACTTGTGGAAGGAAAGATTTAATAGGAGCCTGACAGGTAACTTTTTCACACACAGTGGTGGGTGTATGGACAAGCTGCCAGAGGAGGTGGTTGAAGCAGGTAGTATTGCAGCATTTAAAAAAACATATGGACAGGTTCATGGATTAGACAGGTTTAGAGGGATATGAGCCAAACGCAGGCAGGTGGGACTAGTGTAGATGGGACTAGTGTAGATGGGACATATTGGTCAATGTGGGCAAGTGGGCCACGGGGCTTGTTTCCACACTGTATGACTCTATATTTCTACAACTATGGTCTCCGCATAAATAATTGTTTATTCCTGTCCACGGCTCTGCTCTTCAGTGCGCTCGTTATTGCCAGTTTACTGAATGAATACAACATAATCAACATACAAGTTTGCATCTGTTTCACAATATGAAAAGACCACAGAACTACAACTAAATTGATGTCTGAAATGTGAAAAAAATTCTCGCTCAGCTAGTCTGTGGCGTTGAAAATGGCATGCTGGAGGATTTGTCATCAGCATAGCAAATGAAGACATTTTATCAAGGACTTAATTAGTTTATTTTAATGGTTGTGATCAGTAATTTAATATATTTCAGAAAGTTATTTTTGGTGAACCTTAAGTAAATTCACTATTTGGAAATAGAAAATTAATGAGAAAAACATTTTTCACATAGAGAGTGGTGAATCTCTGGAATTCTCTGCCACAGAAGGTAGTTGAGGCCAGTTCATTGGCTATATTTAAGAGGGAGTTAGATGTGGCCCTTGTTGGCTAAAGGGATCAGGGGGTATGGAGAGAAGGCAGGTACAGGATACTGAGTTGGATGATCAGCCATGATCATATTGAATGGCGGTGCAGGCTCGAAGGGCCGAATGGCCTACTCATGCACCTATTTTCTATGTTTCTATAATTCCTTGACATGGCCTCATCAGTGGTTTCCATGAATAAGGTGCCAACCACAAAAAAAAAAGCTTCCACATTTTAAAACACTTCAGAAGTACTTCAGTAGCTAGTGTTTTGTATCCTAAAAGGATAATTGAAGGATAATATAAACATTGTTTCGCTGAACAACTCTGCTTAATCCGCCTTAACCTACCTGATCTCCTGGTCGTCCCATTCCCAATCTGACCTTCCTGTCCTGGGCCTCCTTCATTGTCAGAGTAAGGTTCAGCCCAAATTTGAGGAACAGCACCTCATATTTCGCTTGGGTAGCTTGCACCCCAGCAGTATGAACATTGAATTCTCTAACTTCAAATAGCCCTTGCATTCCCCGTCTCTCCATTCCCTCCCCCTTCCCAGTTCTCCCACCAGTCTTACTGTCTCTGACTACCTTCTATCTGTCCCGCCCACTCCCTTGACATCAGTCTTAAGAAGGGTCTCGACCCAAAACGCCACCCTTCTCTCCAGAGATGCTGCCTCTCCCGTTGAGTTGCTCCAGCATTTTGTCTACCTTCAATACATTATAAATGCTGGCTTTGCTTTCTGTGTTTTGAGGCTTGAATGATGAGATTATGAATTAAGGCGCAAACTCTTGTTGAATTTACTGTTTCTAGTCATCTGCTACAGGTGTCTAGTTTTTACATGTGACTAGGTTATTCATCGCTAGCACAGATGGCTTGGAACGTTACAATGAAGAACCATCGGTGTGGTGTAGTAGGACTTATGATGAGTTTTCTATCAAATCTAATTGTAAATGTTATTTAAGATCTATTAATATTTACCCTTGGCAGAAGTCTTATACTTCTTATTTCAAACTGAAATTAATTTTCCATTGCCAAACTATCACATAGATCTTTGGTGAGGTCTTACATCACACACCATTTCATTTCAGCTAGCATGTGAATGTGTTTTTGAGCAGAACTCATCAATACAACGTCCGATTTACGTTCTTATCGGTGTACTGACGTGGCTCCAATTAACTTTGCTGAGCTTAATTAACATATTAATTATTGCACAATTGTCCCATCTGCACAAACACCCTTCCTGTCATGTATGAGTATCATTGCATAGAAGCATGAAACCATGTACTATCAGATTCAGAAATAGCTTCTTCCCGATGTTATCAGTCCGGTGAAGTCCTCACATAAGCGAGTGTAGTCCTGAACTTCCAATCTACCTCATTGCAGATCTTGGAACGCTATGTGTACTGTAAAGCTGTAACTATATTCTGCACTCTGGAATGTTTCTCTGCAGTACCTGCTGTCCTTATGCATGGCTTGATTATACTCATGTATAGCATGATATGACTGAGTAGCATGTAAACAAAGCTTATACTGAATAAGAATGAATGAATAAGTTTATTGGCCAAGTATGTTCACATACAAGGAATTTGCATTGGTGCTCCGTGTGCAAGTGACAACATGACATACAGTGACAGCATGACATAGTGACAATTAAGAATGACACATAAAACATTAATAGTAAAACATAATCAATTAAACATGTGAATTAAATAAAATACCAGAGCAAAAGGAGGCTACAGATTTTTGGTTTTGAGTAGAGCTACTACTCGTGGGGAAAAAAAGCTGTTTTTATGTCTGGCTGTGGCAGCTTTGGCAGTCTGGAGTCACCTTCCAGGGGGAAGTGATTCAAAGAGTTTGGGGCCAGGGCGAGAGGGGTCAGAGATAATCTTACCCGCTCGCTTCCTGGCCCTTGCAGTGTACAGCCAACAACCTCCTCAGCTGATCGGACGATTCGCTGCAGCCTCCCAGTGTGGTGCTTGGTGGCTGAGCCAAACCAGACCATGATGGAAAAGGTGAGGACAGCATCTACAATGGTAGTATATAATTGGACCATCATTGCCTGTAGCAGATTGTGTTCCCTCAGCTGCCGCAGGACGTTGCCTCAAAAAGGCTGGCAGTATCATCAAAGACCCACACCATCCTGGCCACACACTCATCTCCCTGCTACCTTCAGGTAGAAGGTACAGAAGCCTAAAGACTGCAACAACCTGGTTCAGGAATAGCTACTTCCCCACAGCCATCAGGCTATTAAACCTGGCTCGGACAAAACTCTGATTATTAATAACCCATTATGTTATTTGCACTTTATCAGTTTATTTATTCATGTGTGTATATATTTATATTATGGTATATGGACACACTGATCTGTTTTGTAGTAAATGCCTACTATGTTCTGTGTGCTGAAGCAAAGCAAGAATTTCATTGTCCTATCAGGGACACATGACAATAAACTCACTTGAACTTGAAGTACATCCTCGGTTGTGCCTTTTTGACTGTGGAGTCGATGGTGGCCCCCCCATTTAAGGTCCTTGGAGACAATGGGGTCCTTTTGGAACTCTTCATAGAACTGACCGCCCGGCCAAACTGAGCAATCGGGTGAGAAGGGCTTTGGTCAGGGAGGTGACCAAGAACCCGATGGTCACTGACAGAGCTCCAGCATTCCTCTGTGGAGATGGGAGAACCTTCCAGGACAACTATATCTGCAGCACTCCACCAATCAGGCCTTTATGGTAGAGTGGCCAGACAGAAGCCACTCTTCAGTAAAAGGCACATGACAGCCCGCTTGGAGTTTGCCAAAAGGCATAAGAAACACGATTCTCTGGTCAGATGAAACCAAGATTGAACTCTTTGGCCTGAATGCCAAGCGTCATGTCTGGAGGAACCCAGGCACCGCTCATCACCTGGCCAATACCATATCTACGGTGAAGCATGGTGGTGGCAGCATCATGCTGTGGGGATGTCTTTCAGAGGCAGGAACTGGGAGACTAGTCAGGATCGAGGGAGAAGATGAACGGAGTAAAGTACAGAGAGATCCTGGATGAAAACCTGCTCCATAGCGTTCTGGACCTCAGACTGGGGTGGAGGTTCACCTTCCAACAGAACAAGGACCCTAAGCACACAGCCAAGACAACGCAGGAGTGGCTTCGTCACAAGTCTGTGAATGTCCTCGAGTGGCCCAGCCAGAGCCCGGACTTGAACCCGATCGAACATCTCTAGAGGGACCTGAAAATAGCTGTGCATCGACGCTCCCCATCCAACCTGACAGAGCTTGAGGATCTGTAGAGAAGAATGGGAGAAATTACCCAAATATGGTGTGCCAAGCTTGTAGCATCATACCCAAGAAGACTTGAGTGTAATCGCTGCCAAAGGTGCCTCAACAAAGTACTGAGTAAAGGGTCTGAATGCTTAGGTGAATGTGATATTTCAGTTATTTCTTTCTTAATTAATTAGCAAAAATTTCTAAACACCTGTTTTCGCTTTTTTTTAAAATGGGGTATATTGTGTAGATTGATGATTAAAAAAAAGAATTTAATCAATTTTAGAATAAGGATGTAACGTAACAAAATGTGGAAAAAGAGAAGGGGTCTGAATACTTTCTGAATGCACTGTACCTTTGTGAGATAACAGAGTCATCAGTGTAACCCTGGTACCTAAAAAGTGCACCTCACAGTACAGGACTGTTCAGAAGTGCACTGAAGTACTGGCTCAAATCCAGGGGTTAAACCAAAGGCAAGTGTGCTACCAAATAAATTGCAATGGGTCAGCTGGATCCAACAGCACTTTAGGAAGAACTGGGGTGGGCTGAGGATGACAATGTGTTCTGATGTTTGTTTCATACCAATCAACACTTCCAGCAAACACTGATGTAGTTTATGTACATTTTCAATTGCAAAAGTAACCTTGAAACAGCTATCCAACTGTCAGATTCCCAAAATGCTTAAAACTTCAAAAATTTGGATCTAAAAATAGACATTTGTTCAATGTATACACCAAGAACAGAATGCAAAATGATACCCTGTATGCTGTACAATATTCTTTCTAGTGTGTTTAGTCCTTGTGGCTTAAACTACTGTGGTTAATTGGTACTGTACTGACCAGCCTTTGGAACGCATAAAATGGGATATTTAAGATTATTACAATTTTTTTTAATTGCACATTTTGTGCAAAAGCAGAATTCTGAAGTAAAAAAAAACATTTTTTGAATACACATTTCTGGAAAAGCAAGCATTTGCTGACCAATCTAGCTGCCCTTGAGAGGACGGCACTGAACTGTAATCTGAGAGATGGTTTACTGCTGTTTAGGCTGTGGGCCGAGGAGCTTTATTCCAGTGTTTCGTGACCCAAGTCACAGAACTACATGAAATGTTCACATATTGTGTAAACAAATTATATAAATCACCCCTGAAACTCGTCATGAACAAGACTTGCATATTTTTTAAATAAATTAGAGAAAAACCGGAAAACTTTGGTTATTTTAAGTCCAATCAAAGCACGTTTAACATCGAGTTGTCTGCCAGTTGGCCAATCACGCGCTTTGTTTCAGGCTAGCACACAACATAGCTGAGAGGACTTGACGGATGCCTGTTTTACTGGAGATTCCAATGAAGGTTCTTTGTTGTTCTGTGGAATACATGTCGTGGAAACTTGCAGCAGGGTAATTGAATTTAGTGAGAAAAGCATTAAGAAGTCTGAAAAATGTGCAGCTAAGTGGAAGAAAGTCTTGAAAGCAAAGTCCCTGCTGTGATGCTGCAACACAAAGTTGTGAAACTTTGTGAATCAACTCAAACTGAAAGGTAAGATCTAAAGTCTGAATTTATGAAAATTAATCTGTATGGACTTTAATTAATTTAATTGCACCCTTTATAATGTGAAAAAATGAGATTTGGAGGCCATTCATTCATTCATTCATTCATTCATTCATTCATTCATTCATTCATTCATTCACTCACTCATTCACTTATTCATTCATTCATGTTGAGGGCCTAAACTATATGTATCAATAACAAGGTAAATTAAACATTTTCACTAATGCCAGCTTGTTGTAGAGTAATAAGTATTAATCATCTATTCTCGGAGCTGCCTGCGATAACTTATCGGGAAAAGGTGCTCCGATCGCGGGGCCTATGTATTTAACATAGTGAAGCCGCGGTCTCAATTAAAAAGCGGCCGATTCGCGAACGCGGATCTTCCCCGCGGGCGGAGGTGTACATAGCGCCGTCCGTAGCGGCCATTTCCAGAAAAACGGAGGAATATATCTATATGGAATATATATAGGTATAATAATATATTATATTATTATACCTATATTACTATCTGGAATATATAGGTATATGGACTGCAACACGGAAATAGGCTGCCCATCGTGTAATATGGGCATTGGCCACTAGATGGCGCTTTCTTTCCCGATCTCATTTTCTAATTAGTTTAATTAATGAATGTGCACCTTTCGGCAATGACAAGTTATGACATCCTTCTCAATTATATTTCATCTAAATCTGTGGAAAATTTCATGTAGTTCTGTGACTTGGGTCACGAAAACTGATTTCTAGACACATTTTTGATGCTCGGCCCACAGCCTAGTTAGATTGGAGTTCCAGGTCTTAAAAACTTTGAAGGAATATCACAGATGGTGGCATTTGCATGCACCTTGTTCTTCCAGCTGGCAGAGGTCAAAGGACTGGGCAGAGCTATCGATGATCATATAGAGGCTTCTGCAAGTAAATATTGTTCCTGCGCAATTGGTATTCATTTATCAAATGTTCTTCAAAGTTAGATAGAAACCCCCCATTTCCAAATATACAAGGTCATAAGGAATAGTAGAATTAGGCCATTCAGCCCATCAAGTCTACTTCCCCATTCAATCATGGCTGATCTATCTCTCCCTCCTAACCCCATTCTGCCTTCTCCCCATAACCTCTTACACCTGCACTAATCGAGAATATATCTATCTCTGAATATAAGAAGCTGCACATCTTTTACATCTACCTTTCTTTTTGATCCAAATTTATCAGCTCCCAACATGAAAGAGTCTTCTGCTGGAAAAATACAATGACTAAATAATTTTCTGGAAGTCCATTTCTAGAGTATGCTCATCTCTTTGTCTTGAAGAACAATTTTACAGACGATAGGTAATGCAGCAGACATCCAATAAAACAAACAGCAAGAGCACTGGGGAACACTCCACCACGTCACCCAAAATGTAGTTTTAGATACACAGGATATCATTGATAATTTCACAGTGATATAATGTACAAGTGAGATACTGGGCACCCAAACATGCATTGCTTATGTTGTGCCAGCTGTGGGGCATAACAGAAGTGATGTACTCATTTGGTTCTGCTATAATTACTTGAATATCAGTAAACAAATTCTATAATGATCAAGAAGTTGAAGCTGTTCATCACCTTCCTCTTTACAAACCTGAGACATCAGTAATAAAACAATGTTTTAAGCATTTAAGCAAAGGGCTGTCTAAGTGCTTCCCTAAACTTAAAACCCCACATATTTAAAAAATGATTTAAAAAAAAGTGCTTAAATTTCCCTGACAAACATTTTCAGTCAGCGAGATTAAAAATCTGGGGAAGTTGGTCAAATATGGTAAGTTTGAAATCATTTTATCTGATTTCAGTGCCCTTCTTAATATAACTTTCCAGCACATCGAGCTATCAAGAACGATAAAATGAATTTTAAAATAAGTAAATGGACCAATTTACAAGTTAACAGACACAAATTATTTCTCTGTCGGATATAAAAAGACAAATGGGAATAACAACTGCTCCTGACAAAACAATTTGAGAGAATTGGATGCTTATTGAATGGTGTTATCAATTGAATACCAATAAAGATTCAATTACCAATAGCAGTGTTTTTAATTAGTACCTTGTGTTCAAATTGAATTGAGTAATAACGTTAACTGTGTAATGCAATCATAGAATTATAGTGCAGAGCCTCACACAAGTTATAAATCAATTATCATTTATAACAAAGCCAACACTTAAGAGCAAGTTAAACTTCAGGAAAGAACAAGATAAACTAACATCTTAACCTTCATAGAAACGCTTCTCTGAATTCAATTCCTTCTATACTATCCTTCAAAGCCCTTGTTCAAAACCAAAATAAAGTGCTGGCACAAGAGTTATTGACGGTTAAATAAACCTCAAAGACAGTCATATTTGCTATATGAAAACTGTATTTGTAAATTATATAATTCAATAGGTTTTTCATTAATCAAACAGAAATTTTAGTAAATAAAACTGTGTGGTGAACCCCATGTAAACCTGCACATGAAAGAAAAGTGAACATATCCAGTGGTAGCATAGTTTTATTTTTTTTATATACTTTAGGAAACAATATACAAAGGTGAGCTCTACCACCATTTTCCAATGATGGTCACATGCTCAAATTACACAGATCTAGCGTATTGTGATGGCAAAAGAACAGCAGTCAGCACCTTACTTGCACAGTTAGCTACAACACAAACATCCTTCAAATTAAATGTGTCATTATAGTAATACAGGTAAACCAAGACTTTACACAAGCCAATTACAGGCAAGGAATCCCAAATCCTTGTTGAAGTTCTTGTTTTAGTCACAGAATCACTTACAAAGAAAAAAAATTGTCGTTCAATTTTGCACAAAATGGTCTCTTCTTGAAAGCCAGGGTTCTATACAAAAAAAAACAAGCATCCAACAAGGATTACTCCCAATCAGGTTTGCCAGAGCAGTTCAGCTTCCTATATGCAGTAGCTGAATAAAAAGGGTACCCAGTGCTTTAAACAAAAGTTTATTATATTTACATACATCTTCTCATGAATGACCAGCTTTCTCCCACCATCAACAATGTTAGCAATTAACATTGAGCTTGTCACTAATTGTGAGTGGCTTCAGCCACTTAATAAATATACACATGCCCTGTATCAATCTGTCTCTGCTCCCATTTTTGTTTTAAAACAGGGCACAAATGCAAATACACAGCAATTAGGTAGGCATACAAAAAATCAATCTGTACTGTACCTACTGCAACAATCTGTATTTTATTCAGACAACAGCGCACAACTATGAACTGCTGTAAGGAGGAATGAAAAGTTGGTGAACCCAAGTGCCTTGGCCACAATGCCTTAAGGAAAAAAATTGTAATTGCCTTGCAATGAAGAAAGCTGCCTGCAGAGCTGTGCCTGACTGGGTCTGTGGAATCTGAAGGTGCTCCATGCTAATTTGTATACTGACCAAACCGTTCCAGTTGTTGCAGCCCGTGATGCACACTGGCTGGTGCCAGCATTCTAAGAAATGCATTTCACTGAATGATGAAAATTACCAAAGCTAGTTTGCAGACAAGTTAACATGTAAAAGGCTAGGTATTTAGCCACCTCAGCATTGATTAGTTCAGATGTCAAAGCTCTGATACACATGGCTTCCCATGGCTTCACTCTACAAAACATATTTACAACGTGAAGAATACATCTACAAGAAATCTACATTTCAAGGATTTACAAATTAACCACTTTATCTCCCCTGAATCAGAACCTCCTTGTCCCCCTCCCATTACACCCTTTTGCCCAGACCCACGGTCCAAAGCCCTCTCAAACGCAGCTCAAATTTTAGTTTAAGATTGGGCAAGCGTTTACAGTCCCTGGCTTTAAACCATGTGCAATTTCTTCACAAGCCCTCACACCATAAAGGAATTTTGATTCTTCAGTTTTTCAAGTTCTTTAATTTGTTGTCTCAAAAACAGTATCCTGTAAAAATGGAAGCAAAGAACTGACAGTTACCAAATTGTCATGACAATTACGCTGATTAAGTTTACAATCGCAGCCAACCGAAAAGGTTTAATATTCTTCTGAACATACTTGTGTTTCTTGTCAAAATATATCATGTTCAGATCTCCTTTGAATGCTTGAAATTAATTAATTTAAAAGTTGGGAACATGGCGGAAGTGGCGGCACTGCCCAAGCAGCTGCGGCTCACCTGCAGTCCGTCTGTCTTTTCTTTTTTTCTTTTGTCCTGTTGTTTAGTTTATTTAGTTTATTTTAGTTGTGTATGTGTGTGGGGGGGGGGGGGGTGGGAGAAACTGTTTTTAGTCTCCTCTTTAGGGGGGGATGCGACCTTTTCTTTGTCGTATCCCCCCGTCTCTGTCTCCGTCTCTGCTGAGCCCTATCGCGGAGCTGGCGGCCTCCAACTGGGACCGACCTCGAGATTCCGAGATAAATCAAAGCCAGGACTTAGCAACGCGGGGCTTGCCAACTTCGGGGCTGTGGTGGCGTTGCGGCGGCAGCCACCCGACTTCGGAGCCTCGGCCGCGGGCCCAGTGGACGACAACTGTGTCATTGCAACAGTAAGAAATACAAAAGTTCCTAAAACCAAACCGCGTGTCATCATAAAGCGGGACATGAAACATTTTGTGGAGCAAGCATTTTTTCATGACCTGTTTCTCTTTGGCTGGGAGAAAATTAATGTAATTCCTGATGTTGAAAATGCCTGGAAATTATTTTATGATGGTTTTATTGAAATTGTTAACAAGCACGCTCCTTTTAGGAAGTATAGAATAAGGGGCAGGGATAATGCATGGTTCACGTCAGAGTTATCCATTTTACTCCATGAGCGCAATGTGGCATGGTCTAAAGCCAGGAGTACTGGTCTTGGATCAGACTGGTTGCTCTTTAGGCAGCTGCGAAATGCAAGCACAGTTGCAATTAGAAAAGCCAAAGCTGATCATTTCCTTATTGAAACTTCAAATAACCTAAACAATCCGTTGAAATTCTGGAAAACCATTAAATCAATAACTGGAAATAAAAATGTTATTGAGCTACCTCCATGCATTGTCAAAGACTCTACCCAAATTTATGAAAAGGCTGACATGCTTGGTTGTTTTAATGAGCATTTCATTGCCTCTGGTTCACTTTTCAACTCTCAAAACACAGCTCAAGGCTCCTCTGCTTGCTCTGATAGTAGTTGTTTTTTTGAGGGACAAGCCTTTACTTTTGACGCTGTTACACTTTCAGAGGTGCATAAGGCCCTGAGATGTTTAGACACAAAAAAATCGGCAGGTCCAGACAACCTTGAGCCTTACTTCCTAAAGTTAGCTGCTGATTTTATTGCATTGCCTCTGACTTATCTTTTTAATCTATCCCTGGAGACAAACGAAATTCCCCTTATTTGGAAATCTGCCTTTGTTCTCCCACTGTTAAAAGGGGGGGACCCCACTGTGCTAAACAACTATAGGCCCATCTCCAAACTGTCTGTTTTAATTAAGGTGCTGGAATCCATTGGAAACCAACAACTGAAGGACTTTTTATCAACTAACAGTATTTTATCTGAATTTCAATCTGGTTTTAGGAAAAAATATAGTACGTCAACAGCTGCTTTAAAAGTAGTAAATGATTTTATTGAATTTTTAGACAATAAGCAACACTGTGCAGCCCTTTTCGTTGACCTATCAAAGGCTTTCGATACTGTGGATCATGCCTTATTGTTACAAAGACTATGCAGCATCGGTTTGTCTGATCAAGCTGTCTGTTGGTTTAAAACCTATCTATCAGGCAGATCCCAGTGTGTGCGAGCAGAAGGTATTACTTCTAGCTCTCTTAATGTATCCAAGGGTGTGCCACAGGGATCGGTTCTAGGACCTTTATTATTTACTATTTATATTAATAGTTTAGATCATAAAGCTCCGAACGCAAATTTTCACTTTTATGCTGACGACACAGTGATATATTGCTCTGCGTCTACCCCAAATCAGGCTTTCTGTCAGCTCCAAACTGCTTTTAACACTGTGCAACGTAACCTGTGTGATTTAAAACTTGTTTTAAACGCTGACAAGACAAAGCTCATGCTGTTCACTAAAGCTAAATCAAAGCCCTCGGACCTCCCTCCTATCACCACTTTGCAGGGCTCTGTGGTTGAATCTGTGTCTCAATATAAATATCTGGGAATTATAATTGACGATTCTCTCTCTTTTAAACCTCATATCCAGCAACTTGTGAAAAAACTAAAGATAAAATTAGGTTTTTACTTTAGAAACAAATCTTGTTTTTCTTTTGAAGCCAAAAAAAGACTTGTTGCTGCAACGTTTATGTCTGTGTTGGACTATGGTGATGTTTTATATATGAATGCATCTTCAAAATGCCTAGTCTTTGGACACGGTCTACCACGGAGCACTGAGATTTGTTACTAATTTTAAAACCCTCACGCACCACTGCACTTTGTATGCTCAAGTTGGATGGTTTGCCCTGTCCGCCCGCAGACTCCATCATTGGCATATCCTTATTTATAAGACTATCCTCGGTGTTCTTCCTTCATACCTGCAGAAGTATGTAATTCGAAAAAGCACAGGAACTTATCAGCTCCGCTCTGAGGACTTGTTCTTACTAACTGTACCTAAAGTCCGTACTGAACTGGGGAAAAGGGCATTTAGTTATGCTGCTCCCTTCGCATGGAACCAGCTGCAGAATGAACTGAAACTTAAGGAGCTGGTTTCTATAAACAGATTTAAATCCCTTCTTAATGATGTTGAAGCGGGCTCTTCTGTCTGTACATGCTTTGTTTGATGATGTTCTGACTGTGACTCCATTTATATGTTCTCTGTTGTTTTTTTTAAATTATTGTCTGTAACTGTGGAACTGTGCTGCTGCCTGTCTTGGCCAGGACTCTCTTGTAAAAGAGATTTTTAATCTCAATGAGACTTACCCTGGTTAAATAAAGGTTAAATAAAATAAAATAAAATAAAACGTCGGGAGCTCGCAGGTCCCAGGTTGGTGACCTGTTTTCTGGAGCTCTCGCAACGACAGCTTCGTCCGCTGGACTGGAGGGTGGCAGCTTCGACCGCCCCAGGCGCTGGACTTACCATCACCCGGTGGGGGTCCAACACCGGAAGCCTGGATCGCCTCAACGCAGAGGGAGACGAGGAGGGAAGAGACTTTTGCCTTCCATCACAGTGAGGAGGTGCCTGGTAGACTTACTGTGGTGGATGTTAAACTGTGTTAAGTGTGTGTTTTGTTATTTTATTCTATGTTATGACTGCAAGGTATACAATTTCGTTTAGACTGAAATGTCTGAATGACAATAAAGGATACTTTACATGAATGAATTAATCTAAGTTTGACTTCATCGTGACCGGCAGAGTGAAGGCAAATTTGCAACAGGGAGCATACAAGCTGCGATCAATCGCTTTTCTATATTTTGAAATAAGATTTGCCTTCTTCTGGATTCCTATTTGAACAATAGAGGCATGTTTACTTTGCAAAATGCTTATTTACTGACGTGTAGAGTCAGACAATTCAGAAGCAAGTTAAAAATGCCCATCAATTCTGTTGATTACAGGAAGTTGGAAAACAAACAAAAGCAGTTTTTTTGTCATGACACGCATTTTGCAAAAAAAAAAACCATTATGTTCATATTATAGGTTTTAAGTCAATGCCTTAAGTACGGATCTCCATTGAATTTGCAGCTCCGAAAATAATGATTGTGACCTATAATCTATCGCTTCATTTTGATAATAAAACTACATATGGGACAGACCAAAAATTATTGATAGCCACTCAAGAAACTGAAATCATCCCAATGGTCTTAAAATCTGTAACATGATGGGCTGAACAGTCTAATCAAACACGGATGCGTTGCTTACCTTTGCTCACGCAAAGTGGCTTGGATTTCACATACTCGGACCAAAGATCTTAAGTTTTTGAGCTCAGTACAAATTTCAGATATGTGAATACTTCCCATGTTGTGTGCTTCTTCTCTCAGCCGTGATGCCTAGATATTAAATTATGAAGATAATTAATTAGATATAAAATATCAGTAATCGGCAATCAAAGAACAATATTTACAATTTGACTTTCTAAAATCAATTTAGTCTCGATTTAGGATTTTAATTGTATTGAATTAACACATCACACATATGTTTAGTGTTGATCTATATTCAAATATGGGAAGATGTATAATATGTGAGACCAGTTATACTGCTACGGTTCAAATCGGCAGCTCAGCACCATTTCTGTGAAGGCAATTGGTATGGCAATAAATATTGACCTTGCAGGCAAACCCCTAAACCAGAGCATGAATCTTACAAGATCAATAAAGGACATCCACATTGAATGGTAGGGACCTGGGGAGTGTTGTCGAACACTGAGGCATTCCCCAAAAGTTGCAGCACAGGTGGACAGGGTATGAAGAAGGCTTTTGATACACTGGACTGCATCAGTAAGAGCACTGAGCATTAAAGTAGGTCTGTTATGCTGCAATTGTACAGAAGTTGGTGCAGCTACACTTGAAGTATTGTGTTCAGTTTTGATTACCGTTCTATAAGGTAGATGCCACTAAGATGGACAGACCGTTATCAGGCAAGGTTGGGAAGGATATGACCTTGGAGCTTAGGAAACCAAGGGGAGATTTTACAGAGACACATGAGATCATGGGGGACATAAATACAGTGAATGCCAACAGTCTTCTTATACCAGTGTTGGAGAATAAAGAAAGAGCAGTCATAGGTTCAGGCTGGAGGGGAAAGATTTAACGGGATCCTGAGGGATAACTGTTTCACACAGAGGGTTGAACCTATATTAAGCTGCCAGACAAAAAAACAGTACAGCACAGAAACATGCACTTTGGCCCACAATGTCTCGCAGAACATGATGCTAAGCAAAAACATCTTGTAAATAGTCCGTACTGTGTAGTATAGTGTCGGTGTGTGGGGGTGATCACTGGTTGGCGCAGATTCGGTGGGCCGAAGGGCCTGTTTCTACGCTGTATCTCTAAAGTCTAAAGTAAATCTGCCTGCACATGATCTATACCCCTCTATTTCATGCATGTCCATGTGTCTATTTAAAAGTATCATAAACATACTATTATAAATGCTTCTACCACCACCCGTGCAGCATATTCCAGGCACCCACCGTCCTGTGTAAAAAATCACCCTACACAACCCCTTTCACCTTCAGATATGCCCGTTGGTCTTAGACATTTCCAGCCTGGGAAAAAGGTTCTGTTCTATCATTGGTTTCTGCCATGCAGGATTCAGTAATGATTTTCTGTGTTACACATTCCTATTACAATTAATCAATTCATTATTGTATTTAGAATGCATTCATTACAATTCAGCAAATCAAGGCTTCATATTATGCCACCATTATTTCTACCTTTGGTTTTGAACAAAGCTTCAAACCAAGCATTACAGCCACTAAAGAAACTATTCCATTCCCTGGAGACGCCTTATCTATCAGAACTTAATTTCCTCCTGCAAATGAAATGCATTTTCATGCAAGTCACCTCTGACCTTCACTACAAGACCACTTCCTAATCAGCCCCTCATGTTACCTCTTCCATAATTTTCCTTTCTCCATTGGGTTTATCACTGCTTCATATTTAAACATATTTGATTAATTATTCAGTTAGAGTTTAGAGATACAGCATGGAAATAGGTTTCGGCCCACTGGCTAACGACAATCTGGCACACGAGAGACAATTTGCAGAAACCAATTAACCTACAAAACTATAAAACCACGTTTTAACCTACAAAATTGTACGTCTATGGAGTGCAGGAGGAACCGGAGCATCTGGAGAAAATCCACGCGAGTGTACAAACTCCGTACAGACAGGGCCCTTAGTCAGGATCGAACCCGCGTCTCTGGCACTGTAGGGCAGTAACCCTATCGCTGTGCCGCCCTAAGCAGTTATCATCTGCTTTTTTAATTAAAATCTATCTCATAACACACCACACTGACTCTTCCTCCGGTGATAAATATAATTAATGCTGCTTGGTGTCGTTATTTTTCATTCCAAGAAAAGCTGTGGGAAATAGAATGTATTGATGATTTACTTAGATGTGAGCATATAATTTTAAACATCTAAATTGTGAAGTTTAATGCTGTCCCAAAGCTTATCCTTTTCAATAGAACTCTTATTGATGTGATCTTTAGATGAGTATTTGAAACCATTTTCACACATCTATCTATATTACTAAAAGTCTGATCACTTCCTGTTGTTCTGTATATTGGTTTTAGAAAAAACACTGCCACTTACGGCTGTGATTTTTGGCCATCTTACTCAGTCCCCCCTGTGCAGGACAAGAGGATTTTTCCCATTGATTAAAAATAAAAGTTATTAATGTTTAAAAAAGGTTGAGATTCTCTCTCCTGAAGGCCACGCCCCTTCCGGAGGGATTAGCAAGTTTGGTGGAGAGTGGTGAATCTGTGGAATTCTCTGCCACAGAAGGTAATTGAGGCCAGTTCATTGGCTATATTTAAGAGGGAGTTAGATGTGGCCCTTGTGACTAAAGGGATCAGGGGGTATGGAGAGAAGGCAGGTACAGGATACTGAGTTGGATGATTAGCCATGATCATATTGAATGGCGGTGCAGGCTCGAAGGCCCGAATGGCCTACTCCTGCACCTATTTTCTATGTTTCTATAAAGACAAGCCTACCGCGTGGAACCATCTGTATTCTGAAAGTTGTCAATTGAACTCATTTGAGTTATTGAGCTGTTGGAAATTGTTTGCCGAAAGATATTACCACCTGCTCCAAAACAGACAAAGTAGCATTTTACATTTTGTATCTGATTGCAAACTTTCTGAATGCCAGTGAACCAAATCCCATGTAAGAAAAGAAAATCACATCAGTGTAAGTCTGGGATGAGAATATACCTGCCAGTTCAGATTGTCGGTAAAACGAAACAGAGTTTATTGAATGTATTTGACTGGTCTATTGATTTGTGCTGTTAATGGAGTGTAAAAATATATTAACTGTACGGAATTTCTGTCGGTAAAAATTCACAACAGAACTCACAGCAAGATCAAACCAAACATAATCCAAAATTCCTAATGTCAGCTTTCTTAAATTCCCAACATTTATTTTGATAATTTCAAAACAAAATCTGATGTTCACTTACTTGCTTTTCCGCATGATCAGCAGGCCAACCCTGAACATGTTTAATAAGATTTTCACTGAAATGTGCAACTAGCGTCGGCGTCAATGAACACGAAGAACGTGCAGTTGTTATTGATGGTACTGAAGTTGCACTGCTGCTTGGGATGTGATTTGAACTTGGTGATGGGCTTCTCTGTTTGCTGCAAAAATATAAGTATATTTCACACCAATTTTAACTTCCAAATGCAGCAGAAAGCCTTAAAATAAGGAAACAGTTCCCTTTTCAGTAAAGGATGCTAACTTGCAACTGAACTGAAGAAAGAGTAAAAATTCCTTAAGCAAAAGTTGCGAATTACTTAAAGTAGTTCAAAACCATCTGTAGCGTACTGAATCACAAAGCCATGGGTTCCACGATACTTTTTCAAAGGACAAGATAAAGTATCACTTTGTTCTGGTCAATATTTAGTCTTCAATCAACCAGCTGAGATGACTTGGTCATTATCACATCACTGAGTGAGAAACTTGCTATTACACTTCTTCAAGCATTGCAGTCAATTGCAAAACAATGTAGGTGTTTATATCATTGGATCTTTTTCCTACTGAACAGCTATGTTACTTAAATTGATACATATTCGTGAGATGTTAGTTATCCTGAAGAATATTCAAGCAGAAACCAAACAACGGTTTGCACAGTACTTATTTTCACAGATCTCATCAATCAATTGGTTTCAACAGTTCAGTTTGCATCAAAACATGCCAATTCTGATGAAGGATATCTTTCATCTGGAATATCTGTTTTTTCCTCTCTTCAGATGCTGCTTGACCTATTTCTAATATTTTTCATCTTTATATTTTGATTTCAGCAAGTGGATTTTTTTTTGCTTTTCAGCTTAAATTAATCAAGCTCTTATGCCTGCCATTCGATCATTGACCTTCCCTTTTGTTCTCGGCATCAATTCTCTCCCCTTCTCTACAAACTAAAACGCGTTTTGTTTGGAGTCTGGCAACTCAACCTAGGTGTGTCATTTCCGATCAGATTAGATCGGGTGTATATTTTGCTGCAACAGTTGCCAGCCTGGCTCATACCTTATCTAGGTCAATTTGACTTGGTGTCACTGGATGGTAGCTCAGCCCAGGAACAGACTACTTGACCTGTAATGGAGAGGGTGATTTTCAGCTATTGATTTAAGTTTTATTCGCTACCCAAGGCAGCGTGTGATACTCAGGCAGGTAATGGAGGGTGAAGTTCAGCCAGCACAGAGAGCTAATTCTCATGTGCCTGCAGAAAGTATGGGTAATGGCAGGGGAATGGTTCACCACTTAAACCAAAGGCAATTGCCTCTACTTTCTCAATATTTAGAGGGAGAAATCTGTGGTATTTAGGTAATGGCTGCCAGACAAACAGTTCAATAAATCAGAGACAAACCCACATTTTTCTCTGCAAGTAATAAACAGAATATCTGAACTATTAGCATCATATAAAATCCACACATTTCAAAGACCGTAAGAGAATATTTGGCTGAAAACATAAGCATTTCTTTGAACTGTAATATCAATTCTTTAATATTTTGATGTGTCTGACATGTCCAGGGTTTGTTTCTCATTTTGTGTATCATATTATGTTTGATAACACGGGGATCTTTCAAACGCCCAAGACACCGACCGATCAAGGACACAAATCAATTAAACAGAAATCTTTCTCTTTTCACATTCCCTTCAGGTACACCATGGACGGTAGCTGTGCAATTTCCTGCTCCTGCCCCAAATTGAACATTTTCAGCAACTTTGCTGCCAATCTTTGTGCTATCTTTCACATGCTCTCTTAAACTTTCTCTTTTCTTCTTCAGTCTCTCTACTTCTGGGAGCACGCTAGCAGCTAATATCTATCATAAATGCACTGAATCCCATAGCTAATCTGGCTAATTCCTCTCACTCACTTTTTGTATGGATTTACTCCCGTCTCATAATCTCCAGTCATTGAAAGTAAGCATGCAGGTGCAGCAGGCAGTGAAGAAAGCGAATGGTATGTTAGCATTCATAGCAAAATAATTTGAGTATAGGAGCAGGGAGGTTCTACTGCAGTTGGTGAGACCACACCTGGAGTATTGAGTACAGCTTTGGTCTCCTAATCTGAGGAAAGACATTCTTGCCATAGAAGGAGTACAGAGAAGGTTCACCAGATTGATTCCTGGGATGTCAGGACTTTCATATGAAGAAAGACTGGATAGACTCGGCTTGTACTCGCTAGAATTTAGAAGATTGAGGGGGGATCTTATAGAAACTTACAAAATTCTTAAGGGGTTGGACAGGCTAGATGCAGGAAGATTGTTCCCGATGTTGGGGAAGTCCAGAACAAGGGGTCACAGTTTAAGGATAAGGGGGAAATCTATTAGGACCGAAATGAGAAAAACATTTTTCACACAGAGAGTGATGAATCTCTGGAATTCTCTGCCACAGAAGGTAGTTGAGGCCAGTTCATTGGCTATATTTAAGAGGGAGTTATATGTGGCCCTTGTGGCTAAAGGGATCAGGGGGTATGGAGGAAGGCAGGTACAGGATACCAAGTTGGATGATCAGCCATGATCATATTGAATGGCGGTGCAGGCTCGAAGGGCCGAATGGCCTACTCCTGCACCTATTTTCTATGTGTCCATAGGAATAGGAATACTTTGTTGTCACATGTGGCTTGGCACAGTGAGATTCTTTGCTTAATACACAATGTCTCCATTGCACCCGTTCTCTCAAAAGCATCTTCTAAACATTAACACTTCCAGAGAATAGCTAAGTTTTTAAAGCATTTTTAGCTTTTGTGTTGACAATATGTCCTTTTTTCACTCAACTAATGGTACCTCCCTGCCACTCTAGTTAACAAGAGGAGAGGATTTAATTGTCATATCTACCGACAGCAGAACAATGAAATTCTTACTTGCTGCAACGTAACAGACTAATGGAATGGAATAATGTGCAAACATAGAATACTAACTGTAATACCTAGTAAGCATAATAGTGCAAAACTAAAGCCTGCAGTGCAACCAAAGACACAATCCATAAAAGATCATAGTTGCTGTGGTGGGATTAGTGTTGTGTTGTGTTCAAGAGCCTGACGGGTGCTGGGAAGAAACTGTTCTTGAACTGGTGGCCACGGCTTTCAGGCTCCAATACGACTTTCCTTATGTTAGTAACAAAATGTTGGTGTGACCAGTATTTTTGCAGCAGTGCCTATTATAGATCTCTTTGATGGTGAGGAGGTAATTGCATGTGAAGCAGAGGCATTGATGAGCTTTCTTTACAATCAATATGATGCACCCAGGAAAGATCTTCAAAGATAAAAATGTCCAGGAACCCGAATCTGTTGGTTCTCTATGGCACCATCCTGTCGAGGATATTTGGCATGTCAACGAATACTCTATTGAATCTGTACAGGTGTATGGTAGAAAGCATGTTGACGGTTGCATCACGGCCTGGTTCGGCAACTCGAACATCCAGGAACGCTGGAGACTACAGACGGTGGAAGATCCTTCACAGGCATTGACCTCCCATTGACATGTCAAATATCCTCAATCTTCTGAGAAAGCAGAGGCATTGATGAGCTTTCTTTACGATTACATCAATATGATGCGCCCAGGAATGATCTTCAAAGATAAAAATGCCCAGGAACCTGAAGCTGTTGGCTTTCTATGGCACCATCCCGTCGATAATAAGATATGTTCATTTATCCCTGGATTTCTCTTCCCGAAGTCAACAATCAGCTAATTGAGAGCAAGATTATTGTTCTGGCACCATATAATCAGATTGTTATTCTCTCCCTTGTGCTCTGACTCATCATTACCCTTCATTTGCTCAATAACAGTGGCATTGTCAGCAAATTTAAAGATGGTGCTGGGGCTGTGTCTGGCTACATAGTCTTGAGCAAATAGAGAGTAGAGTTGGGGGCTGAGCACAGTGTCTGGAGGTGCTCCTGTATTGATGATAATAGAGAAGTATTGTTGCCTGCATATACTGATTGTCGTCTGCAGAGCAGATGGGTCAAAGTTAAGGTGTATACCCAAAATTATGGGTTATTTTGAGATTTTTTTAAATTTCCTCTAGGTTACATATTTACCATATAGCGCAGAATAATGAGGCAACAAAAAGATTTTTTTCACATGGTGTAGATACGAAGTCCAAATCTTTCGAAGTGTGGAAGTATAAATAAACAACATGCGCAATAAAAGGTAAATGAACATGAAGAGGATTAATTTGGTGAACCGTATGAATAAGGCCTGGATTTATGACATAGTGCAGAGTTCTCTCAGAGCACCGAGCACAACTGGAAGAATCGCCTCCTTCTAAACCATAGGATTTTATGATTCTTGATGGCAATTACAGCATTTTCTTGTGCTGGGCATTGTTATAGCTGCCTCGATGCATTTGGAGAGAAAAATAAAATAACGTTGCAATAACTTAGAGCAGCAGCTTTTGAAAACCAGAAACACAAAGACTAGGCAGCCCATATTCAATTTAAATTCTATATTTCCATTTCTGTTGATCACTCAAGAGAATCATAGATTTAAAAACTGGTTTGAACTGTAAATGCTGGTAGTTCTAATTAATTTTAATCTAGTTGGTTTTGCTGATGAACTTCACAGAATCTAGTAGTATAGATCGATCTTGCCCAGATTTATTAGCATTTACTTGAGACAACACATCATTCATGCTTCTATTGATTTCAGAGGGATTGTAGGCCTGTAGATATGAAACAAATGGGAAAGTTCCTTCAGCTATTCCGATTTACTCTGCTGATGACTGCGTAGCCAGACACAGCCCCAATGCCATCTTTAAAATCACTGACGATGTGATGGTTGTTGGATGAATGACGGATAATAATGAGCCATTGGAGAGGGATATTGATAATAATCTGGTGAGTGATGACAGAACAGTAATCTTGCTCTTAACTGTAGCAAGTCCTAGAAGATGTTTGTTGACTTCAGTATGGGGAAGAGGAGGATCCATGAATCTGTTTTTATCAGCAGAACAGGAGTGGAGAGAGACAACAGCTTCAAGCTCCTGGGCATAGACAGGGCCCGGCAAAATGATGCAAGCATAAAGAAATCTCATTCATGAATCCACTTCCCACAGAAAATCAAGATGATTTGGCACAACGATGGATATTTTATCAAACCTCTACAGGTGTACAGTCCAGGGCATACAATTTAGTACAGTAACTCAAACACCCAACAAAGTGGTTGCAAATTGTGGACATTGTCTGGTCCATCACACTATTGATACTCCACCATCGAAATGATCTACAAAAACCAAGGTATTGCCTTCAAGAACAGCTTCTTCCTATTAATCGTCGGGCTCTGCACAACCCAATGTCAGTAATGAAGTACTATGGACTTTAAGGTTGCACTACAAACTCTGCCTTGCACTATTATGACCTAGTTAGCTGGTATAATTGATAATTTGCTTATTTGTATATTTATTTGTTGTGTTTTTGCGATACCCCAAAATGCCTTTGAAGCTGAAGCAAGTATGTAATTTGTTGTTTCATTCCTGGTACATATGACAATTAAACACTTGATCTGATTCTCTCTTAACTCTTAACATCACAAAGTGAGAAGGTCCAAGATCAAATACTGCTAAATTTGATCTTGTATTATATTACAAAGCAAATATTGTGTGCAGATAAGTATTACCTTTATTCATTCAGAAACACTTTACAGCTGTAAGTTTTACACTCAGTCTGAATATGAAAATATATGGTGGAAGTGCAATATATGGCCAGTATAATAGTAAAAAATCAGAAAAGTCAGTGTACGTTCCCACTCTTCCTCAATGTTTAGAACTGAAACTATCCTCTAGCATTTAGTTTGTATCCATGTTGACATTAAGGATAAAATTGGAGAAGTGAGGCATCGCCATAGTCAAGATAAATGTCAGGTATTAGATTGCACGTCTGGAAAAATTGTTTGCTGTGATTTACAATCTTTTATTTCAATTGTGTTATGATTGAGGAGACCAATTCTTGCAAACTGCTGCACCATTTGAGTCATCTTTCAATGTCAAGAAAGAGCAAGTCTAGTTTTAACAACCTATGCATGGAGTTATTAGTTCTTGTACACATAATTTCAGTGCAACAGTGGGCTCCCAAAACAAAAATGTAACAGGACCTTCACCACATGGACTGCACTGGTTCAAGACAGATGGCTGACTGTCACTTTTCAAGAGCAATTACAGGTGAATGGTATGGTTTAAATATTACAACCAATCAATGAGAGACCATTGTGAGATGATCCAGAGAACTGTTTTGTTTACTTCAGTGGAAGCAAGTCAAATAACTGTTTTTTTTGCAGTAAATACAGAAATAATCATTTTAATGGAAATGTAGGGGGTGAGCCTTTTAGACTGTTCCTTTTTATTTTTATTTTGGACAACACCTTTGGAGAAGATTGAGCTTTTTAAACCAAGTTTCTTACTAAACTGTGTCAATGAGTAAATGCAAACAAAACTCTTTGAAAGGATGCATTTCATAATGTATTATCAAAATTATGGACACAAACTAGAGACGCAAGTTTAAAATAATCCATAATCTAAGCGAAGATTAAATAACACTGGCAGTAAAATCCCTTCAATAATAGTGATAAAGCTATCGATTGGAGTTGTAAAAAGGCATATGCTATGCTTGCTTTCATTGGTCGCAGCATTGAGTAGCACTATAACAAAGTCATGATGCAGTTTGAAAGGACTTTGGTTGGGATGCATTTGGAGTATTGTGTGTAGTTCTGGTCACCCCATTACAGGAAGGATGTGGAGGCTTTGGAAATATTTACCAGAAAGTGAGAAGGTCCAAGATCAAATACTGCTAAATTTGATCTTGTATTATATTACAAAGCAAATATTGTGTGCAGATAAGTATTACCTTTATTCATTCAGAAACACTTTACAGTTGTAAGTTTTACATTCAGTCTGAATATGAAAATATATGGTGGAAGTGCAATATATGGCCAGTATAATAGTAAAAAATCAGAAAAGTCAGTGTACGTTCCCACTCTTCCTCAATGTTTAGAACTGAAACTATCCTCTAGCATTTAGTTTGTATCCATGTTGACATTAAGGATAAAATTGGAGAAGTGAGGCATCGCCATAGTCAAGATAAATGTCAGGTATTAGATTGCACGTCTGGAAAAATTGTTTGCTGTGATTTACAATCTTTTATTTCAATTGTGTTATGATTGAGGAGACCAATTCTTGCAAACTGCTGCACCATTTGAGTCATCTTTCAATGTCAAGAAAGAGCAAGTCTAGTTTTAACAACCTATGCATGGAGTTATTAGTTCTTGTACACATAATTTCAGTGCAACAGTGGGCTCCCAAAACAAAAATGTAACAGGACCTTCACCACATGGACTGCACTGGTTCAAGACAGATGGCTGACTGTCACTTTTCAAGAGCAATTACAGGTGAATGGTATGGTTTAAATATTACAACCAATCAATGAGAGACCAATGTGAGATGATCCAGAGAACTGTTTTGTTTACTTCAGTGGAAGCAAGTCAAATAACTGTTTTTTTGCAGTAAATACAGAAATAATCATTTTAATGGAAATGTAGGGGGTGAGCCTTTTAGACTGTTCCTTTTTATTTTTATTTTGGACAACACCTTTGGAGAAGATTGAGATTTTTAAACCAAGTTTCTTACTAAACTGTGTCAATGAGTAAATGCAAACAAAACTCTTTGAAAGGATGCATTTCATAATGTATTATCAAAATTATGGACACAAACTAGAGACGCAAGTTCAAAATAATCCATAATCTAAGCGAAGATTAAATAACACTGGCAGTAAACTCCCTTCAATAATAGTGATAAAGTTATCGATTGGAGTTGTAAAAAGGCATATGCTATGCTTGCTTTCATTGGTCGCAGCATTGAGTAGTACTATAACAAAGTCATGATGCAGTTTGAAAGGACTTTGGTTGGGATGCATTTGGAGTATTGTGTGTAGTTCTGGTCACCCCATTACAGGGAGGATGTGGAGGCTTTGGAAATATTTACCAGAATGATGCCTGGATTAGGGGATATTAGCTAGAGAGAGGTTGGACAGACTTGGATTGTTTTCTCTGGCATACAGGAGGTTGCGGAGAGATTAGATAGGAGTATATACAATTATGAGGCATGGATAGGATAGACAGTCAGAAACTTTTTCCCGGGATGGGAAAATCAAATAAGAGGACATAACTTTAAGATTTAAATGAGATGTGCCGAGGCAAGTTATTTTAATCATTAATAAAAAAGGTGATTAATGCCTGGAATGTTGTTGCCAGGAGTGGTGGTTGAGGTAGATAAGTTAGGGGCATTTAAAAAACTTTTGAACGAGCAAATGGATATGCAAAGAATGGAGGGATCTGGGTAATGTGCAGGTTAATAAGTGATGGTCTTGACATCATGTTCAGCACATACATTGTGGGCTGATGTGCCTGTTTTTGTGCTTTACTACTCTATGTACCAGGGATAAAAACTATCCATCCAAAGTGAGTTGTAAGATGTTCAAACCATTAATGTGGTGTAAAATCCTAAGTGAATAAACAAGTACAGGCTCTGAAGAAGTGGTTAAAGAGCGATTAGATAACAATCTTTTTTTCTAGTTGAGAGTCCGAGTTAGAAAACACAGAAACAGGCCCATTGACCAAATAGTTCAGGATAGCCAAGTTGATTACTTGAGGTAATCCCCTTTGTCTGCTTTTGGTCCATATCCCTCTAATCCTTTCCAATCAAAACTTATCTAAATGCTTTCTAATTGGAGAAGCATCTACAAACAATAATTGTGGAAAAATTAATATGGTCTGTGGGAATTTACATAATAAAATGATGAGTTTTCTTTTTTTTTTCAAAGCAGTGTTTGATTAGTCTGGATAAATTTTTTGGATGAGATAACAGAGGAGGCCAATAAAGGGATGTAGTACATGTTATGTGCCTGTATTTTAAGATAGTGTTTAATCAAATCCCAGAGAAAAGTTTGGTTACAAAGTTGAGGTGCATTTAATTAAAGGTGTTAGAATCAGCATGGAAAATAATTGTCTTAAAAGTAGATACGAGTATCTTTTCTTCAGACTGTAGAATGATAAAATAGTGGGATCCCAAGAGTTAGGGCTGTGATTTCCTTCTGTGCTAAAACAGCAACTAAAGAAGTTGTATCCATTTCCTTTGAATATAGAGGAATAAGAGGTGATCTTATTGTAACATACAATATCCCAAGGGTACATGACAGGGTAACTGCTGAGGTGTTTCCACTTTTGGGAAAATCTCGCATGAGGGGATATAATTACAAGGGACTGAGTGCTGCAGGGTTTTCTTTAAGCAAACAATGGTGGATCTCCGTAATTCTCTACACATTGACCGTGAAGACCTCGTGCAGATCAGCCATGATAATACTGAAAAGCAGAAAAGGTTTGAGTATAGAAGTTGGGATGTAATGTTAAAATTGTACAAGGCATTAGTGAGGCCAATTCTGGAGTATGGTGTACAATATTGGTCGCCCAATTATAGGAAGGATGTCAACAAAATAGAGTACAGAGGAGATTTACTAGAATGTTGCCTGGGTTTCAGCAACTAAGTTACAGAGAAAGGTTGAATAAGTTAGGTCTTTATTCTTTGGAGCGCAGAAGGTTAAGGGGGGGGACTTGATAGAGGTCTTTAAAATGATGAGGGATAGACAGAGTTGACGTGGATAAGCTTTTCCCATTGAGAGTAGGGAAGATTCAAACAAGAGGACATGACTTCAGAATTAAGGGACAGAAGTTTATGGGTAACATGAGGGGTAACTTCTTTACTCAGAGAGTGGTAGCTGTGTGGAATGAGCTTCCAGTGGAACTGGTGGAGGCAGGTTCGATTTCATCAAAAATAAATTGGATAGGTATATGGATGGGAAAGGAATGGAGGGTTATGGTCTGAGTGCAGGTAGATGGGACTAGGGCAAAATAAGTGTTCGGCACGGACTTGTCGGGCCGAGATGGCCTGTTTCCGTGCTGTAATTGTTATATGGTTAAATGGTTATATGATGAATTAACGCTCTCTTGCTTCAAGTTCCTTGTGTGTTCTTATTGTTGAATAATTTCAATGATTGGATCTTATTGTCATCTACAACTCCGGTGACTTGATTCTTCCAAGTCACATTTGTGTCTTGTTTCCCAGACCAGTTAAACATGCCAATAGACAAACCGAGCATTGGCTAGCAAGTTAATGACGAGTACAACAGTGGTCAGGTGAATAGCAGGTTGAATTTTGCCTTTTTTATTCCAGATATTATCAATTATTTTCCCCTTATTTTCTAATGCAGTCTTTGGTGTGACTAAAAAAAAATGCACAAAGAGCTGGAGTATCTCAGCAGGTCAGGCAGCATCTCTGAAGAAGATGGAGGGGTGACATTTCGGGTTAGCACCCTTCCTCGGTATGACCAGTCAGATCGAATGGAAGCGTAGAGTGAATTCTTTCCCCACTTTGCTCCAGCTAAATTTGAGTGCCTGTGCTCTTTAAAACAAACTAAGGAAAAGGATTTGAGAATTTAGAACATAATTTGAAGATGCCACACAACTAAAATATTGTAAACAAAGATGATTTTATGGATGTCAGAAACAAATGTGAAATGGACAGATGAAATTTAACACAAAATTACAAATTTTGGAAGAACAAAGAGAAACTATAAATAAAGAGATAATATTAAGGATGGCATATGCAGACGGATTTGGGAACTTGTGCACATAAATCTTTAAAGGTGAGAAGAAAAATGACACAGATTCCTTAGTTTAGCGATTCCAACTGGAATATTGTGGTCAATTTACTTAATATTTTAATATTGTCTTGGCAATGAATATATAAATAATTTACAAGTACAGCACTGGAGATGTGGGACCAGTTTGAAAAAACAAAAGATAGGATTGTTCTCGAAAGGCAAAGAAGATCAAAGAGAAGTATGATAGGTGTGTTCAAAATGATGAAACTTTAAAAATCATAAAAGGGTTTTAATGGGTAGAATTACAGATAAAATGCTTTCACTGATATGTGCCAATAATAAGATGATGCAGATTCAAGGCAGATACGATGCAAGCAGAATTTGTTCAGAACACTGAAGACATTATAGTCTACAATTTTCTGCCGATAGCAAGATAGGAGAATAAATAGTAACTTTAAAAAATGAGTTATACAAGCACGAAAAATAAAAGATCAATGACATTGTGATGCTACTAAGAAAGAATGGGAATAATTGAACCTCTTTTGCAAAGAGTGGGCAGGGTAGACCAAATGATCTCCAGCTGTACTGCAATTATCAACAATTCTATTGTGAATATCTATAGTTATTATTTTTGATGGAGCAAAGATGAAAGGAATACTGCAAAAATACCCAACACCAAGTAAATCCTTCCCAAGAGTGAAAATGGAATCCATTTTGAGCATTCTATTGTCAACCCTACTCCCTGGTATACAGGATCAGATATATTTACTGAAAGTAAGCAGATATGTACAGAAGGGTGAAAAAATCTCACTACATTTGGAGAACAAAGATTATATTTACTCAGCTCCTGCACAAGTTGCAAAAACTTAAGTAAACATCCAAGTCGGAATAAATTTAACCTTCAGCTCAGATATCCTTACCTTGACCGTTGAACATGGCGAGGGGATTCAGGCTCATGCCCATGTTTGTCAGAAGTTGGAGTTTGCTGAGATACTTGCTGTTGTGCTGGTCCTTGTTTCACAACTGAAGCACTGGACTGAACAAAGGAAAACACAAACTTTCACCTTGGTATAAATACAACACAAAATAATTTAATATACCCTCAAATGATTGCAATGAATGAATAGATAAAATTTATGGAAGGCATTTTATGGAAGGTGTTATGGATACAATCCTGCTGCAAAAAAGAGCACCAAATTCACTGAGAAGTAAAACTCACAGACCATTACCTCCAGTGTTTATGTTCTACTTAGTAGTAGGCCCCCCTCGGTCATGGCTGACCATGGGTGATGCATCCTGGTCAGATGTAAGCCTGGGCAATGTCACATGGAGGACAGGCTGTTGTTGCTCATGCAGCACGTCCCCCCTCTCCATGTCGCTGATCGATCCAAATGAACAGCAGGGCCGTTACAGTTTGGCTCCTGCGCCATCGCAGGAGCTTCCTGAGCAAAGCTGTTGACAACAACGAACTGCCTTAGGGGCTCCGACTCCGGTTGTTCTTGAGGTTTACTCCTGGAGCCTTTTCCATGATTGGATATGGCCACAAGGCAGTGGAGGTTTTAAATCAGAGTTTGCCCTCTCCTAGATGGACTACCTTCCCAGGCTGACGAGCACTATCTGCCCGAGACTCGTGGGGGCGGGAGCGTCTACTTTCCCGTGCAGGTCTATAGCACCTGCCCACTGCCCGTGAGTTCTACTTAGACTGGTCAAATCCACCAATCGGGAAAGTTGTTTGCATAACTGACGCTCTGTTCTGAGCTGAAGAAATTTCCAAAAGTAATGAAGTAAATAAGTTTATTGGCCAAATATTCACATACAAGGAATTTGCCTTGGTGCTCCGCCCACAAGTAACAACATGACATACAGTGACAGTTACGAATGACTCAGAAAACACTAAACATTAATAATAATAAAACATTAATGATAAAACACCATTGATCAAGCATGTGAACCAACAAAATACCAGATCAAAGGGAGGCTACAGATTTTTGGCTGTTTAGAGCATGGATAAAATCTGTTTTTTATGTCTGGCTGTGGCAGCTTTGACAGTCCGGAGTCACCTTCCAGAGGGAAGTGATTCAAAGAGTTTGTGGCCAGGGTGAGAGGGGTCAGAGATGATCTTGCCCGCTCGCTTCCTGTCCCTTGCAGTGTACAGTTCATCAATGGAGGGAAGGTTGCAGCCAATAACCTTCTCTGCTGATCGGACGATTCGCTGCAGCCTCCAGGTGTCGTGCTTGGTGGCTGAGCCAAACCAGACCACGATGGGGAAGGTGAGAACAGACTCTACGATGGCCGTGTAGAATTGGACCATAATTGCCTGTGGCAGATTGTGCTTCCTCAGCTGCCGCAGGAAGTACATCCTCTATTGTGCCTTTTAGACTGTGGAGTCGATAGTAGCCCCCCACTTAACGTCCTTGGAGATGATGGTTCCCAGGAACTTAAAAGACTCCACAGATGTGACTGTGTTGTTGATGGTGGGTGAGGTGAGGGGAGGGGGGGCTCTCCTAAAATCTACAATCAGTTCCACTGTCAAGAGCATTGAGCTCTAGGTTGTTGCGATGGCACCAGGACGCCAGCTGTGACACTTCCTGTCTGTAGGCAGATTCCTCCCCATCCTGGATCAGTCCAATCAGGGTTGTGTCGTCCGCAAACTTGAGAAGCTTGACAGAGGTGTCTGTGGAGGTGCAGTTGTTGGTGATAAATGATTGTGATAAAAGGATTGTGATAAAGATTCAAAGATGTGCTCAAAGGTTCCTTGAAAAAAAGCAACATTCCCACTGACCTTTGGGAGTTTCTGGCTCATGACCCTCCAAGTATCAAATAAACATTTGAGATGATATTGAGAACAGTAAAGTGTAGATCATGCCATGTCTGGCTTTGCTATTTAGGACATAGAAAATAGGTGCAGGAGGCCATTCGGCCCTTTGAGCCAGCCCCGCCATTCATTGTGATCATGGCTGATCGTCCCCAATCAATAACCCGTGCCTGCCTCTCCAAATCCATTGATTCCACTAGCCCCTAGAGCTCTATCTAACTCTCTTAAATCCATCCAGTGATTTGGCCTCCACTGCCTGCTGCGGCAGGGAATTCCACAAATTCACAACTCTCTGGGTGAAAACGTTTTTTCTCACCTCAGTCTTAAATGGCCTACCCTTTATTTTAAGACTGTGGCCCCTGGTTCAGGACTCGCCCAACATTGAGACCATTTTTCCTGCATCTAGCTTGTCCAGTCCTTTTGTAATTTTATATGTTTGTATAAGATCCCCCCCCATGCTTCTAAACTCCAGTGAACACAAGCCTAGTCTTTTCAATCTTTCCTCATATGACAGTCCCGCCATCCCAGGGATCAATCTCGTGAACCTACGCTGCACTGCCTCAATCATAAGGATGTCCTTCCTCAAATTAGGAGACCAAAACTGTACACAATTCACCAGATGTGGTCTTACCAGAGCCCTATACAACTGCAGAAGAACCTCTTTACTCCTATACTGAAATCCTCTTGTTATGAAGGTCAACATTCCATTAGCTTTCTTCACTGCCTGTTGTACCTGTAAGCCAACTTTCAGTGACTAGTGTACAAGGACACCCAGGTCCCGCTGCACCTCCCCCATACTTAACCTAACTCCATTGAGATAATAATCTGCCCCCTTGTTTTTGCCGCCAAAGTGGATAACCTCACATTTATCTATATTATACTGCATCTGCCACGCACCTGCCCACTCACTCAACCTGCCCAGGTCACACTGGGCTACATTTATAGGCCAAAACTACAATTAACAGACGTGTTGCCTATGATATGGAAGAATGCTTTTAAAAAAAAAAAACTGTATCCTGTGGCAGGCAAGAAGCGCTTGACTGTCAGAGCAGATTTCTGAAAGAGATTAGTCCAACTAGATGCCCCATCGCAGTTTCTCCACCATCAATCTCTGATAGTAATATTAACGCACAAAGGTTGAATTAAAAAAATAAAAAATAAATAGAAAACAGGTACTGGAATTTTATATTTAGTCAAACAGCCTCATTTTCATGCGAATGGCAAAATAGTCAATTTTATCTATCATAAAATAGCCCAGATGTTCTTTTGCAACAGTAATAACTTTTCCAATGGTACATTTTATAAAATAAGAGATTGAATGCATGTTGCATAAACAATCACCAGGAACACAAATCAAATTCAAGATAAATTCTTAACCCTTTCAACTTCAATGAAATTATACGTTAATACTTAGTCAGAGTTGTGGAAACAGGCTGTTTTGTCCAACTGATCCATGCCAACCAAGATGTGTATCTGAGCTAGTCCATCTGCCTGTTATATCCCTTGAAACCTTTCTGCCCACAAACCTGTTCAAATGTTGTTTAAATGTAATTGTACCAGCCACCAGAGCTTAGGAGCTACCTTGCTCGGTCCATATACCCATCACCACCTGTTTGGTAAAGTTACTCTTCATCTCGTTTTTAAAATCTTCCCCCACCTTAAATTTATCCCTTCAAGTTTTAGACTCCTCTATTCTAGGAAAGAGACTATAACATTCCACCTTATCTGTGCCCCTCATAATTATATACATATTTGAGTTCACCCTTCAGCCTTCTATGCTCCAGGGAAAAAGCCACAGCCTCTCCATTACAAGCAGACTGCCATATTGGAAGTTAAGGGCCCTGCTAAAATCCATATAGATATCTATCACCCAGCACTCATCAATCCTCTCAGTCATCTCTTCAACTCTTCATCATCTCTTCAAAAGGCTCAATGAAATTTGAGGCACGTGATTTCCCATGAACAAAGCCATGATGACTATCCCTTATCAATCCTTGAATTTCCAAAAGTCACCCTCCAGTTTTCTGATAACTCACCTCTGGCAAATATCTCTGCCATCCCTACTATTTCCTCGACTTGCAATTCAAGTTAACTACAATTTAAAAGTTGACAGGGCTAAGAAAACACAACTTATATTTGACTTCAGCAAGATATTATAAAACTACAATTAAAAGAAAGCCAAATATTCAGATATTAAAATCAGACAAAAACTGGCAAAACATACCTTTGGCTGAGATGTTACTGGAGGCGTATTCATCAGCGGTTTAAGAGGAACTGGGTTAGTCTGCGGTGTACTAATCCGAGGGGACACATACGACCTCGGGGATGATGCATCTGATGCCAATGACATTGGAGACTGATTAGACTGAGGGGCTGCATTTAGAAAAAAAATCAATTTAAAATAACTTATCTGCTTAAATCTACTTTTTACCCAAAGGTTCGATTAAATAAATAATAGGATATTAACTCTTTTGCAACACACTTAATCAAAGCTGTTCAAACTACAACGTTTCTGTGAGTAGTTCCCTCAGCAGAAAAATGAATCCTTAGTTGCACCAGAATCAAATAAACTTGAAAATAAAAATCTCAATATATTCAACTGCAATACATAAAATTGGTAATGGTACCTGTCAGCGTTACTTTGGTCACTTAAAACGATTACTTTTAAAGTAATCAGTGTAACTTAGAATGGCTGTTTATTTAGTTTATCAGAAAGTGCTTACATTGAAGATGAGCAGACACAATAAATTCAAAGTGGTTTTAAAGTGCTTATACTGAATGATATCTCAGAATTCATAATAAAACGTAATTTCCAATAAAAAGGAAATTAAAGAAACACAAGGAAAACAAATTTCATAGCAATTTCTTTTCTTTGGAATAATTCAACCTGTTTTTTCCACTACGAGTGATACATTTTTTCCCACTGAAAGGAGAGAACAAATGTAGAAGGGAAAGTTTGAATGGACTTTGGTTCCTGCCGAGTGCAGCCTGAGAGAAAATGGCTTATCTGTTCTCATAGTTACAGGAATAGAAGCACAAGGACAAAAGGCTGAACATTTTAGCAATTATTTTAACATGATTAATAATAATTCATTCCTAAGTTTAAGAGGGATAACAGTGAGAAAGGGTGATTGATGGGCAACATTGACTTGGTGGGCCGAAGAGCCTGTTTCCATGCTTCATCTTTCTTTCAATTCTTTAGCGTAAAATTTTAGGGTAAAGATATAATGTCAGTTGATGTTGCAAATATAAATTAATAATTGCTCAGTAGGCCTTGAACCATTAACCTTCAAACAAGCCATTTGTTTACAAAAATGCCCATTTACTTTGACGTTTTTTCTTGTAGATAGTCATACTGTGCAACACAGACGTCAGAACTGCAGTTTGTCTTATGAATTCATATGAACCTATTCTAATATTTATAATGTGTAATTCAACCGAAGAAACGAGTCAAGTGATGGAGGAGAGGCAAGGAACTGCAGATGCTGTAATCTTGTGTAGGACACAAAATACTTGACTAACAGTATTCAGGCAGCGTCTGTGGAGGGAATGGATAGGCAACATTTCAGGTCGGGATACTTCATCAGACTGATTCATCTGAACAAGTCACGACCCGAAACGTCACTTATCTGTTCCCTCCACAGATATTGTCTGAAGTGATGGAGTAGGACAAGGATTGAAGGGGATATGGGGAGAAGGCAGGAACGGGGTACTGATTGGGGATGATCAGCCATGATCACATTAAATGGCGGTGCTGGCTCGAAGGGCGAAATGGCCTACTCCTGCACCTATTGTCTATTGAATTTATAAGAAATCATATCGAGCTCATCACAGCTCCAACCTGTTACCAAAAAGTGTGATGGTTTGGCAAGATCAAAGCAGCCAAAAACATGAATGCCAGAGGAGCTGATGACGTTGCTCAGGGATAGGAAGGGCAGGCAGATAGGATTTGATCAAATTACCAGCATGGTCATTGCAGATATGGTGGGATAAAATATTATTCTATGTTCTATATAAAACTTATTATATGATGCGTACACTAATGACATTTTGTTTCATTACACTACCACCAGAGGGAGCTCTAATTCATTAAACTTAAACAGGAATGCTTCATTCTTAATGCTCGAATTTCATTGTCCTATCTGGGACACATGACAATAAACTCTCTTGACTTGACTCTTGGCATATGTAAATTCAACACGGGCTTCAACCATGCCATATTCTTGATAATTTTCACCTTGCAACCAATTTAGAAAAATAAAAATGTGAATTAGTAGGAATTAAGGGGGACTATCGGACTGGTAAATCTAAGTATTGGTTAAGTGGATAGAAAATGGATGCATAGGAAATTAGCTACATGGAAGGAAGCAGAGGGTGAAGGTGGAAGGTTGCTTTACGGATTAGAGATCCTTGTCTAATGGTGTGCCTCGGCGGGTTCGGTGCTGGGCCCATCGCTGTTAGTCATAGAAATAAATTATTTGCATGAGAACGTAAATGTCAGCATGTTTGCAGATGACAAGAGTGGGTGGCATTGTGGATAGTGAAGATGGTTGCCAAAAATTGCAGCAGGATCTTGATCAGTTAGACAGGTGGTATGGGATGAGGAATGGTTGATGGGGATTTAATACCATTTTGGGAGCACTAACATGGACAGAACCTACACAATGAATGGTAGGACTCTGGGGAGTGTTGTAGAGCTGAGGGATCTCAGAGTACAAGTACATAGTTTGTTGTAAGTGCCATCTCAGGTAGATAGTGGTCAAAAAGGCTTTTGGCACATTGGCCTTCATCAGAGCATTCAGTTTAGAAATTGGGAGGTAATGTTGCAGTTGGTGAGGCTGCATTTAGAGTATTGTGTTTAGTTTTTGGCAGCATGTCAGAGGAAAGATGTTGTCAAGCTAGAAAGGGTGCAGAGAAGATTTACAAGGATGTTGCCAGGACTCAATGGCCTGAGCTAGGAAGCCAGAGAAGAAATTGTGTGAGCCCTGGCTGAGATATACAAATCATCATTAGACATCTGTGAGGTGCCGGACAACTGGAGGGTGGTTAATATTATGCCTCTCTATAGGAAGGATTGCAAGGAAAACCCTATGAACTATGACCAGTGAGCCCGACATCTCACAGGACAGGATTCTGAAGGATAAGATAAATATGCATATGCAGAGATGCCAAGTTTTATCAGAGCATTTCAGTATTCTAGTACTTGAAAATCAGTATTTTACTGAGGAAATCAGTATTTTTACACGGTGCCATTTTGCTGAAAAAAGTTTTTTTATGTGCGGTCATACCCATGTAAGAGTACAGGAATGCATAGTTTTGCTACATTTGACATGTCTTTTACGCACCTTTCTAGACAGTGCTCTTTGTATACTGCTGTTTGAACCGCTGCTTCCTACTTTTAGCACCAGATGATGATGTAGAAGCCATTTTGGAAGCCTCCCTCTCCCTCCCACGCTCTCTCTCCCTCCTTCCTCTTTCCCTCCCTCCCTCCTCGCTCCCTCCCTCTCCTTCTTTCCCTCCCCCTCCGTCTTTCCCTCCGTCTCTCCTTCCTTTTTTTCTTCCTCCCTCTTATTCCCTCCCTCCCACTCTCCCTCCTTCCCCAAACAGTCTGTGACCCAGAGCACTGTGGCCAGAGCGCTATGTGTAAGGCGCATAGCGCTCCAGCCGGTAGCGCTATATTTAGAACCCATAGAGCTGTCGCCGACAGCTCTTCGTTGAAATTCCCACGCGCTAAACTGACAGCGCTGTTTAAACCTGGAGCGGGACAGGCAGATCAAAGCTCACAAAAATAATCATCCAGATCTTGAAATTTAAAATACTAATAGATTTAATCTGCTATAATTTTTAGAGGTACAGTATGACTTTTTATATCCTTGCATTTTTTAAGCAGCAAGATGAAACAGGAAATCGGGCCGATTTTTAAACAGTCCGTATTTAACAAAGCAAAATCGTATATCCGTATTCTTACCGCATTTCTGTACAAAATACAGAAAATCCGTCCTACATGGCAGCTCTGCATATGGTTAGGCAGGGGCCGATTAGGGATATTCAGCACAGTTTTGTAAGTTGGAGATCATGTCGTACGAATGATTGATTGATGTTTTTGAAGAGGTAACCAAAAAGGATAAAGGCGGCAAATCCATAGACATTGTCTATATGAGGTTCAACTACGTCTTCTATGAGGTTCCGCATGGTAGGCTGCTCTGGAAGTTTAGATTGCATAGGGTCCAGGGTGACCCAGCAAATTGGATACAGAATTGGCTTCATGCTTCAAGCAGGTGTGGTGGTGAAAGGGAGTTTCTCGGACTGGATGCCTGACGTGAGTGGCGTGCCTCAGGGATCAGGGTTAGGCCCATTGCTGTCTATGGTTTATACCAACGATTTGGATGAGAATGTACAAGGCATGATTGGTAACTCTGCAGATTACATTAAAGTAGGTGGTATTGTTAAGATGGTTATAAAAAAAATTACAGCTGAGGAATTATGGAATTTACTGCAAATGTGCAAGTTCATAAGGAATAGGAGTAGAATTAGGCCATTTGGCCCATCAAGTCTACTCTGCCAGTCAATCATGGCTGATCTATCTCGCCCTCCTAACCCCATTCTCCTGTCTTCTCCCCATAACCTCTGACACCTGTACCAATCAAGAATATATCACTGCCTTAAAAATATCCACTGACATGGTGTCCACAGCCTTCTGTGGCATAAAGAATTCCACAGATTCACCACCCTCTGACAAAATAAATGTCTCCTCTTCTCCTTCCTAAAAGAACGTCCTTTAATTCTAAGGCCATGACCTCTAGTGATAGACTCGGCCACAATTGGAAATATCTTCTCCACATCCATTCTATCCACGCCTTTCACTATTCTGAATGTTTCAATGAGGTCCCCCCTCATTCTTCTAAAATCTAGCGAGTACAGGCCCAGTGCCAACAAACATTCATCGCAGGTTAACCTACTAATTCCTGGGATCATTCTTGTAAACCTCCTCTGGACCCTCTCCAGAGCCAGCACATCCTTCCACAGATATAGTGTCCAAAATTGCTCACAATATTCCAAATGCAGCCTTACCAGCACCTTAGAGCCTCAACATTACATCCCTGTTTTTGTATACAAGTCCTCTTGAAATAAATGCTAGCATTGAGTTTGCTTTCTTTACTATCGATTCAACTTTCAGATTAACCTTTTTGGAATTTGGTCTAAATCCATTTGCACCTCCAATTTCTAGATTCTCTCCCCATTTAGAAAATAGTCTACGCCTTTATTCCGACTACCAAAATGCATGACTATACACTTTGCTACACTATATTCCACCTGCCACTTCTCTGCCCACTCTCCCAGCCTGTCCAAGTCCTTCTGCAGAGTCCCTGCTTTCTCTACAGTGCCCCCCCCCCCCCTATTTTCGTGTCATCCGCAAACTTTGCCACAAAGTCTTCAATCCCCTCGTCCAAATTATTAATATGCAACATGAATATCTTGTCTTTTGGTTTACCAGGATAGGACCTTCACAGCTGAAGCCCTGGTGGGTGAGAACATACAAACAGAGTTTGTACCTTCTCCCCGTGAACTGCGTCCGTTTTCTCCGGTTTCCTCCCACAGTCCAAAGATGTGCAGGTTTGTAGGTTAATTGGCATGGTAAATGTTTAAAAAAATTGTCCCTAGTGGGTATAGGATGTGCGGGGACCGTTGGTCGGTGCGGACCCAGTGGGCCGAAGGGCCTGTTTCCGCACTATATCTCTAAACTAAACTAAAAGCGATCTGGAAGTACAGTTGCAAAGTTCCATCAAGGTGACGTCACAGGTGATCAAGAAGGCTTTTGGTACCTGTGCTTCATCAATGAGGTTTTGAGTATAGTGCTTGTATTATATTACGGTTGTACACAACATTAAGAGTAACGTGTTCAGTTATGTTCAAGCTGCCATTGGAAGGACGCTATTACGATGGAAAGAGCCCAGATTTACAAGGATGTTGCCAGGCTTGAGGGGCTCTGCTATAGGGAAAGGTTGGACAGGACGTAGAGTGCAGAAGATTGGGCAGGTATGACTTTATTCGTTGGCGTGCAGGAGGTCAAGAAATTATCTTGGAGAAGTGTATAAAATGATGAGGGTTATAGATAGGGTGAAATGCACAGGTCTTTTACCCAGGGTAGGGAATCTCAAAAACAAGGTCACATGATTAAGGTGAGACGGGCAAGACATAACACAGACCTAAAGAGCAACTTTTTCACTCAGATGGGGTGGGTATAAGGGAAGAGCTGCCAGAGGAGATAGAGAATGAATGGTCTTTTCTGGGATGTCTTCTGAATATGCTGAGGAGCAGTTTCCATCTTCCAACCTCCCTCATGATGGGCCTTGAACATTTTTTCTGAAGTTGTATTGCTTTAAGGCCTTACCACTCTAGTGTGCACTCCAATATTTTTCTCTTTGCACTACTTGTTGTAGTGTACTCATGGATAGATAGTACGGTTTGACTGGATAGCATGCAAAATATTCTGTGGTATTGGGTAGATGTGACTTGTCACATATTTGGTGCCTCTATTTTTCTTCTACTTTACATTCTGGTCACCTTTTAGGTAGGGATAGGGAATGATCGTCTATAGAAATATCTGCAAAGAAAATAGGCCAACATATACAAATTTGTCCAAAGGAAGATAATAAAGATCTCAAGTTTTGATGTCTCGACAGATTATGGTAAAACAGTTCAGCCTCATACTTGACGAGGAAAGCAAAAATTAAATGCAGCACCTGGAGATTCATTTAGTTATTGTATCGCTGATGTTAAATGGTCCAATTACTGATACATGTAGGAAAAGGACCGTTTTTCCAATTAGGAAATCATTTTGCAAAATGCAAAAATCAGAGTTTCCAAAATAACCAATACAAAACAACATAAGTGATGGATTCAAAATATTTTCATTCCATCTTGGCAGTGCAGTGGCAGTGGCAGTTTGGCAATGCATTCTTAACTACTAAATAATGGCAACAGACCTTTTTTGAATCTTACCTTGAGAAGACAACTGTGCAGCTTGGGAAAGGAGAGTTGTAATGCTTAAAGCTGATGGTCCAGACGTTAGGAGCTTATGAAGCATCGATTGCAAGGAAGCTTGTGTGACAGCAGCTGTAAGGACTGGAAGACAAAATTAAAAAGTGCTTTCTTAAAATTATGCTTTGCAATAGTAACACTTAAAATAAGTATAGTAGGTTAAGTAAAATTAAATTTCTTCAACCATATTATGATTTCTTGGGCTTCAACCCAATAACTTCAGCAAACGATCAATCTCGTCCCAATACAAAAATCCAGTTTAAGCCACGTTATGATTATTGCTTGAGGCACAGAAGTAATTCGAAATACAACTCCACCATCCCAAAGAAAAGCAATCAACTAACAAAGTGAAAAGGCAGACAGAGAAATAATGTAAAAACTCAAGACACAATGTCTGCAGATGTTGGAGTTGAGAAAATATGCTAAAGAAACTCAGCAGATCAGGCAGCTTTTGTGGAAGGAAACGTTGAGCGTTTTGGGTCGTAGAAATGGGGTAACGGGTCCAGTTGAAGGCCACAAAAAAAAAAGATAAGTTACATGGTGCTATTTCCCTGTCAAGTCACAGCTTCATAATAATAGAAACAATCAACAAAACCATCTGGAACAACTTTGAAAAAAATACATCAAATAGATAAGATATTGTCTGACAATCAAGATTCATTAAGAAAGATAGCTGTCAAGAATTCTTTGCTTGTTTATCCTCTTAAAATATAAAGGCTGTGTGCACTTTTCTGAAACTTAATAACATATTCATGCCAAATCTGAACATGTGCACATTTTTTTTTAATTTGCAGGAACCCCGCTGTATGGTTCTCCACTGAAAATTGTACGTTCTTAGCATCTTAAAGCTCTTAAGTACTGCAAGTAAACTGAGTCGTTTGTTCCAAACAACTATAAAGTTACAAACACAACTCAATGCAGCATTACAATGGCTGGTGCATTATTTGAAGCTTGCAAACAAGTTTGTAATGGAGCCGACCATAGAAAAGGCAATTCTGGATTTAGTGTTATCCAATGAACCAGATTTGATAAGAGAACTCGACGTAAAGGAACCGCTTGGAGGTAGTGATCATAATATGATTAGTTTTAATCTGCAATTTGAGAAGGAGAAGGTTAAATCGGAAGCGTCAGTGGTGCAGTTGAACAAAGGGGACTACGAAGGCATGAGAGAGGAGCTGGCCAAGGAAGACTGGAAAGGGATCCTAGCAGGAATGACGGTGGAACAGCAATGGCAGGAATTTCTGGGCATAAACCGGAAGACACAGGATCATTCATTCCAAAAAGGAAGAAAGATTCTAGGAGGCAACCGTGGCTGACAAGAGAAGTTAGGGATAGAATAAAACTAAAAGAAAAGATGTATAACACATCAAAGAGTAGCCGGAAGCCAGAGGATTGGAAAGCTTTCATAGGACAACAGAAGGAAACAAAACGGGCAATACGGGCTGAAAAGATGAAGTACGAGGGGAAGTCAGGAATATAAGGGAGGACAGTAAAAGCTTCTTTAGATATGTTAAGGGAAAAAGAATAGCAAAGTCAAATGTGGGTCCCTTGAAGGCAGACATGGGTGAAATTATTATGGGTAACAAGGAAATGGCAGAAGAGTTGAACAGGTACTTCGGATCTGTCTTCACTAAGAAAGACACAAACAATCTCCCAGATGTACTGGAGGTCAGAGGATCTAAGGGGGTAGAGGAACTGAAAGAAATTTTAATTTGGCGGGAAATAGTATTGGGTAGGCTAATGGGACTGAAGGATGATAAATCCCCTGGGCCTGATGGTCTGCATCCCAGGGTCCTCAGGGAGGTGGCTCTAGAAATAGTGGACACATTGGTGATCATTTTCCAATGTTCAATAGATTCAGGATCAGTTCCTGTGGACTGGAGGATAGTTAATGTTATCCCACTTTTCAAGAAAGGAGCGAGAGAGAAAACGGGGAATTACAGACCAGTTAGCTGGACTTTGGTGGTGAGATAGATGATGGAGTCAATTATTAAAGAGGTAATAATGGGGCAATTGGATAGCAGTAAAAGGGTTAGTCCAAGTCAGCATGGATTTATGAAAGGGAAATCATGCTTGACTAATCTTCTGGAATTTTTGAGGATTTGACAAGTAAAATGGATGAAGGGGAGCCAGTGGATGTAGTGTATATCGACTTTCAGTAAGCCATTGATAAGGTCCCGCACGGGAGAATGGTGACTAAAATTAGAGCATATGGTATTGGGGGTAGGGTGTTGACATGGATAGAAAATTGGTTGGCTGACAGGAAACAAAGAGTAGGAGTGAATGGGTCCTTTTCAGAATGGCAGGCAGTGGCGAGTGGAGTGCCGCAACGCTCGGTGTTGGGGCCACAACTGTTTACCATATATATTAATGATTTGGAAGAGGGAATTAGGAGCAACACCAGCAAGTTTGCGGATGACACAAAGCTGGGTGGCAGTGTGATCTGTGAAGAGGATGTTAGGAGGTTGCAGGGTGACCTGGACAGGTTGAGTGAGTGGGCAGATGCAGTATAATATAGATAAATGTGGTGGCAAAAACAAGGGGGAGGTACAGCGAGACCTGGGTGTCCTTGTACACCACTCACTGAAAGTTGGCGTGCAGGTACAGCAGGCAGTGAAGAAAGCCAATGGAATGTTGGCCTTCATAACAAGAGGATTTCAGTATAGGAGTAAAGAGGTTCTTCTACAGTTGTATAGGGCTCTGGTAAGACCACATCTGGGGTATTGTGTACAGCTTTAGTTTCCTAATTTGAGGAAGGGCATCCTTGTGATTGAGGCAGTGCAACATAGGTTCACGAGATTGATCCCTGGGATGGCGGGACTGTCATATGAGGAAAGATTGAAAATACTAGGCTTGCATTCACTGGAGTTTAGAAGGATGAGGGGGTATCTTACAGAAGCATATAAAATTATAAAAGGACTGGACAAGCTAGATGCAGGAAAAATGTTCCCAATGTTGGGCGAGTCCAGAACCAGGGGCCACAGTCTTAAAATAGAGGGGGGCCATTTAAGACAGAGGTGAGAACAAAAATGTCACCCAGAGAGTTGTGAATTTGTGGAATTCCCTGACACAGAGGGCAGTGGATACCAAATCACTGGATGGATTTGAGAGTTAGATAGAGCTCGAGGGGCTAGTGGAATCAAGGGATATGGGGAGAAGACAGGCAGGGGTGATTGATTGGGGACGATCAGCCATGATCACAATGAATGGCGGTGCTGGCTCGAAGGGCCGAATGGCCTCCTCCTGCACCTATTTTCTATGTTTCTATGTAACAGTTGAGAAAAATCTCAGAAAAAGTCATCATTTCTGAATTGAACTAGTTAAACGCTGTGCAACTGTCATACTAACTGCTAAAATCCAAGGTCAGCAGATTTCAAGACAGTTTGTGAACATATTGCTCTACATTTTATCCCAAGAGCTATAGCGGCTCTGAACCGGCCCTAATGAGTGCCCCCCACCCACCCCCTTTGGACAGTCTCCCTCAGATGGTCACGTCAATCAATTCAGCTTGTTTATTTATGTATTGTATTTATTTACCTTTCTTGTACATCAGTGGAGCTGCATACTAAATCTCGTTGCACTGACGTGCAATGACAATAAAAGATATATTATTATTATTATGAGGTTGTATGAAGTATTTATGTTCTATTTGATTGAGAAAGTTATGGTGCCAGAAGTTCAACAAGGCGCAAATCTCAGCGTTCCCTTGAAGCTCATGAGATCCCAGTCCCCTCCCTTTAAACTGCATTAACTACCCACTCTACCATTAAACTCATTACGGCCTTATTTCATGTGCTACTTCAATGTAAGTGGGTTCACTAGAAACATTATAGTACCATGTAACATAAAAATAAATGAATTGAAAATTTATTGTATTAATAATTGGAGTAATATCCTATAATCCAGCAGATCTGTCTATCAGGTACCACCAGTCTTAATTAAGTATGCAAGATCATTGAAGTTTTACTGTCGTTTAAAAAAGATATCTGTAGTGCTCTGTGCTTCAGTGCAAGGAAAGTTGCACAAATCCCTGTCCTCCTTCTTGCCACTTATTACTATGCCAGGAACTTGGTGCAAATGGCTGCTCTTTATTAGTACACCCTCAGCATTGACAGCATTGAATTACTCAGAAGTTATTTGCCAGAGAAGGGATCATCAATGTAGCTGCTTACAAGAGATGTTGGGGTCTGAGCTGAACCGTGGCTGGCATGGCAAGCATGGGCCACGGATGGGGACATGCATTGACAAGCCACCCATATCTATAGTCTCACTCATCATCTGGCATATGTACCAGATCCCTTCTTCAGAGATGCTGCCTGAACTGCTGAGTTTCTCCAGCATTTTGTGTCTATCTTCGGTATAAACCAGCATCTGTAGTTCCTTCCGACACAGGTTGACAAGGGCGCAGCCCAAACTGGAGGACTTTAATTATGGGGAGAAATTGGACGGGCTGGGTTTGATTTCCCCATCGCAGTAGCAGATCAGGGGTGCTTTTATAGAGGTTTATAATATTTCTGGGTCGGCAGTGGAGAGAGGAAGCAACTTCAGATTCCTGGGCAATAATATCTCAGATACCTGCCCTGAACCCACCACAGATGTAATCATGAAGAAGGCACACAAATACCTCAACTTTTTTAGAAGTTTAAAGAGATTCAGCATGTCACCAAATATTCTAACAAACCTCTACAGAGGCACTGTAAAGGATCCTGACTGGTTGCACCATACCCTGGTATAACAATTCTAATATTCAGGAACTCCAAGAGACTGCAGAGAGTAGTGGTCTCAGACCAGTCCATCACAGGCACAGCTCACTCCATCCCATCTACACGAGATGCTGCCTCAAGAAGGCAGCGTCTACTATCAAGGATACCCACCATCTGGCTATGGTGCTCTTACGACACGCTGCTTCTGTCAGGTAGGAGGGTATGGAAGCCTGAACTCCCACGCTACCAGGTTCAGGAAGAGCTACTTCCCGACAATTATTCAGTTTTCGAACGGACTCGCAAAACCCTAATCCTACCCCAACAACGGAACACTAGGCCCACCTCTTGCACTACCATTGACATGAAAATTATGAACTAATGTCTTTTTTGCAGTACTTTTTTTTGCTGCCTTGGAAGATTTATGTTCTTGTGTGCTATCTGTTGCAGGCAAGATTTTCACTGTACATCACCATATTTGTGCATATGACAACAAATGACATGAGTGATAAATGGAGAGAATAATTTTCCCATGGTCAGGGGTATCAAGAAGATAGATTAGGTTTGTAAGTGAGGAGGAATATTAATCGAAATTTATGGAGAAAGCTTTGTTTTTATCTGATTGATCTCTGGAACTCCTGCCTGAAAATCTGGTAGAGACTGATCACTATGTTTAAGAAATATTTAGACACTTAAATATTCAAGGCATTGAAACTTGCAGGCAAATGGGTGAGTGTAGATGGGACAAGGTCAGTATGAAGGGCCTATTCCTATGCATCACAATTCTACAACTGTCAGAACTAAGCAACAGCATCAGTTACGCAGCCCTTACAGGCAGCTCATCCCTCCAAACCTTGCACAACTCATAGCTGGAATTACACAAAAATGAAGGCACCACATCACACAGGAGTGGGGAGGTTTGACAGGTCCCAAGCTTACATCTTTTCATAAAGACTACAATAATAACCCCTTTTACTGCTTATTCCATTAGTACTCTCATTCCTAGGATCACATTCTGCAAGCTCATCAAGATACCAGTGTAACTATGGATTATATTTATTTCTTTGATCCAGACCATGCATACAAACAGAAATGGCAATTTTTCCATGGAAAGGAAATACTTCACAGCACTTTCCATGGATCGTCTGACACTTTACAACTTCTTGCATTAATTACTGTTTAGGAATACACTTCACCACCACAACCACAGTCATCTGGGGGGAGGGACTCAAATAGAGAAAGCTATTAGACAGTGTGTGAGGCAGGAGGCAGAGAAGGAAAGTATTCAGACCCAACATGTAGGGTAGAAAGAAGAAAACAATAATAAACAGAGAATAAGAGGTGGTGGGGTTCTTAAATGGGTGAGCAGAGAAACAGAGGGGTGTAAAATGCGGGCGGAAGCAATAGGTAGCAAGGTGAAAAGTAAAAGTGGCAGGCAGACAAATCCAGGGCAAAAATCAAAAAGGGCCACTTTTCAACATAATTGTATAAGGGGTAAGAGCGTTGTAAAAACAAGCCTGAAGGCTTTGTGTCTCAATGCAAGGAGCATTCGTAATAAGGTGGATGAGTTGAACGTGCAGATAGCTATTAATGATTATGATATAGTCGGGATCACGGAGACATGGCTCCAGGGTGACCAAGGCTGGGAGCTGAACATCCAGGGATATTCAATATTCAGGAGGGATAGAGAGAAAGGAAAAGGTGGTGGAAGTAGCGTTGCTGGTTAGAGAGGAGATTAACGCAGTGGAAAGGAAGGACATTAGCTTGGAGGATGTGGAATCGGTATGGGTAGAACTGCGAAACACTAAGGGGCAGAAAACGCTGGTGGGTGTTGTGTACAGGCCACCTAGCAGTAGTAGTGAAGTTGGGGATGGCATCAAACAGGAAATTAGAAATGCGTGCAACAAAGGCAAAACAGTTATAATGGGTGACTTCAATCTACATATAGATTGGGTGAATCAAATTGGCAGGAGTGCTGAGAAAGGGGATTTCTTGGAATGTATGCAGGATAGTAATCTAAACCAACATGTAGAGGAACCAACGAGAGAGCAGGCTATTCTAGACTGGGTATTGAGTAATGAGGAAGGGTTAGTTAGCAGTCTTGTTGTGCGTGCCCCCTTGGGCAAGAATGACCATAATATGGTTGAGTTCTTCATTAGGATGTAGAGTGACATTGGTAATTCAGAAACAACGGTTCTGAACTTAAAGAAAGGTAACTTTGAGGGTATGAGACGTGAATTGGCCAAGATTGACTGGCAATTAGTTCTAAAAGGGTTGACGGTGGATATGCAATGGAAGGTATTTAAAGACTGCATGGATGAACTACAAACATTGTTCATCCCAGTTTGGCAAAAGAATAAATCAGGGAAGGTAGTGCATTCGTGGATAACAAGGGAAATCAGGGATGGTATCAAAGCAAAAGATGATGCGTACAAATTAGCCAGAAAAAGCAGCATACCAGAGGACTGGGAGAAATTCAGAGACCAGCAGAGGAGGACAAAGGGCTTAATTAGGAAAGGGAAAATAGATTATGAAAGAAAACTGGCAGGGAACATAAAAACTGACTGCAAAAGTTTTTATAGATATGTGAAGAGAAAGAGATTAGTTAAAACAAATGTAGGTCCCTTGCAGTCAGAAACAGGTGAGTTGATCATGGGGAACAAGGATATGGCGGACCAATTGAAAAACTACTTTGGTTCCGTCTTCACTAAGGAAGACATAAATAATCTGCCGGAAATAGCAGGGGACCGCGGGTCAAAGGAGATAGAGAAACTGAGTGAAATCCAGGTTAGTCGGGAAGTGGTGTTGGGTAAATTGAATGGATTAAAGGCCGATAAATCACCAGGGCCAGATAGGCTGCATCCCAGAGTACTTAAGGAAGTAGCTCCAGAAATAGTGGATGCATTAGTGATAATTTTTCAAAACTCTTTAGATTCTGGAGTAGTTCCTGAGGATTGGAGGGTAGCAAACGTAACCCCACTTTTTAAGAAGGGAGGGAGAGAGAAAACGGGGAATTACAGACCAGTTAGTCTAACATCGGCAGTGGGGAAACTGCTAGAGTCAGTTATTAAAGATGGGAGAGCAGCACATTTGGAAAGTGGTGAAATCATTGGACAAAGTCAGCATGGATTTACGAAAGGTAAATCATGTCTGACGAATCTTATAGAATTTTTCAAGGATATAACTAGTAGAGTGGATAGGGGAGAACCAGTGGATGTGTTGTATCTGGACTTTCAGAAGGCTTTCGACAGGGTCCCACATAAGAGATTAGTATACAAACTTAAAGCACACGGTATTGGGGGTTCAGTATTGATGTGGATAGAGAACTGGCTGGCAAACAGGAAGCAAAGAGTAGGGGTAAACGGGTCCTTTTCACAATGGCAGGCAGTGACTAGTGGGGTACCGCAAGGCTCAGTGCTGGGACCCCAGCTATTTACAATTTATATTAATGATCTGGATGAGGGAATTGAAGGCAACATCTCCAAGTTTGCGGATGACACTAAGCTGGGGGGCAGTGTTAGCTGTGAGGAGGATGCTAGGAGACTGCAAGGTGGATAGGCTGGGTGAGTGGGCAAATGTTTGGCAGATGCAGTATAATGTGGATAAATGTGAGGTTATCCACTTTGGTGGCAAAAACAGGAAAGCAGACTATTATCTAAATGGTGGCCGATTAGGAAAAGGGAGATGCAGCGAGACCTGGGTGTCATGGTACACCAGTCATTGAAAGTAGGCATGCAGGTGCAGCAGGCAGTGAAGAAAGCGAATGGTATGTTAGCTTTCATAGCAAAAGGATTTGAGTATAGGAGCAGGGTGGTTCTACTGCAGTTGTACAGGGTCTTGGTGAGACCACACCTGGAGTATTGCGTACAGTTTTGGTCTCCAAATCTGAGGAAGGACATTATAGCCATAGAGGGAGTGCAGAGAAGGTTCACCAGACTGATTCCTGGGATGTCAGGACTTTCATATGAAGAAAAACTGGATAGACTTGGCTTATACTCGCTAGAATTTAGGAGATTGAGAGGGGATCTTATAGAAACGTACAAAATTCTTATGGGGTTGGACAGGCTAGATGCAGGAAGATTGTTCCCGATGTTGGGGAAGTCCAGGACAAGGGGTCACAGCTTAAGGATAAGGGGGAAATCCTTTAGGACCGAGATGAGAATAAACTTTTTCACACAGAGAGTGGTGAATCTCTGGAACTCTCTGCCACAGAGGGTAGTTGAGGCCAGTTCATTGGCTATATTTAAGAGGGAGTTAGATGTGGCCCTTGTGGCTAAAGGGATCAGGGGGTATGGAGAGAAGGCATGTACGGGATACTGAGTTGGATGATCAGCCATGATCATATTGAATGGCGGTGCAGGCTCTAAGGGCCGAATGGCCTACTCCTGCACCTATTTTCTATGTATCTATGTATCTTTGATACTATACATGAAAACACAGTATTTAAGTTGTCTACAGATCCATCGCCCGTTCAAGTTCATGATTAACTTTTTTTGTTCCCTATTTCACAGTGGATCAATTTACCACAAGCATCTAATACAATTCAAATTGAAGATCACTTAAAACAAGTATCTATATTACAAAAAGAGCAACAGTTTGATACCATGCTTCGCAAATACTGCTTAAGGTAAATATTTGCCACAAATAATACCTTTCAACAATATTTTTTTTTTTAAATGGCCTGTTTGATGAGGGATTTGGACCAGGTAATTTGGAAATCAAAAATGAGCTTACACAAGTGTAAGCACCAATGACTATAACATTAGTGAAGACTTGGATTTGGGGAGAGAGACCACTATTTCCAAACAGTGATAAATAAAAAGTGATCCTGACGTGCAACAAATTATTTATGACCTTCTGAAAGCAACAGGAACGCCAAGAGAAAATCCGACAATCAAGCATGTAGTCCAGACTACCACACAGACACCTTTCAATTGGGGGCAATACTTGCATGCTATAATGGGCTACGGAGCGAAGTCCAGCAGAATTACTGGCAACACATCTCTCCCCAACAAGCTCAATGATCACACCAAACATGCCAGTGGAGTATTTATTGTCATTTTGGATGACAATTTTTTGTGATGTTATATCGTGCAGATACGTTGTGCTCAATGTTATCTTGCACTAAATGTTGTACCTTTATCTGTGCACTGTTAACCGTCTGATTGTATTCATGTATAGGCTTTTCTTTAACTGGATAGCATGCAAACAAAAAGTTTTTCACTGTACCTCAGTACATGTGACAATAATAAACTAAATATTTTTAATCTCCCCCAATTCCAACTTGGGATTTCAACCTGCTTTAAGACCACTAACAGCCCAGTGTCGAAGCAAGGTATTATGCCTTGATGACCACATCTGGTGGCTCTGGTATCATGAATTGTTGAGAGGATGGTCATATACTGATTCACCCAATTTTACTTACTGCCACAACAGGTCCACAACACATGCAATTGCCCTGGCTCTACATTCATCTCTGGAACATCTGGGTAACAAGGACACTGAAGTCAGAATCCTATTAATTAACTATAGCTTCACTTCAAACCATAATTAAAACCAAACTCATCTCCAAACAAGACAATCAATGTCAGCAGGATTAAGGAGATTGTGATTTGACTTCAGGAAGCAAAGTGGCACACATACCCTAATAAAGACGGTTGAAAGCTTCAAGTTCATAGGAATAAATATCACCAGCAATTTGTCCTCGTCCAGCCACATCGAAGCGACGGCCAAGAAAGCACACCTTTTACTTCTTTAGAAGGCTTAGGAAGCTTGGCATGTCCCCCATAACAATCACCAACGTCTACAGATGTGCCATAGAAAACATACAAGTGTTTGGTGACATGATTGCCGAGTCTACGCTTGGTCACATCAGGCTGCATTTGGAGTTGTACGTGCAGTTCTGGTCCACCCCATTACAGAAGCTTTGGGTCGCTGCAGAAATAATTTACCAGAATGTTCCCTAGATTAGAGGATATTAGCTTTTAGAAGAGGTTGGACGAATATGGATTGTTTTCGCTGGAGTGTCAGAGGCCGGGGACAGACCTGACAAAAGTATATAAAATTATGAGAGGAATAGATAGGGTAAACAGTCAGAACCTTTTTCCCAGGTTGAAATGTGAAAGACTGGGAGACATAATTTTAAGTTGAGGCAAAGGAGATACATGTGGCAAGTTTTATTTTTACACAATAGTGGTGGATGCCTGGAACAGATTTCCAAAGCCGTTAGTGGAGGCACATACAACAGTTGCATCCAAGAGGCTTTTGGACAGGCATATGGATGTGCAGGGAATGGATCATATGTAGGTTGGGGAGATTAGTTTAACTTGACATCGTGTCCAGCATGGATGCTATAGGTTAAAGGGCCTGCTCCAGCGCTGTACTGTTCTATATTATAACATATCAATTACTTTAGAAGGATGCAGAGATTTACAAGAATGGTTCAAGGGATGAGGGACTGTCACCGTGGAGAGGGTAGAATCTGCCATTATCCTCTTAAGAGGGGACTGAGAAATGATTTGATAGATTCAAAATCATAAAAGCCATGTGATAGTACATCTTATAACTAGTCAATTGACAGTATTTACAATCATATGAAGTTGGCATGACATTCTTTTATTTCATGTCCATGTTTTGTCATGTTTGATAAGCAATTTGTATTGGTCTGTCCTTCAATATTATGGTTTATCATATTGTTTACTGTTCAGACCAAGCAGATTTTTTTAAATGGTTATGCATGCAGATTAGTTGGTATCTGTATTACATTAAAAAGAGGACCACAGAATTAATGATAAAAATCTCAAAAGAAACACGGGAAAAATATTTGATACGTATACATAAATGTTCGATCAACGCTAGACATAATTTAATTCAATTTAAAATATTACATAGATTATATTATTCCAAAACTAGGTTGAATAAATTTTATCCAAATATTTCTCCCATTTGTGATAAATGTCTTTCTCAGAATGCCAATTTTACGCACTCATTCGTCTCTTGTACAAAACGTTATAAATTTTGGTGTGACATATTTGATATATTCTCAAAGCTATTTAAGACAAAAATGGAACCTAATACTGAAACGATTATATTTGGGGTAAGTGGAGATGGGGACAAATTAAATACACACCAAAACTCATTTTTCAATTATGGGTTAATAACAGCAACAAAACTTATACTTAAATTTTGGAAAAATGCTAATATACCAACATTTAAAATGTGGATTAGTAATATGCAGGACACAGCACATTTGGAAGAAATGAGACTCCTCCTAATAGGCAAACAAGACCAATTCTTAAGGAGTTGGTCCCCATTTATTGATTTATTGGATCCATGTGGTGACATAGTATCATGAAAACTAAAAGTTTCAGGTATGGGTGAAAGATGATTTAGAATATTTAAAAAATCATCTCCTTGTGGCGACTGAATAATCTCCCTCCTGCTTTCCTTCTTCACTTATTACTTTTTTTTCCCACTTTTTCTTTATCTGTTTTTCACTCACGCTCACTAGTCTATTCTTCACTTTCCACAACCTCTTTTTCTTCTCTCTTTTCTCACTTCTCTCTAAAAAAAATGGAAGTTGTACAGAGAATGTAATATGTTAACATAATTGTTGTACCAATGCATTGTACTCACTTCTAATAAATTGCTCCAGTGAAGTGCTTTGGTATATGTTCTCTTGTAAATGGAAGTTAATGCCATTTTCAGCAAAATTAGATTACTTGTAATAAGACGCCAAAATTGGAGTAGAGATTAACTTATTGCTGAAGCTGCAAGTGAGGGTTTGAAAAATACACCAAAGTTGTTCATCCACCATTTACAAGTTTACCAGTAACTGTTACATGTAACAGATGTCAGCTTTAACTTAAGCTGCCTTGGCTTTTAGTTTAATGTGATGCTTGCTGACTCAAAGCTCCAAAACATATTCTGCCTTGCAATCCAAGTTAGCCAATCAAACAAATCTGGCATGCAAGTGCCTCGTCAGTTCTTCACTACGATATTTTAAAATTAGCATATATGAACACAATTTTTTTTTGTAAACAGTTACATAAGCTGACCTTGATAAACACACCCTACTCCAAGATTTCGATAGAATCTAAATTTCCAGAATTCGCATCATAGAACAGCTGAGATTCACCTATTTAACAAATATCCACATATGACTTGTCACAGTATACTAGAACAAAGAAACAGATCTGGCTGCATGTAACGAGCAATTCACATTATGCCAACGGAACGTTCTGAAAACAGAGAGACAAGCAGCTCAGTCTCATTATACATTGCTAGAAACATTAGACAAAAAAGGTATTTCTGCATAATTTTCTCAGTGTTTCTCAGCAAAGTGAACTTCATAAGGGGGTCAAGAATCAGACACCTTGTTATAGCTTTTGCTGATGAATCCCAGAATCCCATTGTTAGTAAAGGGAATTGATTTATCTTGTAACCTATTCAAAGCTAACATAGCATCATCCAATACAGAGATTTCACCCATTTTTAACCCATGAACTTCTTCCAAGACATTGACAACCCATGAACTTCTTCCAAGACGTTGATAACAAATCTTAGGTTTGATAAAAAAAATAACAAGATTGGCAGCAGTTATTACATTTTTGTAGACTTCTAATTTTAAAACATCAACCCTCAAACTATATTGTTATTTTTTGAAGGGAAGTATTACAGGGATGGTGATTACTACCAGCAGATTAATTCACAAATGAATGAAGAACCAAACACACCTGACAACAATTTTTTTTTACAGCTTTGGAAAATCAGATTTGCTTCTGAATAACTCATTAATGGACAACTCCATTGCAATACAAAGGGATCAACCAATGTATTAATTTGCATTCAAGACATGGATGAAGCTCTTACGACAGCAGTATGGATGATGACTATGTGAACAATGGTGCTTTCCACTTCAGCAACAAGCCAACACATCACAGTAAATACTTTAAGAATACACAAAACAATCATTCATAATTGTACAGCAAGATATAAGAGTCTGATGAAATTGTATTACAATAGTTTTATTGTTTGCTAATGAGTTCAGCATGTATTAAATTATATCATTAAACTATAATGTTTAATTATATAAATGATATAATTAAACTATAATATTTTAATTTTAATGTTTTATTCTTAATGGTTTACTGTATGTCGTGTTGTTACTTGCGAGCGGAGCACCAAGACAAATTCTTTGTATGTGTACATACTTGGCCAATAAACTTATTCATTCATTCATTCATTCAATTTCCTCAATTGCTTCAAACAGTTGTGATGCACATTTTTCCATTTTAAGTTAAATATTTACTGGTCTAAACATTAGATGATTTAAGAAATATAACAAAAAGATGATGATATATCAACCTTTGAAAATTCCAGGACAAATCATAAAATTCTGAAGTGAGAGAACTTTGTAATCAGACTACCTTGTCCCAAAGTACAGGAAATAATGTACTTTGTTGTATCAACTAAGCATGGCATCAAATCTCCTCCTATTTCTCATGTTAATTATATGAATTTAGATTCAAACAGCACAATTTTAAAAACTGCAACTCAAGTAGAACATGCAAATATGGTAAATCTCAAGGGACAGACTAGGTTTTTGGGTAGAAAGGTGAAATTGCAAGATGGGAGATAAAAATAATGCAGATAGGTTCACATTCTCCATCATATCTGCAAGTGGACTGAGGGGAAAAAACATTCACATCTTTGAAGGTGACATAAGATAAGGAAACGTTAAAAATGTACAGAATCCTGTTCTTTTTCCAACTAAGAGCACAAAAAAAGGAACATACTTAACATTGTGGTAAATTATGGATTAGCTTTCAGCTGGAATATCATGTCGATTTCTAGTCAACAGAATTTAATGGAAGATGTCAAGCTTTGGAGTGTCTGCAATATAAATTTATCAAAATACCAGTTTCACTTACCCTGAGAGATTGGCAAAATTGGGATTACCCTCTCTGAAGAACAGATTATGCCATAAACTTTAGTTAAAATTGATTTAATTGCACAGATGTAGGCATCTCTGGCATGCCAGCATTGACTACCCATCCCTAAGGGTGGCACAATGGTAGAGTTGCTGCCTTACAGCACCAGAGACCTGGGCTCAATCCTGACCATGGACGCTGTCTGTACAGAGCTTGTACGTTCCCCTGTGAGCACATGGGCTTTCTCCGGGTGCTCCAGTGTCCTCCCACATTTCAAAGACGTGCAGGTTGGTAGGTTAATTGCCTTCAGTAAATTGTCCCTAGTGTGTAGGATAGAACTAGTGTATGGGGAAATCACTGGTCAGCACGGACTCGATGGGCCAAAGAGCCTATTTCCGTGTTGTATCTCCAAACTAAACTAGTGTACGAGTGACTGAGGGTTGGTGTGGACTCGGCAGGTCGAAGGGACGGTTTCAACGCTGTATCTCTCAACTAAACTAAACTGTCCTGAAATGTATGGGTTGCTTGGGGATATTATCGGGAAGTTAAGAAATCACAGGCCTGGCGATCTATTGGTCACACAGGCCAGATCAGGCAAGGACTGCAGATTTACTTCTTGGAAGGACATTAGTGAACCAGATATTTAATTAAACCACAATCAGTAATATCATGGCCACTGTAACAAATCTGGAATAAAAGCTTCCATTAGGGGGCGCCATCCTGTATGGGTATGGCTGCCCAGCCTGCAGATGTCCATTTTTTCACCTCTTTTATTTTTTATTTTTAGTGAGTTGAGTGTTTTGTTTTTGGAGCACTAGTCTTTTTATGTGGGGGGTGGGGAGGGGGTGAAGGGGAAAACAGCTTTTCAGGGTCCCTACCTGGTCGGAGAGGCGGCTTTTCTCCGAGCAGCACCTTCGACCCGTCCTCACGGCCTACCAGCGGGCCTGGAGCGGCGTTTCCTGAGGGGACCGCCCAGAACCTCGGCTTCGGCGGCGGCAGTGCTGGAGCTCTATCGCGGAGCGGGCGATGCTTTGCCCGGGTCGCCGCGCTGGAACTCCGGTATGCTTGGACCGCCGATGAAACATCGTGGAGCTGCGGTCCGTGGAGCAGCCAGCCGCGGGCGGCAGCGCTGAACTTTAACATCGGGAGCCTAGGATCTCTCGCCGAGATCGCCAGTGGTGGAGCTCCATCCAGCGCGACCTGTCGGCTTCGGAAGCCGCGGTCTCCGGTAAGGAAGCGGCCGTTCCAGGTTACCCATGCCACTGTGAGGATTCTCCCGACGCCGGAGCACCATCATCTGGCGAGAAGGGTCTGGAACATCGACTGCGGAGGCCTTAATAGGCCCGACTATGGGTGGACATGGGGATGGGGACTGGACTTTGCGCCTTCCCTCATAATGGGAACCATTGCGGGGGGATGTTTTTTTATGTTTAAATTTCTTTATTATTGTTATGTTGTATTCTTTTTTATGTGCTGCAATGGCAATCCGCATTTCACTACACCAATTGGTGTATGTGACTAATAAAGAACCTTTGAGCCATTTAAATATCCCATTGTCAAATTAGCTAAATATGTTTTCACCGACAGAAGAGTTGGTAACTTAAAGTAAAAACGTAATGGAATTAGAGAGAAAAAAAAAAATCAGGGGAGTGGTCAAATTATTATGGCCTGTGTTATAATGTTTGAAAGTATGTGGGAAAATAATTCAAAAGGTAAAGAGCCAACAAATAGAACCATAAACATACAAGGATCTGAAAAGCTCTTGCAATAAACTAACACATGCATGAAGGGCCAATTGCCTCAATTTCCATGTGGTAAGATTCTTTCATGGAAAACCTAATGGTATTGGTTCATTATTGTTACGTGTACTTAGTCAAAATCTTGGTTTTGCCCGTCTTTCAGGCAAATCATACCATACACGAGTGTATCAGGGAATGCAAAAAGAGGAACAGAATAAAGTGCACAATATGGTATTACAGCTATGGAGAAAGAGCAGATAAAAAAGTGCAACTGCTGCAACAGGGTAGATTTTTAAAAAATAGTAAATTCAACCCTGGCACGAGAGGTCCATTCAAGAGTTTGATAAAAGCAGGGAAGAACCTCGCCTTGAATCTGGTGATACATCTTTCAAGCTTTCGTATCTTCTGTCCAACAGGATAGGGAGAAGGGAGAATGACAAGGGTGCGAGTAGTCCTTGTGTAGGTTGCCTACTTTCCTGAGGTAGAGCCGACGGGCGGGGAAGCTGGTTTATATGGACTGGGCTGCAGCTCGTTGTAATTTCTTTTGCAGTCTTGGGCAGAGCAGCTGCTGGACTTGACCCATTCAGCAGCAGATTGTGGGGAAGTTTTGTCAAAGAAGCCTCAGCAGTTGAATTCAACATATTTCTGCTCTCCCCCTCCTGCTAGACTCCTTCACAATTCACAACTCCTCAATCCGTCTCTCACCCCCTCTGCCTTTTAATCTTTTGCCTTTGTCCACCCATCTGTCCATCAAAGCACCCCCCCACCCCCCCCCCCACACACAGTTTGTCCTGCCCCTCCTCTTTCAGCTTTCTTCACACCCCCCCCCCCCCCACTCCTCCACACAATCAGTCTGAAGAAGGGTTCCGACCCAAAAACCTCACTTATGTTCATCAGAGATGCTGAATGAGCTGGTAAATTACATTGTCTTCAGTTTATAAACCAACATCAACAGTTCCTTGTGTTAAAAGTTCAAAATAGTGAGTAACGAGGGTGAATTCAATATTCATGCCTTATCTTGACTATTAAGCTTGTAATTGAATTATATTTCCTGACATAGTAATGCCATAGAGTAATACAGCGTGGAAACAGGCCCATCGGCCCACCTTGACCACACCAACCAACATGTCCCGGCTTCACTAGTCCCACCTGCCTGCGTTTGGCCCATATCCCTGTTTCTTAAATGCTGGGATAGTCCCAGCCTCAACGACTTCTTCTGGCCACACACCCACCATCCTTTGTGTGAAAAAGTGACTTCACTGATTCCTATTAAATCGTTTCCCCTTTACCTTAAGCCCATGCCCTCTGGTCCTCGATTCACCAACTCTGGGCAAGAGATTCTGTACATCTATCCCATCTATTCCTCCCATGATTTTATACACCTCCAAGGAATAGAGTTTCAGCCTACTCAACCTCTCCCAGTAGCTCAGACCCACTAGTCCTGGCACCATCCTCGTAAATCTTCTCTGTACCTGCTCCAGCTTGACAACATCTTTCCTATAACATGGTGCCCAGAACCGTACACAATACTCTAAATGGGGCCTCAACAATGTCTTATACAACTGCAACATGAGTTCCCAACCTTTATACTCAATACTCTGGATTGCCAATGTGACAAAAACCTTTTTGACCACCCTATCTACCTGCAACCACCTTCAAGAAACAATGCACTTGCAATCCTGTATGAAGCAAGTCATGTAATATGGCATAGAACAAGGCCTGGTTAACATCCCACAATGCAACACCTCGTACACATCTGCATTAACTTCCACTAAACATTCCTCAGCCTATTTGCCCAACAGATTGTGTCATCTGCACACTTACATTTCCACACAGAGAGTGGTGAGTCTGTGGAATTCTCTGCCTCAGAGGGCGGTGGAGGCCGGTTCTCTGGATACTTTCAAGAGAGAGCTAGATAGGGCTCTTAAAGATAGCAGAGTCAGGGGATATGGGGAGAAGGCAGGAACGGGGTACTGATTGTGGATGATCAGCCATGATCACATTGAATGACAGTGCTGCCTCGAAGGGCCGAATGGCCTACCCCTGCAACTATTGTCTATTATCTCTTACCTCGACGGAGATGCGATTATTTTCCGTATCGTATCTCCGTCGGCATTGCGGCCTAACATCGAGGAGTTGGCGGCCTTTGCTGGAGGCCGACTTCTGAGAGCTCCACCGCGGCTCGCGACCCCTTTGCCAAGGGTCGACCTTGGAGCTCCAACCGTGGGTGCTTGGGGATTTAACATCAGAGTCCGCGATCTCTGGTCAGAGACCGACTTCTGGAACTCCAAGCCGTGGGCGTTTCGACTGCCCCGAACGCGGGGGCATCGACCGCCCCGACACGGGGGCTTTGACCACCCCGACACGGGGGCTTTGACTGCCGGCTGCGTGAGCTTTGATCGCCCCGACGGATTGTTCAACTGCCCCAACAGCGGGAGAATAAAGAGGAAGAAGCTTGGACTTTTGTGTCTTCCATCAGTGAGGAATGAGGGGAACCCGCTGTGGTGGATGTTTATGTTAACTTTTATGTTGTTGTGCTTCTTGGTGCTTTTTTTCCCCATATGGCTGTATGGCAATTCACATATCACTGTAGCTTAATTGGTACACGTGACAATAAACATCCTTTGAAACCTTTGAGAAATACTCATTGAGAAAGGTGATCACTTCTGCAATCACAAGGATTTCAAATGACATTTAATACCCAACCATAGAGGTACAAGGGCAGATAGCAAATAAAATTGATTACGACCAGTTGTAATAAACACCTCGCAGGAGGAAGGTGAAGAGATGGAGAGGTTTGATGAGATAATTCCAGAAACAAGGTACATAGATCAATTAAATTTGTGGATCACTCAAATGGTCAGAATTAGAAAAAGTGCAAATATTATGATAATTGAAGAGGCTTGGCTGTGGAGGGATTGGAAAACATGGACGAGGCTATACATGGATAAGTAAGGCAAGAGAAACAAGCCTGCAAGTCTGCTTACGGAATTGGAATGTGGTGGGATGACATCCATCAAAACATAAATCACCTTGTTTATCAGTAAATTTTATGACTTATAAATGTTCTGTCGCATAAATTGTCACATCTAACTTTCAAGTTTAAAGTTGTTTACCATACCAAGCTTTTTAAAAAGCTATTCAAAGCTAACACATACCTTCATTTATTTTTGACATATCCACATTAGCATTGTTAAGTTGCAAAGTGGCCTGTAAAGCTGGAAGTAGTTGCCGCAAAAGATTTGGATCCTGAAGCAGAGGAGGAATAGGTGACTGAGGAACGGGCGAAACAGGAACAGTAGATGTTGTGGCCGATGGCGTCTGAGAAGCTGGAGTCATTCCAGAGGATGATGATGAAGGAGTAGCACATGAATGAGATGTTGGCTTGTCAACTGAAGTTGTTTCTGGAGAAGGGGAAGGGGAAAAAGTCAGTGTTGTAACATACAGAAATTAAAGAAAAACGAGAGGGAAAGCATGCAATTTCGAATTGTGTTTTTAATATTTTACAAAATAATGATAATTCACATGCTCCCATACAGTATTCTCTGAAAATTACTTTAACGGAGGCTATGAATTGGGAAGATATACAAATTAGGATGGTATACAACAAGGTTAAGTCAGCAAATATGTAACATGCAAAGGAGTTTTGTAGAAGATTTAAATAAAACTTCCATTAACCAGTCCAACTGCAGGATGACTGAAAGGTTCTCCCCAAGTCCTGGTGAACGGTTCTCTTTTTGTTGATTCCATCCTATCTGAACTGCAAAAGTATTATTCTAAACTGGTTCATCAGAAGATGCAATACTGACTGGTGTAGCACAGGAGAATCAGTGACATACAAACTATTAATTAAAAATACGCAATAGTATTCTTAAATCCCAGAAAGGAGTCAAATGTTATACACACCAACAACGATCAAATGAATACACTGAAGATTATTAGAGATAAGAAACAAACAGGTTTCCCAACACCCACGAAAATAAATCAACTGAAGGTAAGATACGTAGGGCAGCACTGCAGTTATTTTAATTCTTAACCAATTGAAGTATTTTCTTTGCTGCAATGCAATTTAGAAAAAACAAGATACAAAATTTTCCCCACTCACCCAAGTGAGAATTGATGATTTCAAAACTGTTTAGTAAGAGGGGAAAAAAATGTTAATTCAATACTATTACTGTGCAAGTAAATTAACTTTTGAAACATAGAAAAATAGGTGCAGGCGTAGGCCATTTGGCCCTTCGAGCCAGCACCGCCATTCAATATGATCATGGCTGATCATCTAAAATCAGTACCTCGTTCCTGCTTTCTCCCCATATCCCTTGATACAAAGTAAATATCAATCACTACCTAAAAAGTTAATTTTTCAAAAGCTAAGCTGCCAATCATAAACACATTGAACTCGCAAAATGGAATTTATCCAATTACTGAGACAGAGGAACTTGCCTGCATAGAAATTACTTTTTGAAGAACATTCTATGAAAAGCATTCTCACTGAGGAACTCAAGATAATTGAACAGGAGGCAAGGTGATCTCTCAAATGGCAGCAAATAACTGATTCATCCAGCTTCACTGAAGACAATTTTAAACCCAATTTTCTTAGAATTCAATAATTGCTGGCAAGGCAAGATTTTACTGTCTATCCCTACTGCTTGTGAAATTGGTGGTGAGCCATATGCTACTTTTTTGAACTGCCATAGATTTTAAGAATGGTACTTGTACAAACGGCATTTGCTGGGGCATTCCAGGATTTAAATCCACCAATAAAGAACGAGCAATCAATTTCCAAGTCAATGTGGCACAAGATTTGCGGGCAAATTTATAGGCGTTACATACACTTGCTCAGTTTGTCCTAGCATTGGAGATGGAGATAACGTCAGGATCGTGAACACGCATCAATGAAGTAGTCTGTTTCGTCACAAACGACACTGAGCTTCATGAGTATTGCTGCAGTTATTCCAAGAAAATAAGCATATTATAGTTCATGGGACAGTTTTCAGTAGTTAAGAGCAGAGTCAATTGTCAGTCGGCACCCAACTTCTTGCCTGTTCATAAGATCACACTGTGTCTACCCAGGCCACTCGATCCTCAGGTCATTTGTGACCTCGACAATGTCGATGGTGGGGAACCTGCCAAATATCAAGTCGGGTGGTTACATACGCTCTTGATGGAGATCTTCCTTTCGTGGCACTTACGTTGCATTCACTGCCTGTTCTTGCGCATGTAGGATGGTCATGGATGAGAAAATCCTGCAGTGATGTCCTGAAGCTGAGATGATTGATCTCTGATAACCTCATCTATGTTCTTTCTACAAGGTACCAATGCAACCATTGTCATGTTCTCTTGCTAATTCCCTGGGCTCTTTAATCCAGCATATGGTCAAACATTATCTAGATGCCAATGTTTAAGAAGGAACTGCAGATGCTGGAAAATCGAAGGTAGACAAAAGTGCTGGAGAAACTCAGTGGATGCGGCAGCATCTATGGAGCGAAGGAAATAGGCAACGTTTCGGGCCGAAACATTGCCTATTTCCTTCGCTCCATAGATGCTGCCGCACCCGCTGGGTTTCTCCAGCACTTCGTCTACCTAGATGCCAATGGTCACTTTCATCTTACTTGTGAAGTTTAGGTCTTTGGTTGACGTTTGGACAAAAGCTGTGATGAGATTGGAACCAAGAAGTTCTCTCAAAATCTCACCGATGCCGAGCTTGAGTTATTGAAAAATGCCATTTAATAACAATAATTGAGAATAGGCCGATTGTGTGGAAAATAGTTGAATTGCAATTTTTTTCCACTGCCATTCAATAATCTCAACCCTTTCTTGACATCACATGGAGTGAATTAAAGTAGCCTGAAAAAACCCTATAACATTGAAAATCTTAAAGGAAGCAGAAATAGTCATGTCATAAGTGATAGGAATAGAATTAGCCCATTCGGACCATCAAGTCTACTCCGCCATTCAATCAGGGCTGATCTATCTCTCGCTCTCAACCACATTCTCCTGCCTGCTCCCCATAATCTGACACCTGTACTAATCAAGAATCTATCTGTGCCTTATCCAATGGCTTGGCCTCCACAGCCTTCTGTGGCAAAGAATTCCACAGATTTACCACCCTCTGACGAAATAAATTTCTCCACATCTCCTTCCTCAAAGAACGTTCTTTAATTCTGAGGCTATGACCTCCACTCCTGGACTCTCCCACAAGGCGAAACATCCTCTCCACATCCACACTATCCAAGCCTTTCACTATTCTGTATGTTTCAATGAGGCCCCCCCTCATTCTTCTAAACTCCAGCAAGTACAGGCCCAGTGCCGACAAACGCTCATCATTGGTAAACTTGTGATGATTCTTGTAAACCTCCTCTGGACCCTCTCCAGAGCCAGCACATCCTCAGATATGGTGCCCAAAATTGCTCACAATGTTCCAAATGCAGCCTTACCAGCGCCTCAGCATTACATCCCTGTTTTAGTATACAAGCTCTCTCAAAATAAATGCTAGCATTGAGTTTACTTTGTTTACTACCGGATCGACTTGCAGATTATCATTTTGGGAATCCTGCACCAGCACTCCCGTCCTTTAGCACCTCCGATTTCTGGATTCTCTCCCCATTTAAAAAATTGTCTACGCCTTTATTCCTACTAACAAAATGCATGACTCCACACCTTGCGACATTATATTCTATCTGCCACTTCTTTGCCCACTCTCCCAACCTGTCCAAGTCCTTCTGCAGAATCCCCTGCTTTCACTACACTACCTGCCCCTCCACCTATTTACGTATCACCCGCAATCTTGGCCACAATGCCTTCAATCCCCTCGTCTAAATCATTAATATACAACTTGAATAGTAGCGGCCCGAGTGCCGACCCCTGCCATACTACGCTTGTCACTGGCAACCAACCAGAAAAGGCCCCGTTTATTGCCACTCTTTGTCTTCTGCCATCCAGCCAACCTGCTATCCATGTATCTGCCCTTTGATACCATGGGCTCTCATCTTCCTTAGCAGCCTCACGTGTGGCACATTATCAAAGGTTTTCAGAAAATCTAAGTGAACATCGAATGACTCTCCTTTGTCTGTCCTGCTATTTACTTCTAAATGGATCTTCCATTCGGTATATCTGGCGGAACATTGTTGAAAATGCTTCAACACTGTCTTAAGCACATGTACATTGGACCAAAGATTGGGATGCTATTGTTCTCCAACATTGCAGCTAATTAACTGTCCACCACCATGTTCATACCTGGCAGACCTAAGGATTCTAATTTGATCCATTGGTTGGAGGATCACTTAGCTCAATCTTTTGCACACTGTTCGCATTTATCTGGCCTACATATTGCAACTTTGCCAGGATACCTTTGGGAATGCCTGGTGCTGTTCCTTCTGCAATCTTCATTGAATCAAGATTGATCCCATGGCTTAATAATAGTAATTGTACACTGAGTGAATGGCAGGGCATGAACAAACATCAATTTCTGTTGCTGCTGTTGTTCCTTGTTTTACCTGCCAAATTGTTTTAAGCAGCCAAATCCGTTCAATCTCAATCACAATCAGTTTTATTCGTCACTTGCACATAAAGTGCAAGTTACATGAATTTGCCAGCAGCGGTACATCAATCCCATTTAACACAATGATAGTTTTACATAACATGAAGTATGGTCTCAGAGGGAATATGGGACTAGTGATCAGTCCTACAACTGCTTTCAAGAGGATGCATCTGTAACAGGTAGAGTGATTATGGTAATGACAGTGATGTCAAGTTCCATGCATTGCTGATTTACTAACAAGATGCTGAAAACCCTGTTGAGAAACTACATCCTTTAGTGACAAAACAACCGGCTGAATGGTGCTCCAACAACAAACACTCGCTCAATGTAAACAAGACCAAGGAAAAGGCAAGTTGGGAGACAATGTGCCAGATTAGACAGCGATGCTTCCAAACTACTCGAAGATGGACACCGAAGTTCATCACCATTGTGCATCCTTGCTATTCTGCGCCACTCAACATGCAGAAACTTCATGATTCACATTTGACCTCATACAATGAAGCTTCACAAAGCTAGTAGTAATGTTTACTCTTCCACCCGAATACCTTTGTATTGCCAGGTCATTCAAAGCAAACCCAGGGAAGGTGATCATTTGTCACTTTGTTGACAATGTACAATTCTGTGATTGGGACTAAATCAGTCTGTTCCTTCCTTTGAGGATAGCTCTCTTAACTAGGCATTATAGTCATTGTGAGATACAGGTACAAGCCTTTCGTCGATCTAGTCTTCACTGACCAACAACCAGATGCTATTGTTTGCAGTGTCGGATATCAACACATGGTGATCCATTTTTAATTCATTGTTGTTTTTTTTCCTGTTTTAGCATATTAGCCACTAAGTTGCTGAATTCCTTCAGAAAGTAGTTTAGTTATCCACGTTGTTGCAGGTCACACACCAGGAAAGAGCAATGAATTCAAGTGTTACATGCAAGGCCCATAATCTAGTTCTCTGTACTCCACTTGCAATAGGAACCATGACTTACTTATTAGAATTTTGGAATTCAATTTTGCAATTAGTGAGGTTCAGTCACAATATCTCGACCATCAACACAGGTGCACGTCAAGAATGCGTGCTGAGCACCCTGCTCTTATCTCTTTGCTCTATAATCGTATGACGAAGATAAACTCCAATGTCGACCGTATAATTTACCGACAACCCCACTGTGGTGGGCCTGATCACTGATGGTTATAGGTCAGTATGCAGGAGAGTGAAAGAACCCCTGGTCGAGTGGTGCCACAACAACAACCTCTTGGTCAATGTGAACAAGACCAAGGGACCAATCACTGACTTCAGAAAAAGGTTAGTTTTCATAGGTAAATCTTTGATGAAGGGAGTTATTTTGCAAACGTCAAATTCCTGAGCATTAACATCTTGGATGACTTGTCCTGGTCCCAGCACCCAAGTACAATCACGAAGAGGGTGCACCAGTGTCCCTACTTTCTCAGAAATTTTAAACGATCGGCATTTAACTGAATACCCAAACAAACCTATACAGAGTATATCCTAACTGGTTGCATTATGGCAATTACAATGCACAGCAATGCAAAAGAAAGCAGATAGTGGTGGACTCATTCCAATCAATCACAGGCACAACCCATCCCACCATCAAAAGCGCGAGTTGCTGGCTGACAAAGGTGGTGTCCATCAAGGATCCCCACCATTCTCTTGCACTCTTTTCACTGCTACCACTGAAACCTAAAGTCCCACACCATCAGCCCAGCTATTTCCCAACAGCTGTCAGGTTCGTGAACCTATCTGCACACAATCCTAACCCTGCCTCCTCAACATAGTACTTTGGTCCTCCTTTTGCACTGCAGTGGACTTGCTTTCATTCCCCAACTAAGTTTTTGCACTAATTTGTTTTTGTTGCAGTCTTTTTAGAAATATAAAGCAATTTATGACAATTCACATATAATTTGGTTTTGTTTCTATGTCTCAGTCTCTGAGCCTGTGATGCTGCTGCAGGCAAACATTTTAATTGTGCCTGTACCTCACCGTACTTACTCATGCATGACAGTAAACTAGACTTAACTTGTATGAGAACGCAAAAGTGAGACCCGGTTCAATCCCAAACCAAGTTATTTGTTATCTGCACGTTCTCCTGATGATTGTTTCCAGACCGTCAAAGGCAAAATTTGTCAAGCTCATCAACTGCAATGACGCCATCTGATTTATAAATTAATGAGAAACAACTTGAACAAAAGAATATAAAAGTTGTGAAATGCAGCAAAGCTGTGAAATTCCCAGCATATTAGGTTGCGCAAGTGGAGAAAGTAAATTGTGCAGATAGATGACCTTTAACAGACAAGTTAGATTGAATGCTGAAGTTGTAGAAATTTTGTACCACATCCAGAATACTTCAATCTGGTTGGACAGTGGCTGTTCCTCAACTTATGCAGGGCTTTATAACAGTCCAGGAAGTCACAGAGCAAGAGTAGAATGGAGAATGCAAATTAGAGGAGGGAGAATTAAACTTGCAGGCAAACTTGATGTCATCCTTGCAACCACATTATAAGCACTGATTAGAAAAAACTAGGTTGGAAAAAGGGCAAGTTAAAAGTGCGAGGGAAGCCAGAATGTGTATAGTTGAGGTAGCTGTGGGAGACTGTGGACTTGCAAAGGACCTTTGTCACCCTTGTGATTGAGACGGAGACGTCGAGAAATGAAAGAGTCAGAATGAAACACCTGAATTTAAGAACAGGGGTCTATCCGATGCAGACGGGGTCCCTGAAGTTGTAGAAATTTAGTACCACAACCTTAAATGTGGTTGGACAGTGATTGTGGGGACAGGGTGGAAAGTGACACCAAATGTACAATATTTGAGTTCAATACGAATACAGGAGGCAGAACCTATGCAGTTAATATATTAAAAACACGGTTGAGGTAGGGGATCCAAGTCGGATAGTTCTCCAAGCTGTGCCTTTTTCTAGTAAATCGTTTGGAATGACATAGAATTGGTACAATCTTTTAAGAGACAACTAAATTTCTAAATGGAGGCCTAACCACAATTGTGTCTAACACATTATCTCGTCTTTTATTTCTTTTTTTTCACATTTTCTTTCTATATGCACATTTTTAGGAAATATGTTATTTTTAATGTTTACAAATGGTAAATTGGTGGCTTTAATCACCATGTTTTATACTTCAATAGACAAAAGATGCAGGAGTAGGCCATCCGGTCCTTCGAGCCAGCACCGCCATTCAATGTGATCATGGCTGATCATCCCCAATCAGTACCCCGTTCCTCCCTTCTCCCCATATCCCCCGACTCTGCAATCTTCAAGAGCCCTATCTAGCTCTCTTGAAAGTTTCCAGAGAACCAGCCTCCACGCTGAGGCGGAGAATTTCAGACTCACAACTCTGTGAGAAAAAGTGTTTCCTCGTCTCCATTCTAAATGGCTTACCCCTTATTAATAAACTGTGGCCCCGGGTCTGGACTCCCCCAACATCGGGAATATGTTTCCTGCCTCGAGCGTGTCCAAACCCTTAATAATCTGATATGTGTCAATAAGATCACCTCTCATCCTGCTAAACTCCAGAGTATACAAGCCCAGTGGCTCCTTTCTCTCAGCATATGACAGTCCCGCCATCCCGGGAATTAACCTTGTAAACCTACGCTGCACTCCCTCAATAACATGAATTTCCTTCCTCAAATTAGGGGACAAAAATTGCACACAATACTCCATGTGTGGTCTCACTAGGGCCCTATACAACAGCAGAAGGACCTCTTTGCTCCTATACACAACTCCTCGTGTTACAAAGGCCAACATGCCATTCACTTTCTTCACTGCCTGCTGTGCCTGCATGCTTACTTTCATTGACTGATGAACAAGGACCCTCAGATCCCGTTGTACTTCCCCTTTTCCCAACTTGACACCATCCTGTTTTTACTTCCAAAGTGGATAACCTAACATTTATCCATATTAAACTGCATCTGCCATGCATCTGCCCGCTCATCCAACCTGTCCAAGTCACCCTGCATTCTCATAGCATCCTCCTCACAGTTCACCCAGCTTTGTGTCATCTGCAAATTTGCTAATGTTACTTTGAATCCATTCGTCTAAATCATTGATGTATATTGTAAATAGCTGTGGTCCCAGCACCAAGCCTTGCGGTACCCCACTAGTCACTGAATGCCATTCTGAAAGGGACCCGTTAATCCCTACTCTTTATTTCCTGTCTGCCAACCAATTTTCTATCCATGTTAGCACTCCACCCCCAATACTATGTGCCCTAATTTTGCCCACTCATCTCCTATGTGGGACCTTATCAAAAGCTTTCTGAAAGTCCAGGTACACTACATCCATTGGCTCTCCCTTGTCCATTTTCCTAGTTACATCCGCAAAAAATTCCAGAAGATTAGTCAAGCACTATTTCCCCTTCATAAATCCATGCTGACTCGGACAGATCCTGTTACTACTATCCAAATGTGTCATTTCATCTTTTATAATTGACTCCAGCATCTTCGCCATCACCGATGTCAGGCTAACTGGTCTATAATTCCCTGTTTTCCCTACCCCGCCTTTCTTAAAAAGTGGGATAACATTAGCTACCCTCCAATCCACAGGAACTGATCCTGAATCTATAGAACATTGGAAAATTATCACCAATGCGTCCACAATTTCTAGAGCCACTTCCTTAAGTACTCTGGGAGGCAGACCATCAGGCCCTGGGGATTTATCAGCCTTCAGTCCCATCATAATGCAAGGAATTATTACCCTGCATAATACCATGCATAATTCCATGCCTAATGTGGATCTCCTTCAGTTCACCCCAGATCATCTGGCTATTAGTACATCAGGAAGATTGTTTTTGTCCTCCTTAGTGAAGAAGGAACCAAAGTACCTGTTCAACTCATCTGCCATTTCCTTGTTCCCCATAATAAATTCACCTTTTTCCAGTCTTCAAGGGTCCAACTTTGGTCTTAACAAATTATTTCCTCTTCGCATACCAAAATAAGCTTTTACTATCCATCTTTATATTCTTGGCTAGCTTACCTTCATACCTCATCTTTTCGCCCCATATTGCCTTTTTAGTTATCTTCCGTTGCTCTTTAAACATTACCCAATCCTCTTGCTTCCCGCTCATCTTTGCAACGTTGTACTTCTTCTCTTTAATTTTTATACTGTTCCTGATGTCCCTTGTCAGCTACGGTCGCCCCTTCCTCTTTGGAATGAACTGACCCTGCACCTTCTGTATTGTTCCCTGAAATACCTGCCATTGTTGTTCCACTGTCATCCCTTCTAGGGTATCTTTCCAGTCAACTTACCAGTCCAGCTCCTCCCTCACGGCTCCATAGTCCCCTTTATTCAACTGTAACACCGACACCTCCGATTTACCGCTCTCCCTCTCCAATTGTAGATTAAACGTGACCATATTATGGTCACTGCCCCCTAATGGCTCCTTAACCTCAGGTCCGGTTCATTACATAACATTAAATCCAGAATCGGATATCACTGTATACGCATGACAACTGACAATGCATTTACATGTGATTGAGAGACAAACCACTTCATTGAAAAGCGAAACATACAAATGAGAAAGAGAGGGCCATTCCTTGCAGGACACAAGGTGTAAAGAGGATTTCATAAGTTCATAAATGATAGGAGCAGAATTAAGCCATTTGGCCCATCAAGTCTACTCTGGCATTCAATCATGGCTGATCTATCTTTCCCTCTTAACCCCATTCTCCTGCCTTCTCCCCATAACCCCCGACATCCGTACTAACAAATAATCTATCCATCTCTGCCTTAAAAATATCCATTGACTTGGCCTCCACAGACGTCGGTGCCAAATAATTCCAGACTCACCACCCTCTGACTAAATAAATTCCTCCTCATCTCCTTCCTAAAGGAACGTCCTTTAATTCTGAGTCTATGACCTCTGGTCCTCGACTCTCCCTTGAGGGGAAACATGCTCCCCACAGAAATAAATGACTTGCAAATTAGTTTTTTGGGAATCCTGCACCAGCACTTCCAATTAACCCAAACAACATCACAAGTAGTAATCGAGTAGTTAATGAATATTTTTCCAAGCTAAAAAGACCTATTCCCAAGTTGAATATTATCTACCTGTAGAAATTTTTTTCAGTTTTTCACTTTCACAAACTTAAAAATTAAAAGTTAACCCCACACAGGCTATCGATTTCTAGCCTTTTCCTCGCCAACGTACGCTAACTGGCGAACAAAATAGACGAACTCAGGCTACGGATTACCTCCCACAACTGGATTAAAGACTGCAGCATCATGATCTTCACAGAAACATGGTTTAACATCGACGTTCCTGACAGCGTCATCGAGCTAACGGGGCCTCATATACTCCAAGCGGACAGAACAAGTCCGGTAAGACCAGAGGTGGTGGTCTGTGCATTTATGTAAATAAAGCTTGGTGCACGGACACCACCATCATCGAGAGTCACTGCTCAGCTAACCTAGAGTTTCTCATGGTTAAATGCAGGCCGTTCTATCTGCCCAGAGAGTTTACTTCCACTGTTGTGACTGCAGCCTATATTCCTCCGGATGCTAATGCTAAGCTTGCAATGAAAGAACTGCATACTGCCATTAGCAAACAACAGACTCACAACCCCGAGGCTGCCTTTATTGTTGCGGGTGACTTCAATCACTCCAACTTGAAGACTGTACTCCCCAAAATTCCACCAACATGTCTTCTTCGCCACTAGAGAAGACAAGATACGGGACAAAGTTTACACAACATGGCTGAAGCCTACAAAGCCGGCCCCCTCCCCCACCTTGGACAGTCTGATCACCTCTCATTGTTCCTGCTCCCAAAGTACTCCCCACTCATCAGACGTGATAAACACACAGTGAGGACAGTTAATGTTTGGTCAGAGGACGCGGACTCCACGCTTCAGCCGCGTTTTGGAAACACTGACTTGCAGCTCAGGCCACCCTTGACTCCCACACGGACATTGACTCATATACCTCCTCCGTTTTGGACTTTATCAACTCCACCATTAACAGTCACCTCCCTCAAACGGGTTACTACATTCCTGAATCAGAAGCCATGGTTGAACAGAGAGGTCAGGCTACTGCTGAAAGCACGGGACACCGCTTTCAGGTCAGACGATGCTCGAGCCTACAGTTCATCCAGGGCTAACCTGAAGAGGGGCATCAAGAAGGCCAAGCACAGCTACAAGCTAAGGATCGAGGAGCACTTCAATAACTACTCCGACCCCCGACACATGTGGCAAGGTATCCAGGCCATCACGGACTACTAAACCCACCAACACCACCCCCACATCCAGCGATGCCTCCTTCCTTGAGGAGCTTAACCACTTTTATGGCCGCTTTGACAGGGACAATCAAGAGATGGCCATCAAGGCTGTGCTCCCTGCTGATCACCAGCCCCTCACACTCATCCCCTACGACGTGTATGCGGCACTGAGCAGGATTAATGCACGCAAGGCTGCTGGCCCTGACGGCATCCCCGAGCGCGTCCTCAGGGCATGTGCTGCACAGCTGACAGACGTCTGGACTGACATCTTCAACCTGTCACTTGCCCAAGCAGTTGTCCCCACGTGCCTTAAAACCATCTCCATCGTGCCGGTGCCAAAACACCCCACTGCGGCGAGCCTCAACAACGTTTGCCCAGTTGCACTTACTCCCATCATCACTAAGTGCTTTGAGAGGCTGGTCCTGGCACACCTCAAAGGCTACCTACTGCCCCACAGTGGAAACCTACGCCTACGAAGGATGCCATCTCCACGGCACTTAACTCCGCCCTCTCCCACCTCGACAACAGAGACACCTACGTGAGAATGCTGTTCATCGACTTTAGCTCAGCATTTAACACCATTATCCCCTCCAAACTGATCACCAAACTCATCGACCTGGGCATCGACCCCTCCCTCTGCAACTGGATACTGGACTTTCTAACCAACAGACCCCAGTCCGTTAGGTTAGACAAGCACACCTCTTCAGCCCTCACCCTGAACACCGGCGTTCCACAGGGCTGTGTGCTGAGCCCTCTCCTCTATTCCCTCTTCACCTACGACTGCACACCTGTACATGGTACTAACACCATCATCAAGTATGCAGATGATACAACGGTGATTGGTCTCATCAGCTACAACGATGAGTCGGCCTATAGGGAGGAGGTCCAGCTCCTAGCAGCATGGTGCGCTGACAACAACCTGGCCCTTAAAACCAAGAAGCTCATTGTGGACTACAGAAGGTCTAGGGGTGGCACGCACACCCCCATCCACATTAACGGGACGGAGGTGGAACGTGTTTCCAGCTTCAGGTTCCTGGGGGTCAACATCTCCGATGACCTCTCTTGGACCCACAATACCTCAACTCTGGTCAAGAAGGCTCACCAGCGTCTCTTCTTCCTGAGGAGACTAAAGAAGGTCCATCTGTCTCCTCAGATTCTGGTGAACTCCTACCGCTGCACCATTGAGAGCATCCTTACCAACTGTATCACAGTATGGTATGGCAACTGCTCCGTCTCCGACCGGAAAGCTGCAGAGGGTGGTGAAAATTGCCCAACGCATCACCGGTTCCTCACTCCCCTGCATTGAGCTTGCCCAGGGCAAGCGATGTCTGCGAAGGGCGCGCAGCATGGTCAAGGACTCACCCCAGCTACAGACTGTTTACCCTCCTCCCATCTGGGAGGCGCTACAGGTCTCACCAAATCACACACCGGTCACTCCCACTTATCCGCTCAGTACTCCTGAGACACTATCTATCTCATTGGAGACCCTCAGTCTATCTTTGATCGGACTAAACATTATTCTGTTAATCTGTACACTGTGGATGGCTCGATTGTAATCATGTATTGTCTTTCTGCTGACTGGTTAGCACACAACAAAAGCTTTTCACTGTAACTCACGTGGCAATAAATTAAAATCATTCTATTTTCTACTTTGTTCTTTAGAAGTGCAGCGGCTTACCAAAAATTATTGCTTTGTAAATCTTTTCCCACTTGTTAAACTGCCTTTTGAACTCCAACTGCTTGTTAGTCAATCACAAGCAAAATTGCATTTTCACTTCATTGTCCTTTTAATAACTGACAAGCCAATAACTTGGGTGATGGCACCATAGATATGGTTACTAAGTTTCCCCACGGGTAAGAAAGCAAGTTTTGATGAGGATGCAAGTAAACTACACAAAAAAACATGAATTAGCAAAGATCTCGCAAATGAAGTCATAAATTTGGGAAAACATTAAATTATTTGTTTTGGCAGAACCTCAAGGAATTCAGAATGCTAACAAATTTTTATCATTCATTGCTGGGGAAGTGAATACGAAAGCAAGAAATTAACGCTTCAGTTGTCTTAGACATTGGTAAGTTCAAAGGTGGGGATGATGTACCTTATCAGTATTTTTTTAAGGAAGGAGCATGGTGCACTGGGAGAAATTCAGAGGTTTACTGGACTAAAAGCAGAAATGAGCTAGAGACAGCTGTTTGGTAAAATGAGAAGTGACTTGATTGAAACTTGCAAGCTTCTCAGGATTCTTGACAAGAATTTTCTCTTCTGAACGAATATAGAATAAAGGGATTGCAATTGTCAAGACTCAGGCAGCGATTAATCAAAAAGTGTGGAAGCAGTGTCTTACAAGACTGCAGCAGTGTAGATTTTTTAGAAGAAAAGGAGTAAAGTGTTACTGGGGCAAGTGGGAATGTGGAATTAAAACTACAAACAGATCAGCTGATAATCTTACTGAATGATGGTGCAAACTGAAGGGGTTGAGTGCCTTGCCGCTGCTCTTAATTTGTATGTTTATTTGAAGTGGCAGTTTTGGTATCAAAGCTTGATGTTATCATAAGATGCACCACACCGCAGATGCAATTACAAGAATGTGTAATCAAGACTAATAAAATCAACAGTGGTGTCAAACTATGACCATTCAATCAATACAACTGTTATTACAAATTAATTTCTTTTTAATCTTAATTAAGTTTTCTTCAGTTGTATAAAAAGCAAGAATGAGGCAAGAGTGGACATTGGAGAATGATGCAGAAGTGATAATCAGTGATAAAGAAATGGCAGAGAAGTTGAATACGTTTTTTGCATCATTCTTCATAGTGGAAGACACCAGAAACGTGCCTGAAATTCAAGAGAGTCAGGGGGTGGAAGTTAGTGGAGTGGCTATTTCTGGGGAGAAGGTGCTTGGGAAGTTGAAAGGGCTGAAGGTGGATAAGTCACCTGGAGCTGATGGACCCACAGGGATCTGAAAGGTGGCTTTAGAGATTGTGGGGGCATCGATAGTAATATTTCAACTTCTTCACCCAGAGAGTTGTGAATTTGAGGAATTCCTTGCCACAGAGGGCAGTGGAGGCCAAATCACTGGATGGATTTACGAGAGTTAGATAGAGCTCTTGGGGCTAGTGGAATCAAGGGATATGGGGATAAGGCAGGCACGGGTTATTGATTGGGGACGATCAGCCATGATCACAATGAATGGCGGTGCTGGCTCTAAGGGCCGAATGGCCTCCTCCTGCACCTATTTTCTATGTAAGAATCACTGGAGTCAGGAGTGGTACCAGATGATTGGAAAATTGCCAATATTAGCCAGCTGCACAAAGAGGGAGTAAAGCAGAATAATGGTAACTGTCAGCCGGTTAGTCTGACTTCGGTGGTTGGTAAGATTATAGAGTCCATTATAAAGCATGAGTTTACGAAGTATTTAGTTCACAATAAAATAGGCCAAAGTCAGCATGGCTTTGTGAAGGAGGGGGAGGGGCAGAGAACAATGAAATTCTTACTTGCTGCAGCACAACAGAATATGTAACATAGTACATAAACAACAGGAAAAAAGTTCAATGTGGTTATATATCCACATACACACATACTCGGTGATGGACTGGGCAGTGGTCACAACATTTTGCCGTCTTTTCCGCTCCTGGACATTCAAGTTGCCAAAACTAGGGCACGAGTTGCCAAAACCATCATGCATTTTAATAGTAGGAATAAAGGCATAGACTATTTTCTAAATGGGGAAAGTATCCTGAAATCGGAGGGGCAAAGGGACTTGGGAGTGCTGGTGCAGGATTGCAAAAAAGTTAATCTGCAAGTCGAATCAGCAGTGAAGAAAGCAAACTCAATGCTAGCAATTATTTCAAGAGGGCTCGTATACAAAAACAGGAATGTAATGTTGAAGCTCTAGGGCGCTGGTAAGGCCGCATTTAAAATATTGTGAGCCATTTTGGGCACCAGATCTGAGGAAGGATGTGCTGGCTCTGGAGAGGGTCCAGAGGATGTTGACAAGAATGATCCCAGCCATTAGTAGGTTAACCTATGATGATCGTTTGTCTGCACTGGGCCTGTACTTGGAGTTTAGAAGAATGAGGGGGGACCTCATTGAAACATACAGATCAGTGAAAGGCTTGGAGAGTGGATATGGAGAGGATGTTTCCATGAGTGGGAGTCTAGGACGAGAGGTAATAGCCTCAGAATTAAAGGACGTTCTTTTAGGAAGGAGATGAGGAGAAATTTAGTCAAAGGGTGGTGAATTTGTGGAATTCTTTGCCACAGAAGGCTGTGGAGGCTGTCAGTGGATATTTTTGAGGCAGAGATAGATAGATTCTTGATTAGTACAGGTGTCAGAAGTGATTGAATGGAGTAGACATGATGGGCCGAAAGGCCTATCACATGACCTTACCCCCCACCCCCTTCTATATAAAAAAAATACAGCCTCTGTCATCATTAATTTCCACTTCTCCTTGTTAAGGGGGGGGGGGGGGGGGGGGGGGGGGGGGGGGAAGATGGAGAAAATACATTTCTTAAAAGAAAAATCCCAAGATGTTATTTAATGTATTCAAGTATATTTGTGCACAGACACATTTCAATAGTCAAAAATTATTTTGAAAAGCTGTCACAATACAAATGTTTAGTTCTTTAAAAATAGATCTTAATTCTGAGTCAATGTAGTTCTTGCTCAAGCCAAAGGTGATCATAAATTACCATTACTCCAACACTCAAGGAAAGATCATAAACCCAACCCCAAACAAGAAATTGGCAGCTTTATGGTTAAATGACCAAACAAATATTCTAAAGGTCTAGAATGATCAATCCAAATTTGACCATGTCAGATGGGAAACTGAAGTTAAGTTATGCTATAATCCAAATCAAAAAGGTTGTTGTAATAAAAATAAACCAGACTGTCATTTAAATCAATTAGCCAACTAGACTCTCAACGACAAATGACCCTCAAATGCAGCAAACCAGACGGTGTATGTGAACACAGTAATAGAAAGATTTAATCTAGCCAACATTCACCTCAGTTCTGGGGAAGAATTACAAAAAAAATCCTCACATTAAAATAGATTTATTATTCCATAGCCCACTTTCTTAGTATACATAGAATCATAGCTTACAACCAATATCCTATTCTTCTTCCACTATTAATGCCATCAAGACAGATCTACTGGAAAATGCACAGCTTTGCATTACTGGGAGGGAACAGAACAATCCACAACAAAAGAGAAATGCTGATAAGGGTCAGCAAGTTAAGCAGCTTTTATGGAAAAAATAAGTGCGAAAGATTATTTTTCAACCTGTAATGTTCTTTCTATTTCCCTTCTCATAGATGCTACCTGATCTGCTTAGTCTGTCCAACATTTTCTGTTCTTATGTTTTTATTATCTACGAATCAACAATATTGGCTCTCGATCTGACAAATAACAATTTGCCTTAGTCTGTCAATAGGTAGTTCTCATTGAATACATAACAGCTCTCAGAAGCAGTAATGCCCCTGCCCCACTTAGGAAACCTGAAAGGAAACCTCTGGAGACTTTGCGCCCGGAGGTTTTTGTCAGTCTCCCTAATGGTCGAAAGTGGTTTCCGCTTCTTCTATGTTCCGGCGATTATATAAAAAAATTCAAAACGGGCGCAACTAAAAATAGGTTGCCGTTTTAAAAATCGATATTTTTTTAGTCAAAGCCGATTGCGATGCTAGTTGAAGGTGGTTGCCGTAGGGTGCAGGAGGTTGCAGGTAAGTGGAAGGTCGGTTTTGAATTTTTTGAAATAATCGACCATTAGGGAGACTGACCACTTTCGACCATTAGGGAGACTGACAAAAACCTCCGGGAACCGCACGGAAACCTTGGGTGGGGTGCAAAGTCTCCAGAGGTTTCCTAAGTGGGACAGGGGCATAACTAGTGCACTGAATGTATTCCAGATGGAGACGCATCTCCAAGATGCTTAGTTGCCCCAATAACAACAAATATTTAAGGAATATACTTGAAATAGTACACGAGGCGATAATCAACATTAAAGATAATCCTCCATTTAATCCTCACCTCCATATATGTATATGTTCATGGCAGTATTGATGAATGGCGACAAAATACTTCCAAATAGACAAAGCCATAACTTGCCAACTCTGCCTGCTATTCATGTTAAACAGCAATACCATACCTCAGTTTACCATTATCAATATCATTGATCTAAAAGACTTCCCAAAAGGTGATGGATCTTCTTGAATGTCAGTGGAGCTGCATTAATTCAGACATACGGAGAGTTGTCCATTGCACTCCTGGATTAAAACATGAGAAAGCTTTCCACTGTATCTCTGTACAGGTGACAATAACCTAAACTGATGAGAAACAGGCAGCCCTCCATATGATCATGGCTGACGTGATCTATCCCGTACTCCTAATTTTCTGCCCATCTTTCATAAGTCTGAATGCCCGAAAAACAAAAGATTAATGTCGAGGTCACACAGATTCCTCACTGTTCTTCGCCATTTGAAGATGATATCAAAAGGCATAACTTCATATTTCCACTCAGTACAAACCAACATAAAAAATGTGCCCATGCTTTTAACCAATCCATCCTCTTTTGCAACTACTTTGCATCATTTTCATAACTTATTTGCCAACCCACGTTTGCATCCTCAGTTAATTAGAATACACACGAGTCATATCTAATACAAAGCAGGATGGCACTGCTTTGATTCACTTTGAACAACTACATCCATTTACCCGAACACCTTTAGTTGCCTAATCATGAATCTCCATTCCATCCTAAGCAAGAAGTCAAAATGGCCACTGAAATTTGCCACGGGTTCAAAAGCCCATTTACAATTCTCACCCATTACAGCAAAATCTGGACAATAATTATGAAACTAAAGAATAGGCTATTGGGTGGCAAATAACCTTTCTGGCAATAACCACTCTAAATATTACTCTAACCACCTTCTCTTAGCACCAAAGACAAGATGCCCTACTGTTAATATTTTGTTGTCACTGAACAGAAATAATCACATAAATACTTGTCTCTACAAATGCTTGTCTGGGCCAAAATGCCGTGCTGCATTTGCTGGCTTCTCAAATAATTTTCACTAGCTGAAATGAAGTGAGATGAAACAGTTTACACTTGCCTGTATGACAGCTCTAACTAAATTCAAGCTTGATGGTATCTGGGACAAAATATCACATTTGATTGGCACCCCAACCATATATCTGAATGTTAACTCACTTCACCACATTGGTGCAATGCAACAACTAAGCCAAGCACTAAGGATAATTTGACAACACCTCCCATAATTACAAGGACATGGGCAACAGGGATAAGATTGTCATGTTATAACCTTATTTTAAAATTGATTAAATTCATTTTTTTAAATCATCAATCTACACACAATACCCCAGAATGAAGAAGCGAAAACAGTTGTTTAGTAATTAAAAAGAAATAACTGAAATATCACATTTACATAAGTATTCAGACCCTTTACTCAGTACTTTGTTGAGGCCCCTTTGGCAGCGATTACACCCTCTTGGGTATGACGCTACAAGCTTGACACACCTGTATTTTGGTAATTTCTCCCATTTGTCACTGCAGATCCTCTCAAGCTCTGTCAGGTGGGATGGGGGAGGCGTCAATGCAGAGTTATTTTCTGGTCCCTCCAGAGATGTTCAATCGGGTTGAAGTCCGGGCTGTGGCTGGGCCACTCGAGGACATTCACATATGTCACAAAGCCACTCCTGCTTTGTCTTGGCTGTGTACTTAGGGTCGTTGTCCTGTTGGAAGGTGAACCTCAGTGCCAGTCTGAGGTCCAGAACGCTCTGGAGCAGGTTTTCATCAAGGACTTCTCTGTACTTTGCTCTGCTCACCTTTCCCTCGATCCTGACCAGTCTCCCAGTTCTTGACGCTGAAATACATCCCCACAGCATGAAGCTGCTTCGTGATGAGCGGTGTCTGGTTTCCTCCAGTCGTGACGCGTGGCATTCGGGCCAAAGAGTTCAATCTTGGTTTCATCAGAACAGAGAATGTTTCTCATGGTCTGACAGTCCTTTAGGTGCCTTTTGGCAAATTCCAAGTGAGCTGTCATGTGCCTTCCACTGAGGAGTGGCTTCCATCTGGCCACTCTACCATAAAGGCCTGATTGGTGGAGTGCTGCAGATCTAGTTGTCCTTCTGGAAGGTTCTCCCATCTCCACAGAGGAACTCTGGAGCTCTGTCAGAGTGACCATCGGGTTCTTGGTCACCTCCCTAACCAAGGCCCTTCTCCCCCGATTGCTCAGTTTGGTTGGGCGACCAGCTCTATGAAGAGTTATGGTGGTTCCAAAGTCCTTCCATTTACGAATGTCAGAGGCCACTGAGCTCTTCGGGACCTGCAATGCTGCAGAAATTTTAAACCCTTCCCCAGATCTGTGTCTCAACACAATCCTGCCTCGGAGGTCTACGGACAATTCCTTCATCTTCATGGCTTGGTTTTTGCTCTGACATGCACTGACAACTGTGAGACCTTATATAGACAGGTGTGTGCCTTTCCATACATGTCCAATCAATTTAATTTACCACTGGTGAACTCCAATCAAGTTGTAGAAACTTCTCAAGGATAATCAATGGAAACAGGATGAATCTAAGCTCAATTTTGAGTGTCATAGCAAAGGGTTTGAATACTTATCTAAATGTGATATTTCAGTTATTTATTTTTAATTACTTTGCAAAAATTTCTAAACGCCTGTTTTCGCTTCATTTTGGGGTATTGTGCGTAGATTGATGATAAAAATGAATTTAATCCATTTTAAAATAAGGCTGTAACGTAACAAAATGTGGAAAAGGTGAAGGGGTCTGAATACTTTCTGAATGTACTGTACCGTGCAAGAGAAGCAACTCTCTTTGTTCCCACTCTGTGCACAACTCAAAAGGTCTCAGCACCTTAGCTATAAAGTCAAAAATGTGGCAGCTGCAAGGCACCTAAATGGTACAGGTTTCACTATTGAACTTAACCCTACACAACAAAACCTTCTGGTTACCAACAACTATTGGCTGGAACTTAATTCTATTTTTAAATCCCTTCACATTTTGTTTTAGAACTGCCAAATTAATTTAATAAACAGTTGTTAAACAAAAGTATATTCTAAGTTCCAAGTTAGTGGCAATTGTTAATCTTTCAAAGTGCAACATGGAGCATACAATACCATCCACTCATACCGAATATAAATATTTATAAATTCAATACAAGTTGTCCCATTAATCAATGAGAACAAATCTTGAGGATTTTAAACTTTCTTAAATTGCAATCTTAAAACCTCAAGTAATGAAATGCTCGATTTACTTTATGGTTTAGGAAACAAGTACTCAAGAAATTCCATGTAGAAAATGTTGATCAAATGCATAAAGATAAATGCACGTATACTGTGAAAGGGGATTACTAATTCCGTTTTCATTACATTAGGTCTCTGCTGTGACCAATGCTTCTATGTGGGTGAAAAATAATAGCTTCTCTCATTGAAACGGGGCTTGCTGTCTCTCCCTTGGGCGGAATACGACTTTTTCGTCGTATCCCCCCTCTCTGCCTCCGTCTGCGCTGAGGCCTAATGGCGGAGCTGGCGACCTCGGGAATCCGGAGGCAGCCTGTCAGGACTTGCCCTGGGCTCGCTCCCGTGAGGGCGGCCCAGCTCGGGGCTGGAACTGCGCTCCCGTGAGGACGGCCTGGCGAGGGGCCGAGACTCTCCCGTGAGGGGCTGTGGCACTCCCGTCGGAGTGGCCCAGCCCGAGGGAGGAACGGCACTCCCGTCGGAGCGGCCCAGCCCGAGGGAGGAACGGCACTCACGTGAGGGCGATCCGGCTCGGGGCTGGAACGGTGCTCCGGTGGCTGGGACGGCGTTCTGGCGGCGGCGACCTGGGTCCAGGGTTGAGCCGCGGGCCAGCGGCTGCGTCCGTTGGACTGGAGGGCGGCAGCTTCGACCACCCCGGGCCGCGGTGTTTGAGCCGGCCCGTTGCGGGTTTCGGTGAGCCGCGGGACTGTTTGTACCATCGCCCGGTGGGGAATCGCCTCAGCGCAGAGGGAGAAGAGGAAGGAAGCGACTGCAGCCCTATGATTTTTGCCTCCACCACAGTGAGGTGCTTGGAGGACTCACTGTGGTGGTGTTAATTTGTGTTTATTATTGTTATTATTGTATGATGTATGTATGACTGCAGGCACGAAATTTCGTTCAGACCGTAAGGTCTGAATGACAATAAAGGCATTCAATTCAATTCAATTTGCTCAGCAACGCTAGTGTGATCACTCCATCGGAAAACTAAGCAAACATTTAACAAAATGGAGATGGCCTTTAAATTTATTATTTTTTAAATATTAATGACTCAACCTGGAGTATTGTGTGCAGTTCTAGTTGTCCATCTATAATCAGGAAGTCATTAAATTGGAATGGGCACATAAACTATTCACCAGGGTGTTACCTGGGTTGTGGGATTCAGTGTTCTCCCTATCAAAGCGTGCGTAAAACGCATTGAGCTCGTCAGGGAGTGATGCTCCGTCGACATTCGAACTACCTCCTGATTTCGCCTTGTAGGAAGTGATTGCATTCAGGCCCCGCCACAGCTGCCGAACATCTGTCTCATCCTCCAGCTTGGAGCAGAAGTCCCTTTTGGCCTTTTTGATGGCCTTACCAAGGTCGTATTTGGACTTCTTGTAGACCACGGTATCATCAGACATGAATGCCCGGTGCCTGGTCTTCAGGAGAGTGCGGATCTCAAAGTTCATCAAAGGCTTCTGATTGGGAAACACTCGGAAGGTTTTTGTAGGGATGCAGTCCTCCACACATTTCTTTATGAAGTCTGTAACGACTGTAGCGTATTCGTTCAGGTTCCTTGCCGAGTCCCTGAACATTGCCCAGTCTACAGACTCCAAACAGTCCTGCAGTTGTTCCTCTGCCCCCCCAGCACCGCGGTCTGGTCAGATTTACCGAAGTAGTTTACAGGTACTGAGTGTACTTACTGTACCTGCTGTTTCTGCGAACCTGCGCTGGACCGGAGATTCCCTCACAGACAGCAGCTCCAGCCCCGTTGCTCCCAGGAAATCCTGCTCGTCGGCTCCGGAGGCGTTTCCAGGTACAATCTCTTTGATTTCCAGTCCGGTCGGGTTCTCTCCAGCGGTCCAGGGAACGCTTGCAGTCAGAGGGTCCCGCAGCTGCGGGAGATCGCGAAATCGCTAGTGCTTTCAGATGCACTAGCAGCTTGTCTGTTACGGTGCCGATTTCAGCCATTTACTTCCTCAGTGTTCTGAGGAAGTAAAGTCTCTGTTGCGCCTTTTTTACAACTACAGCAGAGTTCACATTTAAGATCCTCACTGATGTTGATCCCCAGAAATTTAAAACTAGGCACCCTCTCCACCTCCTCTCCCCCTATCTCCAGTGGCCTGAGCTCCGCTCTATGTCGCCTGAAATCAGTGATGATCTCCCTTGTCTTTAGTGTTCAGAGAGAGATTGTTGTGAGCACACCACTCAGAAAGTCTGTGCACCTCCTCTCTATAGGCAACCTCGTTCCCATTTGAGATGAGCCCCACCACGGTTGTATCGTCCGCAAATTTTATGATCCTATTTGAGGGGTGATGGGGCAAGCAGTCATGTGTGTATAGGGCGTAGAGGAGCGGACTGAGCACACAGCCCTGCAGTGCTCCTGTGCTGAGGGTCAGGGATCCCCCCCCATAACCTTCTAAACTCCAGTGAATACAAGCCTAGTCTTTTCAATCTTTCCTCATGACAGTCCCGCCATGCCAGGGATCAATCTCGTGAACCTACGCTGCATTGCCTCAATCACAAGGATGTCCTTCCTCAAATTAGGAGACCAAAACTATACACAATACTCCAGATGCAGTCTTACCAGAGCCCTATACAACTGCAGAAGAACCTCTCTACTCCTAAACTGAAATCCTCTTGTTATGAATGAAATCCTCTTGTTATGAACGAGGTCTAGGAAGCTGAGCACACAAGGAATATAAATGAAGTAGAAAAAACTTTAATTGGGAATTAGGAGGGTTAAAGGAGCAATGAAATGTCCTTGGTGAATAGGATTAAAGAGAATCCCAAGGCTTTTCTGACTTATTGAAAGACAAGCTTGGGACAGGATAGAGCTAGTCAAGGAAAGAAAAATGAAATTTAGGCCCCGGTGCCAGATGAAGTGGGCGAGGTACTAAATGAGCATTTCACCATGGAAAATACATAGAAGATAGCGAGAACAGGGGGGAGTATCCTGATATTCTAGAGCATATTGACACCAAGGTGGTGATGGTGGTGTTGGGTCTCTTGAAGAACATTTTGGGTGTAAAAGTTCCTGGCACCGAAACGCATCTATCACAAATTATTGAGAGGAACTAGAGGAGATTGCCAGGGCCATAACAGAGATATTAGTACCCATTTTAAGCACAGAAGAGATCCCAAAGGACAGTGTTCCAGTGTTTAGTGGCAACAGGGACAAACCAGAAAATTGTAGGCCTGTGAGACTTACATCATTGGTAAGGATGTGATTTGATAAGATTCTTAGGAATAGTACCTACTCAAACATGGAAAAGCTTACATCTACTTGGGGTAGTCAGTACAGCTTTGTGTAAGGGAGGTCATCCCTGACAAACGTGATTTGAGTTTTTTTTTTTGAGGAGGACAAAGACAATTGATGAAGGCAGTAGGTATTCTACACATGGGCTTTAGTGAGGCATTCGAGGACCCAAGATAGGCCGATCCAGAAGTTTAAGCAACACAGACTTGATTGATTGGATTCAAAATTGGCTTGGCTATAGAAGACAGAGGGTAGTTGTGGAGCAAAACGATTCCGACTTGACACCCATGATCAGAGGTGTTCCATGGGTATCAGCTGTTTCCCTGCTGTACTGTGCTCTGCTCCATGCTCGATTTTAATCTTTATAGATCCTTTAAGTATTTGTGCTAATTAAAGCTAAATTTGGAATATTGAGAAGCATAACCAAATCGAAATTGCTTTAAATAGATCATAACTGACTGCAACTTAACACATACATTAGATTGAAGGTTTAACGTTTTGAGTTAAATATGGTAAGAATTTTTGGAAATATTCAAATGTGTCAAGCTGAAATATCCAAACAAACAGAAAATTATAGATTTACAACAGGATGATCAGACCACTGGACAAAAAGTCTCAACGATTATTCCAGTGAACGGTATAGGTTATTTCATAATATATACAGGATCATATCCATGACATTTTCACAATAATGTAAGTCCCAGTTTTTGGAGGGATATGGGCCAAACACAGGCAGGTGGGACTAGTGTAGCTGGGACATGTTGGCCGGTGTGGGCAAGTTGTGTTGAAGGTCTTTTTCCCACACTGTATCACTGTGATTCTATGAAAGGATTCTATGAAAACCGACATTAAAAGATTTGTAAAATATAAGCTACTGATCTCCGATTTTCACTTTATCAGCCTGGAAAGAAACTGCAGAGCTTTCTCAATAAATACCAGGACTGAGCAGTTTGATTAACTGCGTGCCACATTGTAGTTCCCCATCATGTATCACCCAGTTGGTGCCCATAAGAGACAAAAAAATTCTACTGTTCACACATTTTATTTTTCTCATTTTTGATAGCAAGCCATCTCCATGTCTCTTGGTCCAGATATCAACGAACGTGACAGCAATGAAATACATCAGGCCAAAAACAATACTCTCCAATAAATAAGATATTGCGGAAACGTGAGGAAAAGCAATGTTTGACAAGCTGCAAAATTCCTGCAAACGGATGCAATTTGCTGTAATCTAATAGTGTACAATTTTGTTCATCAATAATGTCAGAATTTGAACAAACATTACTTAGCAGAAAAATAATGCAATCGCATCTGTGGTGTTAAAGTACAACCAACAAACTAAAATACAAGACTATATCCCTCAAAATCTTTCCTATCCATTCAATATGATCATGGTTTAGTTTGGTTTGGTTTATTATTTTCACATGCACCATTGAACATTGAAAAACATGATATGTTTAAATGCCATGTGCTTCTATTCCTCTACTATGCCCGTCCTACATAGACTTCAATTGTTTTAACTTTTCATAAATGTATCTGCCTTTTTCAATACTCTAATGATTTAACGGCCACAATGTTTTGGGCAAGAGATTTTCAGATATTCATTATGCTCTTTGGATCATGCTTTTAAATAAATATCCCCTCAATTTGTAACAACCCTCACCAAATGCACTGTAGAAAGCTTTTTATCAGTTGCATCACAGCCTGGCTTGAAGGGCCAAATGGCCTACTCCTGCACCTTTTGTCTAAATGTTATATCCTTCATCATTCATTTGTACACTGTGAACGGCTTGATTGTAATCATATATAGTATTTTCTTTGACTGGATAGCACACTGTCCCTTGGTATACCTAACAATAATAAACTAAACTATGCCCTCCAGGCCAGGATTCTACCAATATAAATAACTTGACATCTCTCCCACAAAGCCCCTTAGCACAGCTCATTGTTATTGTCCTTGCAATAGCACCCACATAAAATAAATATCTTCCCTCTAAAGCAGATCATAAATGGATGAGCTTCTTGTCATTTATAAAAATATCTAAACGCTTGATGGCAAATTTTGTTCATGGTTGTGCATTGGGTTATTTTACCATGTTAAATAAATAAAACAGTCGTATAATAAAGTTATTCCTATTAAATTGGGCTAGCTTGCAAAGTTAAAGACCAAAATAGCAATCATTCAAATAAACAACCATTTTTCTCAATCACTTCACAAGTTCAAGAATGTGATTAGCTTTTTAGATTTTGATTAAAAACTAATTTGTCAAAATCATCACAATCCATGATTTTTTTTTAAATTGAAGAGGACACAGGAAAATATAAATCCAACAATGGCATTGCCAACTTAACACCCCCCAAAACAAGTTTATGACGCTCTTGGAATTTAGTGCCCAAATCAAGTGAAAACAAGTTACTGTCCACACAAGGTGAAAAAAAAACACACAATTGATAACATATTTACACTAGTTCCTATTTAATATTTACATGGTAATTTTTTTGTTTTGGATCCAAACTAAGTTTGAAATAACCAGCAAAATTAGCAATGAACTATATAAAAAGAAACGTACTTTGCCCATCCAACAGGCAAATGGCTTTCATCAAGTGTTCTCATACATTTCATTCTCCTGCCAACGTTAGTTTCAAGTACAATAATAATTTGTACTTCTTGTAAAGCATTCCATATGTCACCACACATAATACGAAACAAACTTACCCAACACTTTTGCCCATATTTAGCAAGAACTAATCACTTAAAATTGCTCTAAAAAATGCAATATCTTCTCCTTAATGGTGATAAATTGAATTTTATTTTTAACTTTACTCCATTCAAATTACCATCTTTCTCTCTTTTACATTACATGATTACAGTCTCTCAATTTTGAAACCACCGAAGTGGAGTCATTGTCATGCAACAGAGAAACAGGACCTTCAGGCAAATGTTTTTGTACCAACCATCAAGCTCTTATTTACACAAATTCCATTTTATTCTCACCACATTCCGATACTCCTGCTCCCTCCTCCCCCCCCCCCCATTGAGATGCAACAATGAATTTATCATGGCAAAACACAAAACTTCACACAGTAATGATGAACCTACACAGTTGTAACAGAGCAGCTCAACTTGCTGCACCACTGTGACATACGTAACTTCACACTTTCTGGGCTTTAACTAACTAAGAACAGGCAATAATATTTACAGATTTAACGGTCATCCATGTAACTATTCTTATGCAGCATTAGCTCTTGAAATAAATTAATTCAAATTGTGCCAATAAACAGATTTACACGGGTTCCAAGGAAAATGTTATGGACACAAGAAACTGCAGATGGGTGTTTCCAAAAATAACAACGTGTAGGAGTAATTAATAAGGTCAGGTAAATCTCAAACCACCGTCTATGTGAAGAGGTATTTCCTCAGATCCCCTCTTAACATCTTGCCCTTCACCTGTGCCTTAAAGGTTCAGTTAATTTGTGGGAAACAGTTCTTCCCATCAATCCCATCTACAGCCCTCAAAATGTTGTATTTACCTCAATTTACCCGAGCCAGATACCCATCCAGTCAACAACCATCTCCTCACTGTCAACAATACTAAGATTTTTTGTGTCATCGGGAAACGCACTTATTACTCCTAGTATTTTGAGCAGTTGGTTGTATTTCATATTTCCAGCAAATATGGTAGTCTGCATCTTACTGTTCAGCACTCTTTTAAAAATCTTTTTATAGCCCAATTATCTTCCTCTATTTAACTCTTTCCAGGCTGATTAACAAGCATTCATTTCCCTCTCTGAGATGATAATGAAAACTGTGTCCCATGGACTTGCTCCATTTCCACAGTGACAGATATTTGCCTTGTTCCTTCTGTCCTTTCTCAACCCTGCAACTTGAAACATATTTGTTCATCTTTCAAAATGCCAGCAGGAAAAACATTCCTGCTGCAATGCAAAATCCTCACCAGCAAAAAAAGAAAGCAAACAGGTTCTTCTCGTTTAATAATACAAGATTTATTTCAAGTGAAACCTGGGTTGGCAGAATCACCTTTGGCCTCATTCAGAATTCATTGCTGCTCTCCATTTGACATGAAACTAAAATTACGATTCAATTAAAAAGCTTGTTTTCACAGAACATAAATTCCCTAAAATGTAAAACTACCACTGGCAAAGATAATAATCTCATCCTGGGTGTTGCTCATAAACAGAAAAATAATGTGCTGTACAAATTCAGCCAAGATGGTATTAATGTTTGCCAAGGAATTAATACTGCCTCCATGCCCAAATCTTTTGTCAGCTCCAGTGGCTAGAACCGTACTTGAAATATGATTCTATTTGGGATTTACATAGCTGGGGGATGACTTCCACCCTACCTGCACTTAATTTTTTTCGATACATAAAGATCAGCAATCCACAAGCCCTTTATTCATTTTTCTGTAGACGTTCATAATATATTCATGAGCAAGACCAACATTTGGAACACTGCAGAGAGTTTATGTTTCTCGTTTTATGCAAGGGAAAAGCAAAGTTGCTGAGTTTTTTTCTAAAGGTTCATTTGTTCACCCTCCGAACAACTGCACCGCCAACCGAAACGCACTGACTCGCCCCACAGGCCTCCCAGGGGACTGAGCCTCCTTCGCTGGGTGGCGAGGCCGGTCTGGCCAAAGGAGTCTCAGTGACGGCGATGATACGAGCCTCGACGGCGGCAACGTGAGCCTCGACGGCAACAGGAGCCCTGGCAGTGGTGGGGCCTCGGTGGCAACGGAAACCTCAGCTGCAGCAGGGGGAATCGGGTGCCTCGGCGGCGGCAGATCCTCGCGATCGATGAGCGTGTGGGAGGATGGGGAAACAATGTGGACCCGGCATGGGGGGACCGCCAGGAAGAACAATGGGGACCTGGCATGGGGGGAGACAGCATTCTAGTTTAGAATCCTCTGCCCAGGGGATAAGTCTGTGTTCGTTTGTTTGTTCATTCGTTCCGGTGAAGGCACTGTGTACACAACAGCCAGCCAACAGTCGCTTGTCTTTTTCTTTTTGTTTTCACTTTTAATTTCGCGTTTTCGTGAACCTTGTTGTGTGTTGTGGCTGTTGGCAGACCAATTTCCCTCCGGGGATGAATTAAGTTTTATCGTATTGTATTTATTCCTTCTCTATTAACTTTGCTGCCAAATTTAACTTAAGCCTCAAAATCTCCTCTATCCTATACGGTGCTTTTAAAAAAAGACACAAAAAATCTATAAATGAGCAAAAGCCACAAATTCATAATTCTAAAACATAAAAAAATGTTGACTCACTGGCAGCATAGCTACATCATGTCAGAAGGGCATGAGTCCAGGTCCTAATTCAGGGACTTCATGATCAAGAATGTCCTTCTCAAATTAGGGACCAAAACAGCACACAATACTCCAGGTGTGGTCTCACTAGGGCTCTGTACAACTGCAGAAGGACCTCTTTGCTCCTATATTTGATTCCTCTTGTTATAAAGGCCAACATGCCATTCGCTGCCTGCTGTACCTGCATGCTTACTTTCATAGACCGATGTACAAGGACCCCCAGATCCCATTGTACTTCCCCTTTTCCCAACTTGACGCCATTTAGAAAGTAATCTTCCTTCCTGTTTTTGCTACCAAAGTGGATAACCTCACATTTATCCGCATTAAACTTCATCTGCCATGTATCTGCCCACTCCCCCAACCTGTCCAAGTCACCCTGCATTCTCATAGCATCCTCCTCACAGTTTACACTGCCACCCAGCTTTGTGTCATCTGCAAATTTGCTAATGTTGCTTTGAATCCCTTGATCCAAATCATTGATGTATATTGTAAATAGCTGCGATCCCAGCACCGAGCATTGCGGTACCCCATTAGTCGCTGCATGCCATTCTGAAAGGGACCCGTTAACCCCCCACTCTTTGTTTCCCGTCTGCCAACCACTTCTCTATCCATGTCAGCACTCTACCCCCAATACCCCACTCTACCCCCAATACCAATGGCCTTATTTTGACCACTAATCTCCTATGTGGGACCTTATCAAATGCTTTCTGAAAGTCCAGGTACACTCCATCCACTGGCTCTCCCTTGTCCATTTTCCAAGTTACATCTTCAAAAAATTCCAGAAGATTAGTCAAGCATGATTTCCCCTTTGTAAATCCATGCTGACTCGGACCGATCCTGTTACTGCTATCCAAATGTGCGGCTATCTCATCTTTTATAATTGACTCCAGCATCTTCCCCACCACCGATGTCAGGCTAACTGGTCTATAGTTCCCCGTTTTCTCTCTCCCGACTTTCTTAAAAAGTGGGATAATATTAGCTACCCTCCAATCCACAGGAACTGATCCTGAGTCTATAGAACATTGGAAAATAGTTACAGCACAGAATGGCAATTTGATTCAGAGAACCATTTATTCTATTTTCATAATATGGGCACTCCTGGTGAATATTCCGCAGTTGTACAGGGCCCTAGTGAGACCACACCTGGAGTATTGTGTGCAGTTTTGGTCTCCAAATTTGAGGAAGGACATTCTTGCTTTTGAGGGAGTGCAGCATAGGTTCACGAGGTTAATTCCAAGGATGGCAGTACTGTCATATGTTGATAGAATGGAGTGGCTGGGCTTGTATACTCTGGAAGTTAGAAGGATGAGAGGATATCTTATTGAAACATATAAGATTATTAAGGAATTGGACATGCTAGATGCAGGAAACATGTTCCCAATGTTGGGGGAGCCCAGAACCAGCGGCCACAGTTTAAGAATAAGTGGTAGGCCATTTAGAACGGAGATGAGAAAAAACGTTTTCACCCAGAGTTGTGAATCTATGGAATTCTCTGCCTCAGAAGGCAGTGGAGGCCAATTCTCTGAACGCATTCAAGAGAGAGTTAGAAAGAGCTCTTAAAGATAACGGAGTCAGGGGATATGGTGAGAAGGCAGGAACGGGGTAGTGAATGTGAATGATCAGCCATGATCACAGTGAATGGCGGTGCTGGCTCGAAGGGCCGAATGGCCTACTCCTGCACCTATTGTCTATTGAATAACTATGCTGAGCAAATTGACAGACAGTCTCAATCACAATAGTTGCATTCCTAAGATATCTTTTGTTTTAGAAAATAATTTAATAAAAATCAGAGGGGAAAGTGGGCTCGGGGCTAGCGAGTTTCAGACTCACAAGTTAATTTCCTCGCGGAATATTCAAAAAAAGATATTTTCAAGAGCAATAAGTTGTTTTTTGTACTGCAAGCTAAAAATATTAATAACTGTATGTAATAGTTTAATAGATTATCATTGCACAAGTGGCAATAAAAGTGACTGCTTGTCAGTCTGAATGAGCACACACAGTTAAAGGACCAGCTTCACACATTACTCTACCAGCTGTACACACAATTGCTGGGGAAACTCAGCGGGTGCAGCAGCATCTATGGAGCGAAGGAAATAGGCGACGTTTCGGGCCGAAACCCTTCTTCAAACCCTTCTTCAGTCTGAAGAAGGGTTTCGGCCCGAAACGTCGCCCATTTCCTTCGCTCCATAGATGCTGCTGCACCCGCTGAGTTTCCCCAGCAATTGTGTGTACCTTCGATATTCCAGCATCTGCAGTTCCCTTTTGAACACTCTACCAGCTGTGTTCTCAAGAGACATTTGTATCTGATTACTACAATAAGATTACATGGACACAGGTACTTTTTCCCTCCATTGTTTAAATCCTAGACCCCCCCCCCCCCCCCCCCCTCGTCAATTTCCAAAGTAAATCACCTTGTAATCACTCGTAGTAATCCGATACACATAATGCAAATCGTGTTCCTTTTTGTTCATCACTTGTGTTAAATATAATTCATGTTAAAGAAATACCTTTCTAGCAGAATTCAATTTTAACGAGTGCTGTTTGGGTGGAGATTGCCGGCTTTTTCCTACAACCACATGGGTTTCCTCTGACAATGGACACAAAATGCTGGAGTAACTCAGTAGGTCAGGAGGCATTTAGATCATAAGGTCATATGATATGATCATTTCTGGAGAAAAGGAGCCGATGTTTTGTGTCGGAACCCTTTCTTAAGAAAGTAGGGGTGGGGTGGGGGAAATAAACTGGAGGCAAGGAAAGGCCGGCACAAATCAGGGCTAGCAACAGATGAACTGATGAAGGGTGGAGCCCACTGTTGACTGGGGAACGCGAGATACAAGAATGCAACCAATGGAACAGGTGGAAAAACTAAGGTAGGAGGGGAGAGAGAGGGAATGCAGGAGTTACTTGAAATGAGAGAAATCAACATTCATACCACTGTGTTGTAAGTTGCCCAAGCGAAATATGAGGTGCTGTTCCGCCAATTTGCATTTGGCCTGTCTGGTTGCTGGGGAAAGTCCCAAGGGATGAGTGAACCAGGGAGTTGCAGAGGGTGTGCAAAAGCAGAAATGGATGGAAATGAGATGTGACTAGTGGGGTGGAGACCCAGGGTTTCCTGAGTGCACTGATTTGCTCCCACGTTCCAAAGACATGAGTGTTCAATGGTTAATTGGGCATTATAACATGTCCTTAGCATATAGTCAGATGATGGAATCTGGATCAGAGTACCTGCCTCAACCAGTTCCACTGGCCATATACCCACCACCCCCTGCATGAAAAGGTTATCCCTCGGGTTCTTATTAAATCTTGCATGTCTCACCTTGAACCTCGGCCTTCTAGTTTTTAATTCCAAACCCTAGAGAAAAGGCTTACATGTTCACCTTATCCACGTCCCACATGATTTATATACCATTGTAAATCACTGCTCAGTCTCGTCGGCTCCAAGGAATAAAGTTCTAGCTTGGGCAACCTCTCACCATAACTCAGTCCCTCAGTACTGGCAGCATTCTCATAAATCTGGTCTGCACACTTTCCAGCTTAATATCTATCTAGCCTATAGCAGGGCATAACTGAACACAGTACTATTGGTGGAACCTCACCAACATTTTGTACAACCTCAACATAACATTGCAACTTGCATATTCATAAATACTCATGAAGGCCCACGTGATAAATAACTTCACCACCGTGTCCACCTAACTATGTTATTGTCCTCTTCAGTCTGTTCTACAACACTCCCCATTGCATTATCAAAGTCCTATCCTGGTTTGAGGTCCCAAAATGCAAAAGTCACATTACATGGCTGGCATAAAGCCGACTATGTGTGTAGGAAGGAATTGCAGATCTGGTTTAAACCGAAAATAGACACAAAATGCTGAAGTAACTCAGCGGGACAGGCAGCATCTCTGGCAAGAAGAAATAGGTGACATTTCGGGTCATGACTTCTTCAGGGGAGGGGGTGGAGATAAGGAAAACGTAGAATAGACCATTGTTAGCTCGGAGAAGGCAACATCAAAGCAAACTGAGATAAAATGCAATCCGGGACTGAAAGACTGGTCGGAGAACTGGGAAGGGATGGAGAGAGAGGGAAAGCAAGGGTTACTTGACGTTAGAGAAGTCAATATTCATACCGCTGGGGTGTAAGCTGCCCAAGCAAAATATGAGGTGCTGTTCCTCCAATTTGCACTGGGTCTCACTCTGACAATTAAGGAGGCCCAGCACAGAAAGGTCAATTTGGGAATGGGAGAGGGAGTTAAAGTTATTAGCAACCAGGAGATCAGATAGGTTTAGGTGGAGGGGGGGGCAAATGAACCTCTGCCTCGCCTGAAAAGATTGTTGTGGTCCTTGGACAGAGTCGAGGAAGGAGGTATAGGGACAGGGAGAGGAGAGGGGGTGCTGTCCTGTACGGCTGCCAGTCCTGCAGCTGTCCGTTTTTTTCACTTCTTTTTTATTATTTTTAGTACGTTAAGTGTGTAGTTGGGGGTCTAATCTTTTTATGTGTAGGGGGTGGAGGGAAGGGGGAAACTGCTTTTCAAAAGTCCCTACCTGGTCGGAGAGGCTGCCTTCCTCCGAGCAGCACCATCGACCCGTCCTCGCGGCCTACCAGCGGGGCCTGGAGCAGTGTTTCCTGAGGGCACCTGGCCAGAACCTCGTCTTCGGCAGCGGCACAATGCTGGAGCGAGCAATGTCTTGCCTGGGTCGCCGCGCTGGAACTGCTGGGATCTGCCGCTTGAACATCGCGGAGCTGCAGGTCTGTGGAGCGGCCAGCTGCCGCGCTGACTTTAACATCGGGAGCTTGGGGCGTCTCGCCGAGATCACCAGTGGTGGAGTTCCGTCCAGCGCAGCCTGTTGTCTTGGAAGCCTCTGTCTCCGGTAAGGAAGCAGCCGTTCCAGGCACCCCAAGCCGCTGAGAGGGTTCTCCCGACGCCGGAGCACCATCACCCGGCTAGAGGTCCTGAAACATCGGGCCTCCGTAGCGGCAACTGTGGAGGCCTCAATAGGCCCAACCATGGGCTGATAAGAGGATGGGGATTGGACTTTATGCCTTCCCCCACAGTGGGAACCATTTTGGGGGGATGTTTTTATGTTTTAATGTTAAACTTCTTCTTTAATGCTATGTTGTATTTTTATTAGTGTGCTGCAAGGACATCTGAATTTCCCCCTGAAAAAGGGATTAATAAAGTATTTATTATTATTATCAGGTGTTGCATCTCCTGCGGCTGCAGGGGAAAGTACTTGGGCAAGGGGGAGGTTTGGGTGGGAAGGGATGAGTTGGCCAGGGAGTTGAGGAGGAAACGGTCTCTGCGGAAAGGGGTGGAGACTACTGTGGCCCCTCAACTTACCATGACTGAACCCAACAACAGGGAGCTAGGTCAAATACACTTACATCGACACGAGGGAATTCCTCACTTCTGTGTTCCAATGCCCAGGTACCAAAGTCAGTAGTTCACCAAACAATGAAAAGCACATGACTAGTCATTTCATGCTGAACCACTAGAAAATGTTGAGCACATTTTGGCCAAAATGACCAAATAGAAAATAATCCCAAAACTGAAATGAAAATAAATACTGAATACTTCAATTGCTAAAGAACAGATATTATCAGATAAAAGCTGATACGGCTTGGATTCGGTTGATTTATAGATTCAGGACAAACATATTCGGTAAAAATATCCACTTGATCTCCATAGCTTCTGTCTTGGGATTTTAAATTATGTGACACTTTACCCTTCAAACTTGGGCGAAATGCTTCAGTTCTCAGCAATTTATAGCTGCTCCAACTCAAAGTTTGGTGACTGCTTGGTTTGATAACAGCTTTCTGAAGAAACATCACTTTCAGCCAAATGATGATTTGGGGGACTATATATAACTGACACAATTCCAGGGTCAAATAATCTTGTTTAAAACCTCACTTACCTCAACGAAACCCCAATGACAAACAATAAAATGTAAAATACAGCAAGCAAGAATTTCTTTGTCCTATCTGGGACACAATAAAACTCTTGACTCTTAAAATGCTCAGCTCATGTTCAAGGTTTATGAGAAAAAACATCCGATTTAAATAAATATTTTAAATAAGAGCTGCAAAGAAGCCACAAAAATGATCAGTTTTTCAGTTTGCTGAAACAGGCCAGAGCAAACAACTCCTACAACACGATTCTCATTTTCAACCTTGTCCAGAAGTGACTTACTTCTTCTATGCAATCACAACCTAGTACAATAGTTAAACATAGAACAACATCGTATTAAAACAAGCCCTTCCATGATATCTATGCCTGCCATGACGCCAATCTAAACTAAACCCACCTGCCCCGGACATGGTCTTTATCCCTCCAGTGAAACAGGCCCTTCGAGTCCACACCAATCATCGATCACTTATTCATACTGATTGTAGTTATCCCACCTTCGCATCCACTCTGTGCAAGCTCAGGGTGATTTACAACAGCCAAATAATCTATAAACCCATGCATCTTTGGAATGTGGGAGAAAATGCATGCAGTCAAAGGAGCATGCAAACTCGGCAGACAGAACCCAAGGTCAGAATTGAACCCAGGTCTCTGGCACTGAGGCAGCATCTCTAAAAAATAGGCCATCCTTAAATATCGAACAAAGAACAAAAGTGCCAATTAAAAAACAATGAGAATTACAGCTTTGTGATACCCGCTGAGCTACTCCATCTTTTCGTGTCTATCTTCAGTTTAAACTATCATCTGTAGTTCCTTCACATTTTGTCTGCTCCACTGCGATACCTCCTCAAGGTATGTCTACTTTGAAGAAGTTCTCTTCCCCTCTCCAACAAGAGTTCTGCAACATCCTCGCTCGCTGCTGCCCCTCTGTGATTCCTCCTGCTCTCCGACAATATGGCCACGTTTCAACCCAGACTCGCAGCCACAGCCACATGCGTTTTCTCTGTGCTTGCCTGCTCCTCCATCTTCTACCTCAGGGATTCCAACTCCGGTTCCGGACATCCAAGTTCAGACCCAACCTGGCCCTCACTTCTTAATCCCTGCATTCCCTCTCTCTCCATTCCTCCCCCACCAAAGTCACACCAGCTTCGAAATAGTCTTGTTGAGTCTCATTGTCTGTACTTGTTCGCACCTAACACACAGCTAACAATAGTCTGTTTCCTTTATCATCGTTTCTTTAATTCATTTGTTCTATATCCCTCTACGTCACTGTCAATATCTCTCGTTTCCCTTGCCCCCGACTCATTCTGAAGGGTCTCAACGCAAAACATCACCTATTCCTTTTCTCCAGAGAAGCTGACTGACCCGCTGAGTTACTCCAGCATTTTGTCCATCTTCAGTTTAAACCAGCATCTCCAGTTCCTTCCTCCACAATGAGAATTTCTGATTACCCCATTTATTTCCACTTTTGTAACAAACATAATGCTTATTGATCTTTTAAAAATAGAAACTTAGAAAATAGATGCAGGAGTAGGCCCTTCGGCCATTCAAGCCAGCACAGCCATTCAATATGATCATGGTTGATCAACCAAAATCAGTATAATGTTCCTGCTTTCTCCCGAAATCCCTTGATATCTAACTCTCTCTTGAATATATCCTGCGAATTGGCCTCCACTGCCTTCTGTGGCAGAGAATTCCACAGATTCACAATTCTCTGGGTGAAAAAGTGTTTTCTCATCTCCTAAATGCCCTACCCCTTATTCTTAAACCGTGACCCTTGGTTCTGGACTCCCCCAGCATTGCGAACATGTTTCCTCCATCCAGCCTGTCCAATCCCTTAAGAATTTTAGGTAGACGCAAAATGTTGGAGTAACTCAGCGGGTGAGGCAGCATCTCTGTAGAGAAGGTCGAGACACTTCTTCAGACTGATGTCAGGGGAGGGGGCGGGACAAAGATAGGATGTAGGCAGAGACAGCAAGACTGGTGGAAAACTCGGAAGGGGAAGGAGAGAGAAAGCAAGGGCTATCCGAAGTTAGAGAAGTCAATGTTCATACTGCTGGGGTGTAAACTACCCAATCGAAATATGAGGTGGTGTTCCTCCAATTTGCACTTGGCCTCAGTCTGACAATGGAGGAGGCCCAGGACAGAAAGGTCAGATTGGGAATGGGAGGGGGAGTTGAAGTGCTGGGCCACCGGGAGATCAGCTAGGTTAAGATGGACTGAGCGGAGGTGTTCAGCGAAATGATCACTGAGCCTGCGCTTGGTCTTGCTGATGTAGAGAAGTTGTCAACAAGATTCCCTCTCATCCTTCTAAATTCCAGTGAGTATAAGCCCAGTCAATCCTTTCTTTCATCATATGACAGTCCCTCCATCCCGGGAATTAATCCGGTGAACCTACGCTGCACTCCCTCAATAGCAAGAATATCCATCCTCAAATTAGGAGACCAAAACTGCACAAAACTCCAGGTGTGGTCCCACCAGGGCCCTGTACACCTGTAGTAGGACTTCCTTGCTCCCATACTCAAATCCTCTCGCTATGAAGGCCAACATGCCATTTTCCTTATTCACTGCCTACTGTACCTGCATGCCTACTTTCAGTGACTGATGTACAAGGACACCTCCCCTTTTTTAAATCTGACACCTTTCAGATAATAATCTGCCTTCTTGTGCTTGCCAGCATTTATCTACATTATACTGCATCTGCCATGCAACTGTCCACTCAACCAACCTATTCAACAGGTACGAATACTCATAGAACTTGAAATGGTTAAAATCTGGACTAATATCTGAAAATATTATCTGAAAATATTATTTCAAAAACCGACATGAGGAAAGAATATGCGATAAATTTATTCTTTAAAGTCAATGAAATGTACAGAATAGTTCCTTTGGAAATAGCCTGCTCCACCTTTCAACTTAATCAAGGCAGACCATCCATTTGAACATCCCGAGAACACATATCAGTGCAGCAAAGGAATATGCACTTCAGCCTACGATGGCTGTTCCGAACTCAACACCAAATAAAACTATTCCCTTCTGCCTGCATGTGCTCTGCATCCCACCATTTCCTACATTTTCATGTGCCTATCTTTAAGCCTCCAAAACACCACAATTAGAACTGCTTATATCACCACCTCAGGCAGCTGTTCCAGGCACCCACAACCGTACAAAAAACCTGCCCCATACATCACTAAACTTTGCCTATCTGATCTTAAAGCTACACCCTAGTGCTTTTGACATTTCCACCACGGGGAGAAGGTTCTGACTGTCTGCACTACCTAAGCCCCTCATAATAGTGTATAGCGATCATAGAACATAGAACATACAACACAGGAGCAGGTACTTTGGCTCACAATGTCTGTGCTAAACATCATGACAAGTTAATATAATTTCATCTGCCTGTACACGATCCATACCCCTTCATTCCCACGTGCCTATTTAAAAACCTCTCAAACACCACCATATACTCTGTAAACTAAAACATTTGCCACGCGCATCTCTTTTAAACTTTGCTACTTTTACCTTAAAGATATGCTCTCGAGTCTTTGACATTTCCACACTTGGAAAAGGGTTGATTGTCTACTCTATCTATGCCTCAAACATGTCTCCAGAAAAAAGCAATCAAGTTCGTCCAACCTCCCATAGCAGAACTGTACAGCTGGTTAATACACAAAAAGACACAGTGCTGGAATAACTCAGCAGGTCAGGCAGCATCTCTGGAGAACATGGATTTCAACCCAAAACCTGAAATGGTCTCCTGAGGTACTACCTGACCTGCTGAGTTACTCCAGAACTTTGGTCCTCTAAAGAGAGGACAAAATACTCTGTAATCTAGGCAGCATTTCTGGTCAACTTCTTCTGCACCCTATCCAAAGCCTCCATATACTTCTTGTAATGGGGCGACCAGAACTGTAAGCAATACTCCAAATTTGGCCTAACCAAAATCCAATAACGTTACACCATGACTTAACTGATTTTTATACCAATACCTCAACATGTGAAGGCAAGCATACCATACACCTTCTTTACCAATCTTTCTACTTATGTTGTCAGGGTGCTCTGGACTTGGACCCCGAGTTCCCACTGTACATTGATGCTGTCACAAGTCTTGCCATTAATACTATACTTTACCTCTACATTCAATCTCCCCAAGTGACGTAACAGTTGTTCATGTCTTCCCTCAGCTTTCGCCATGCCAGACAAAACTGCATTCTGAATCCACTGCATTCTGTGGTGGAGAATTCCACATTTTTTTCCAGATCTGTTCAAAATGGCATTCACTGTAGTGTCCTCATGCTGTGATCGTAGCTCCTGGACTCTCCAGAATTCAGAACATTCTCTTTGGATCTAGTCCCATTAGAATGTTATTAGTTTCTTTGAGCTCCTTTTTCTATAGGGAGGTTTCACGGCAGTCGAGTCACGACCCATGACCCGTACTGTTGCTACGCTACTCCAAATGGAGTACATGCAATCAACTGCAGGTAAGCACTTACCATGGTTTCCAGCATAGCGGGCCCGTTAAAACCCACCAAAATTGTCAATTTTTGCGCTGTAAATAATTATGGGAATCGGGATAAGCGTGTGAGACATTTAGCATACTTCAGAATTCCAAAAGTGAGGAGAAATGACGGTAGATAGAAGTGAGAGCTGAAGGGACAACAACAGACAGAGTGCTTAGCGAACATTGGCCGCATTTCATCAACTAAGGCAATATTTGTGTTTTTTCTTGATTCCTTTGGCATCTAAAAAGTTTCAGAAGTGAAAAATCTGGCTGTAAATTTTTTTTAATCGCCCATGGTTCTCAAGTGGGTTTTTACATACAAAATGAAAGCGCATCTGAAGAAAAACTTACAGCCAGATTTATCACTTTTGAGACTTTTTAGATACCAAAGGAATCAAGAAAAAACACAAATAATTCCTTACTGGTGATGAAATGCAGTGAGCAAACGCGATAATTCCCAATATTTTAAATTCCGATATGTTCGCCAAGCACTTTAGCTGCTGTTCTCCCTTCAGCTCTCGCTTCTCTTTACCTTCATTTCGCTTCACGTTTGGAATTCTGAAGTTGGGTGCATGTCTCTCACACTTACCCTGATTTCCAAAAAAATTTTACAGCGCAAAAATTCAACATTTTGGCGGTTTTTAACAGGTAGGAAAGTACGCGTTTCTTGCATTAATAACATATACCGGAAGTTACGGATGTCCTCCAGATGGATTGAGCGGCTCCGTGCGTCAAGCCCTATGACCCAGTGACCTTACGTGCAACCCCCCTATTCCAGTGTCATAGGTCTAATTGAGCCAATTTCACATTATACATCTGTCTGGTCTATTTAAAAATCAAGACTGATAAACCTTTCTGGCATTCCCTTCCTGGCAAGAATATGCTTCCTCAGGAGACCATAACTGCAACCAAAAAAAAATCTCAATATAAAGTAAGTCTTTCCACTGAAAATAATTAATTAACTGTACCAGAAAGTGTGACAGCCAACTTGGTCACTACTCCAGACAAAACTTTAACCATTATAGATGTCTCTGGTGTTCACAAGGTTTCAAAAACAATTAAAACGATTGTCAAATGATAGTCAAGATTTGAATCACTTGAAAGATTCAGCAGATAAATGTCAGTTTGAGTATAAACTGGACATGCTAAGGCATTTAAGAGTAGGAATACAATAAAGGACAGGACTCTCAGAAGCACCGATGTAGGGAGGAATCTAGGGGTACAGGTCCATAGCTTTAATGTGTCATCACTGGATATTGTGGTTAAGAGGGTGCACAATATGCTTGCCTTCATTGGCTGCCGCAATATGCTTGCCTTCAATGGTTGGAGCACTGCATATACAAGTTTGAAAGTAAGAAATTTGGACGAGGTCACATTTGGACAATTGTGTGGAGTTCTGGTTGCCATATTATAGGAAGGGTGCAGAGAAGTAGTTTACCAGGACGTGGCCTAGATTGATATACATTAGTTGTAAGGGGAGTGCTGAGAGAAATATAAAATCATGAGAGGCATATAGGGTAGAGAGTCATTCTTTTTCTTCAGCGTGATAGTGTCAAACTCAAGGGGGCTTACATTTAAAATAAAAGGGGTAACATTTAAAGGAGATGCACAAGGCTAAATGTTTTTACCCAGAGTGGTAAGTCTCTGCAAAGTGCTGTAAGGGGTAATGGGAGAAGTAGATATAATAGTATCTACTATAACAAGATGCATTTAAACAGACACATGAACAGACAGGGAATAGAGGGAAATGTATCATGTGCAGGAAGATGGAATTTGTGTAAATAGTCATCATGATCAGCGCAGACACAGTGGGTCTAAGGGCCTGTTCCGCTGCACCATGAGTATCAAAAGAAATATAACAGGGCAGAAAAATGCAAATGAGAAAGACCAACCATAATCTGGACTGGGGTTCAAATAATCAAGGCTACTTTTGCTAAAATAGAATATTTGTAAAGATCTTTATAACTATTTACTGGATTTAAGATAATTATGTTTGCTACTTTTCCTACATGGAAAATATCTGAAAACACAGGAATCGTTTTTGTAAATTAAACTGCCATTCATTGTAAGCCTTAGGCTAACAATAAGGTTATTTATTTTCTCAGAAAAGTTAATTGTAAAAAAATATATACATGCATAAGTACATTTGAAAAGTATTTCATCTAAATTGGTACCTCTCGTCTCCAAATGAAAAAACAATGCAAAATAACTTGGGACTGGAAGCCAGGACAATGTGCCAGTGGGACTTATCTTCTTTCCTCTATTTACTTAACTTGATCCAGGAAAGCATTTCAAAGCCCATCTTTCCCAAATTTTGATTATCTTTAAAGTTGATTATGAAAGAACAGCTCTTTATTGCCAAGCATGAATAAAGCAACCATTTCTTCAACTTTCTTGGCCACATAGTCAGAATATCCTTAAAAAACAAAAGTAACTTTCCTGAAAGTCACTACATACCTTTCTGGAGTGGCAATATAAAAACATTATTTTCGTTATGTGATATCACAGGCCTAGATTCCAGAAAATACAAAAAAGAGACAGCCGATGGCTACAAACATTTTGTGCAACCCTTTTGATTGCAAGTCAATTTAAAGGGGAAAAAACAGCTTGTTTAGCTGTTTAACAGGATAGCTTCAGTCATCTTGTTGAGTCGCATTGTCTGCAATTTGTTTTCACTGAGTCTGCAGCTTACAATGGCATATTCCCTTCATAACTGTTCCTTTGTTGCATATCTTTTATTCATTTCTTCTATATCTCTCTATATCGCCATCTATATCTCTCGTTGCCCCTGCCCCTGACTCAGTCTGAAGAAGGGTCTTGACCCAAAACGTCACCTATTCCTTCTCTCCAGAGATGCTGTTTGATCCTCCGAGTTACTCCAGCTTTGAGCCAATATATTACCTCAGCCGTCAGGTGGGAGGCACATTTAAACACAGTACACCGGTACTTGCACAAGAATCCATAATCAAAAGAAATAGGCTATTTAGCCTCTCTAACTTAGTAAATTCACATCATGCTCTCCTCTTTATCAATTAGGTCAAAGGTAGTAATGCACTTAGTGTCCTCCATAATGTTTGGGACAAAGACCCGTCATTTATTTATTTGCCTCTGTACTCCACAATTTGAGACTTATAATAGAAAAAAAAAAATCACATGTGGTTAAAGTGCATATTGTCAGGTTTTAATGAAGGCCATTTTTATACATTTTGGTTTCACCATGAAGAAATTACAGCAGTGTTTATACGTAGTCCCCCTATTTCAGGGCACCATAATGTTTGGGACATAGCAATGTCATGTAAATGAAAGTAGCCATGTTTAGTATTTTGTTGCATACCCTTTGCATGCAATGACTGCTTGAAGTCTGCGATTCATGGACATCACCAGTTACTGGGTTTCTTCTTTGGTGATGCTCTTCCAGGCCTGTATTACAGCCATCTTTAGCTTATGCTTGTTTTGAGGGCTGGTCCCCTCAGTTTTCTCTTCAACATATAAAAGGCATGCTCAATTGGGTTCAGATCAGGTAATTGACAGCCACTCAAGAATTTACCATCTTTTAACTTTGAAAAACTCCTTTGTTGCTTTAACAGTATGTTTAGGATCATTGTCTTGCTGTAGAATGAACCACCGGCCAATGTGTTTTAAGGCATTTGTTGGAACTTGAGCAGATAGAATGGTGTGTCTATACACTTCAGAATTCATTATGCTACTACCATCCGCAGTTGTATCATCTATAAAGATAAGTGAGCCAGTACCTTCAGCAGCCATACATGCCCAGGCCATAACACCCCCACCATCGTGTTTCACAGAAGAGGTGGTATGCTTTGGATCTTGGGCATTTATTTCTCTCCTCCATACTTTGATCTTGCCATCACTCTGATATAAGTTAATCTTCGTCTCATCTGTCCACAAGACTTTTCCAGAACTGTGGTTGCTCTTTTAAGTACTTCTTGGCAAACTGTAACCTGACCATCCTATTTAAGCGGCTAACCAGTGGTTTGCATCTTGCAGTGTAGCCTCTGTATTTCTGTTCATGAAGTCTTCTGCAGACAGTGGTCATTGACAAATCCACACCTCACTCCTGAAGAGTGTTTCTGATCTGTCGGACAGGTGTTTGGGGATTTTTCTGCATTATAGAGATAATTCTTCTTTCAACAGCTGTGGAGGGCTTCCTTGGCCTGCCAGTCCCTTTGCGATTAGTAAGCTCACCAGTGCTCTCTTTCTTCTTAATGATGTTCCAAACAGTTGATTTTGGTAAGCCTAAGGTTTGGCTGATGTCTCTAACAGTTTTATTCTTGTTTCTCCGTCTCATAATGGCTTCTTTGACTTTCATTTGCACAACTTTCGTCCTCAGGTTGATTATCAGCAATAAAGGTTTCCAAAGATGATGGAAAGACTGGAGGAAAGACTAGGTGATGAGAGCTTTCTTATACCTGCATTAAGGAGGCAATTAAACAAAACCTGAGCAATTACAAACACCTGTGAAGCCATGTGTCCCAAACATTATGGTGCCCTGAATGGGGGGGGGGACTAGGTATAAACACTGCTGTAATTTCTACATGGTGAAACCAAAATGTATAAAAATGGACTTTAATAAAATCTGAAAATGTGCACTTTAACCACAAGTGATTTTTTTTCTATTACAAATCTCAAATTGTGGAGTAAGGCAAATAAATAAAGGGTCCTTGTCACAAACATTATGGAGGACACTGTATAATTTATTAAATAACCTCCTGTTTAAATTTGTTTTCTAACCTATTTACACAAAACAAAGACAAACCTTGCCTCTACAATAATCTAATTTGAAGTGAGCCTATACAAACATAATCACAGTTGCTGTAACAAATGCTCTTCCTAAATCTTCTCAGTTGACTAGCAATTGCATGAATATAAGCACGGATGCAATTGTGAATATAACAAATATCAAAAATCAACTGTGCAAAATGCCCACTAACATCCACAAATTCCAGATTTAATTAATTTCAATGAACAAAATATGAGACTCAATAAAAAGGAGCAACTGCATTATTCAAATGTGGACTGTAGTTGTAAATTCAAATAATGAGTAATCTCACAAAAATGCATCTGTTCGATTACTTAATTCTGCAGTTTGGCATTAACATTTTCACTTCAATAGATGTTCATCTACTCCAGATGTTTTGCAACAATTTTGCAAACAGATTAAGTTAATTTTAAACATAACAATAAATATGCTCAATATTGAGAACTATTTCATTAGTCCAGAAACTTTAGAAGGGAGATTATTTTTTAATATTTCAATTCTGGTTTATCATTGTTTAATAATGAGCTTTAGTGTCACTAGTGAACTAAAAACGTGCATAGAAGTCAAATATACCCCATCATACGTACCTTTCTTTTCCGTCTTCTGGTTGGGGATGGAAGGTGTGGGTGTAGGCACTTTCGGTACAGTAGCTGCTCCATTAGCATCAAAGGATTTCTTTGGATGATGCTCAGGCTGTAGACTAAAAGGACTAGAAGGAACAGTGCTTGGGTTTGTTGTTGGGAGAACCACTGGTTTGACGGGGTGCTGCACTGGGGCAGCTTCACCAGGAGTCTCTGTTCTGGGCAGTCTGTAGTCTCTGTCATTGTGTCTGTTTGTCTGGGACAAAATATTCTGGGAGAGCATACTACCGGCACCGCTGGAATGCTTGTCTTCCACTTTTCATGATTCACAAAGGAAATGTGGCAAAAAAAATAAAAGGGGGAAATGTTGAAATTAGAATTATTAGACCACTATTGGCTAATTTATTAACAGTCCCATTAATTGTTCATAATCAATGTTTTAAAATGCAAGAGTTGTTGGGATCAAAACATCTTCTCAGGATACATTAGACCTTGTATCTTTTGGTGTCACACCTGCAACATCATCCATTTGGTTCCATTTATGTATTCTGCAGCAGCAAATTTTGCAAACATTTTAACTCCAAAACAATGTCAGTTAAATCAGGATAATATAAACAACGGTTGTGAGCAATTTTCCAAAGCACATGCACTCGTTAGTGCATGCTTCAGAATTAAACCGTAAATGTTCAGCACATGTCCTGGGCTGCACAGGTGTGAATGTCAATGCCAGAGAAACCCAATTCTGAACAAAACTCAATCTCCAAATAGGAACTGGGCAGTAGGAAATCATATCAGTCTGTTCTGTACATTTAATGAAAAGCCAAATTATTGATGTTGGCATTGCAAATGTGCAGAATCCTTTTAATTGTTCAACAGATGAAGATTCAGGGTCATTAGTTCCCGAGGAGTTGCTGTGGCAAGTTGGCAACTCTTGCAGACTACTTTCATCCCCAAACCAAAAATGACTTGGTTTGGGAAATAGGTATTTAACATGAAATCAGTATCCAAAACCAAAAAACTCACATGGATTCCTATTTTCCGACAGTTCCAAAAGTAATATTTACATTACATATTTAGCATCACTCGGAAAATAATGTTATTTCAACCACTGTTTGACTTCAAACTTTCAGAAACCTTACTTCTGGCCAGAATTTCATCACCAAAACCTGGCACCCAACATCAATGAGACAGTTTTTTCACATATGACTGCTTTACTTTGAGGAACATAGCATCGACCGTACCCCCAACATTCAATAAGATCACAATTTAATTAATTGTGCAATTTCATCTTTACATACTAACCCAGCACCATTCAATTCCCACTATGAACAAAAAAAACTTTTAGCTTGGAGCACCAACTTAAACGTATTTGATGCCTAAGCAGCAGTTGCTTTCTAACAGTGATGAAATTTCTTAACTCAATTCTAGAGCATCAAATCTGCTGTAACCCCAAGTAGAAGACTCTAACCAAGAGACATCGTCCCAGCAACAGCCCTTCAAGTAGTTGTTTATTTCAATAAGATCACCTCTCATTCTCCTACATGCTTGGAAAAATAAACCAAATCCACTCAATCTCAACGAAAATGACAACGCCCCATCCCAGCAATGTCTAGCAAACCTCAGTTGCACCCACAATTAAAGCATAAACCTGCAGATAAGCATACTTAAACTATCGTTAATTGTATTCTAATTAATCATTATTATAATCCAATTCTTAACGTGCAACGGTTTACATACAAGTGCCTTCCTAATTGTATTCTTCACCTGCATATGAACTTTATGTAGTTTCTGAGAAACAAGCCCCTCCCAATTGTTTGTATTTATGCCGACCAAATGATCTTCATAAATATTATTCATCAATTTATTTACAATAAAATGCATGCAAATTAAAGAGATTCCAAGTTTGCATGCTAAATGAATCCTGTAAAAAGAAATTTGACAATGTATTGTTTTTATCTTAAGTCTCTTGTTACTTACTTCCACTTGTAAACCCAGTAGCTGCTTGCAACATTTCTCTTCTGTAATCTCGATCTCTTGGGAAGCTGTTAAAAAGCCCAACTTTACTTGCTTCTTTATGTCTCTGCTCTCTACACACACAAAAAAGAAACTGTTGATGCTGTCACCCATTAAAACAACTGCATAGTTGACAAAATTTCTAAATAACAGGACTTGCACCTTTCAATCCATTCTTTGGGTTTCTCCCATTGAGAAACTTCTGTCCTGCAGTTGTAGTAGTATTTTTTGCCTGAAGAGCTGATGTGCTCTGACCAGTCATCGGCTGGTTCATAAGGCTATAGTAAGACAAAAAGAGTTAAATCAAAAGAGAAAATAAAAAAAATAAGGTAAGTGATCTGAATGGGTTCACTGCACAGCAAATCAATGCTTATTTCTACCACAATGATACAATTCGAAAGCAGCTAAAAATGATAGTTAAATTAGATTCACATTTAAAACTTGATTTTATAGTGATTCAATTTTCATAATACTTGATGCAATGACAAAAGAACACAAATATAATTTAATATGGCACATAATCCATTTGTATTTCCACAGCCAGAGAGATTTTTGTGCTTCATGCAAAAGATTTTGGTAATACCTCGCAGTCATTCAAAAGGCAAACAGAATAGCTCCAACTGTAAAACAAATGTCATGGACAGCCGTTATGGCAGCTTGGCCCAGTTGGTAGCACGCAACTCAGTTAGAATTTGATAGATGGAATTTGAGCATATAATCCAGGTTGACAGTTTGTGCAACATGGAGAGATCATTGCATGCTGGTTGCAGCTTCAGATAAATCTGCATGCTGATGAAAGGTGTCAAGTGACAATCTAAATAACTAAACAGCATCCAAATTAAATAGTCTCTCTCAAAATAAATTAACTACTCATTGTGTTCTCTTTATTGTTTGTAGGCATATATATGATTACTTCAGGCATGTCTCTGTCTTCATTTCATTGTGAACATTGTGCATGAAGCATTTTTCTAACATTTAAGATTCAAGTCATGATTTTCACATTGCAATCAGCTGACAAAATATCAGTTATTGCAATATTGTACCAAAATTGCTAATGACCTATTAGCTGATATTAATTTAAATGTTAATCAATTAATGGTATCCATAGCTGTGATTCAGTACAAAAGGACATGCAGTACAATCACAAATCACAGAGAGAATCAAAGTATGAACGGTGCTTATCAGCTTTAGTCTTAATATTTGAAATACATGTGTTCTGAAAAAAGCTAAATAGCAACATTTTAAATATTCAGTGGATATATGAACCAGATAACAAAGATGAAAGCTTGACATTTATATTTAGGAAAATATATTTGATATTAAATGGAAATTTTTCACACTTCAGAAATGGTGCTATGGTAAAACTCCCAGTATTGAACGACAATCTACTGCAGAAATTATACTTTGTAACATGATATTTTTCTGTGGGCCTGGATTCAGCCAGGAAACTTGTACGTCATGCCAATCTCCACCCACAGCTTCAACATGATCGTTTGAATTCAGAACGCTGTGTTTTGAACACTGAGGTACTTTCTGCTATCTTTTATTCTGAATGCTCCAAAATATCACTTTTCCGATGGGAAAAAAATTCTGCAATCATTATGCATCAAAATGCATGATAGCAATATACTGTTAAAATTATGCCACACTTCCCAAAAATTTCATTTTTATTTCTAAAATGACCACAAACTCCTCAGAATACCAACTGCAACATTTTTTTTCTTTTTCTAAACGACAAAAAATAGTTTACATTAAGGTTTCTCTCAATGCACTTTATGCTTAAATAGCAAACTATAGTACTTCATTCATTTCAAATAAACTTATCTGTAGTGTTCAGGAATTACAAAATTCTATGCTGACTATACACATATAAGAACATTTCTACTATGTGAAAGCATGAGATAAATTTAAAATTCGCTTGATCCCAACATTTCAGGCCATGCTAATGAGGAAATGTTTTGAATTTCAAATAATGCATACAAAAATGTTTTACATTTTATATGATTGTCAGTCCTTTCGCCATAGAGGATTTATATGCATTACTCTACCTGTGATATTAAATTGCTAATATTTAAAATAAAAACAAATTTCCATTTATGAAACACTCCTTGGAATTACGTCATATAGTCAGAGTGATACAGCGTGGAAACAGGCCCTTCAGCCCAACTTGCCCACACCTGCTAACTACACTAGTCCCATCTGCCTGCGCTTGGTCAATATCCCTCCAAACCTGTCCTGACCATGTACCTGTCTAACTGTTTCTTAAACATTGAGATAGTCCCAGCCTCAACTACCTCCTCTGGCAGCTTGTTCCATACAACAACCATCCTTTGTGTGAAAAAGTTACCCCTCAGATTCCTATTAAATCTTTTCCCCTTCACCTTGAACCTGTCCTCTGGTTCTCGATTCCCCTACTCTAGGCAAGAGATTTTGCGCAGCTACCCAATCTATTCCTCCATAGATTTTATACATCTCTATAAGATCACTCCTCATCCTCCTGCACTCCAAGGAATAGAGTCCCAGCCCACTCAACCTCTCCCTATAGCTCACACCCTCTAGTCCTGGCAATATCCTTGTAAATCTTCTCTGAACCCTTTCAAGCTTGACAATATCTTTCCTATAACATGGTGCCCAGAACTGAACACAATACTCTAAATGTGGCCTCACTAATGTCTTATACAATTGCAACATGACCTCCCAACTTCTATACTCAATACTCTGACTGATAAAGGCCAATGTGCCAAAGGTCTCTTTGACCACCTTAGTGTCAATTGAAATGCTGTAGAATCCAACTGATATTCTCCAAAAACAGTCAACAGATTTAAATAAACTAATATAACATTGTGTTCATAGAATGGACTACATTTATGTCCAAAATCAGTTGTTAAACTGCTGGTAAGAGGGTAACAGCATGGAAAGGATTTTTGCATAAGCACTGACAGTTTAATTGGCCCAATTAGTTGACAGTCAGTGCAAAAATTCCATCAATTTTACTATAGCATGGGGATGTCTAACTCTGATATTATTGGTCCAGTCAGAGCATTCTTATTGCAGAATGGAAAATAAAAAGTTAGCATTAAATGTAGAAATCATTTGAAAAAAATCTAGATTTCTACAATTATTTAACTGCTTTTGTTCCTGCAAGAATCAAGATCGTGGCTTCTTAGGTATTGATTTGGTATTTGGTTCGGCCACATTTGGAGTATTGCATGCAGTTCTGGTCACCCTGTTAGAGAAAGGATGTGGAGTTTTTGGAGACTTTGCACAGGAGGATTATTAGAATATTGCCTGGATTCAGGAATGTGAGCTATGGTGAGAGGTTGGACAGACTTGGATTGTTTTTAATGGAATACCAGAGGTGGAGGGGGAGACCCAAGAGAAGTATATACAATTATGAGAGGCATTGATAGTTTCAAAGTTAAACTTGGGCAAGATTTTTTAATGGAGAAGGTGGTGAGTGCCTAGAACACGCTGCCGGGGCTGGTGGTGGAGATAGACACAACAGTGGCATTTAAGAGACTTAGACATAGAAACATAGAAAATAGGTGCAGGAGGAGGCCATTCGGCCCTTCGAGCCAGCATCGCCATTCATTGTGATCATGGATGATCGTCCCCTATCAATAACCCGTGCCGAGACTATAGTTATACAAGACAGTAATACACATGGAGATGCAGGGAATTAAGGGATACAGATTATGTGTAGACAGATAAGATTTGGTCTTCGTATGCGTTTTGGCAGATAGTGTGAGCTGAAAGGCCTATTTCTGTGCTGTGCTGTTCTATGTTGGATTGTTCTTATGACTCCACAAGTATCAAGATCGCAAATTCTAATGCTATTATCCAGCATTGGTTGGCAAGATATAATGTTATACCTGTAGACCATTTCAAGGAAATGATTCCACATGTTGAAAGATTTGCAATTTGATTATATTACAATATACTAATACTAACTTTATAGTTTCCTGCATTAGATATTTGAAGCCATTTCACTCCATGCAAAAGGAATTATCCTGCAAAAACTTTACATAGCTTTCTGTGTGCAAGGGATATGGGGAGAAGGCAGGCATGGGTTATAGATTGGGGACGATCAGCCATGATCACAATGAATGGCGGTGCTGGCTCGAAGGGCCAAATGGCCTCCTCCTGCACCTATTTTCTGTGTTTCTATCAAAATGGTTTAATGTGAGCCATGAAGAAACCTTAAAATATTCTGATAGTCCTCAATCCCTCTTGAAATATTATCACATTCAAATTTAAAATGTCAAAATATCCACTGGATCATTCTGCAAATAGAAAAACAAAAAAAGGCTAATTTCCAGCTTTCAGATTGCTTTATTTTTCCAGCTATCAGGTTGTTTTAGTTTTCTAAGACATAAATATATAACTCCCATTATGTTAATGAAATATCTTTATTACTTAATTGTAAAATAAATACTTACTGCATCTGAAGTTTTACTTGGATTGTTACTAGGATTAGAAGAATGCGAATTTGAGCTATGATGGGTACTGTTATTATGTGAATTCTCCTGTGGAGAATAGCTGGTCCCTGAAACAAATATAGTATACTTCTTACAAACATATATAAACAAAGTAGGTTATCCTGAACAACAATATACTTCAATATGTGTCAGCAAAGATCGAGCATTTTATTACTAATTTTCTCCCTCCCAGCAACACCATTATCAATCCAGCCAAAAATAAATCAATTCCTTCCTAGATTTGAGCAACACAAACATTTAGCACCCTCCAGTAAATTGTCCAAATGGCAATTAATCATATGATAGACAATTATAACCATAGTTCTGTGGACTACTGGAGTTCCCTACTTTGTTCATTGTCCATTAGTTAGGAACTAATTTCAGACAAGCCATGTTTCAACAGTCTTTGCCCCAGTTTATTATTCATTGTGCAGAGGTAATGGCACAGCCACAACAGAATAAAGGCAAAGATTAATTAAAAAATCAAGATGTCTATGAAATTAAATGGAACAGAACTAGAATTTCCTGAGCAAGGGATCTGTGATAATTCCCCAGTAGATATCTAGTGCAAAGAAATTATTTACATGCTATTTTGTTTCAGTAACTTAAATAAGTATCAAATCAACAGCCATGTTTATGATAATTCAATGATGGTCAACCAATGAATTCTGGGAAACATTAAGAAGAATCCTGCTAAAGCAGACATTTTTGGTCCTTCTTTACAATCATGGAATAATGCTACAGTGGTCATGGGAGATTTCAACATGCAGGTAGGCTGGGAAATTAGGTTGGTACTGGACCCAAAAAAGGGAATTTGTAGAATGCCTCCAAGATGGATTCTTAGAGCAGCTTGTAGTGGAGTCTACCAGAGAAAAGGCAATTCTGGATTTAGTGTTATGTAATGAACCGGATTTGATACGGGAATCCGTTAAAGGAACCATTAGGAGATAGCTACGACAATATGATAAGTTATGATCTGCAATTTGAGAGTGAGAAGGTGAAAACGGATGTGTCAGCATTGCAGCTGAGCAAAGGGGACTACAGAGGCATGAGGGAGGAGCTAGCCAAAGTTGACTGGAAAGCGACCCTAGCAGGGATGACGGTGGAACAGCAACCGCAGGAGTTTCTGGGAATAATTTGGAAGACGCAGGAAAGAGGAAGAAAGATTCTAGGGGAGAAAGAGGCGACTGTGGCTGACAAGAAAAGTTAAGGAGAGTATATAAAACTAAAAGAGAAGGCATATAGCATTGCAAAGATGAGTGGGAAGCCAGAGGATTGGGAAGCTTTTAAAGAAAAGGGTAAAGGTAAAAAGGCAATACGGAGAAAGATGAAATACAAAGGTAAGCTAGCCAATAATATAAAAGAGGATAGCACGAGTTTCTTTGGTAAAATAAAGAGTAAGAAAGAGACAAGAATGTACGCTGCAGTGCTGGGAAATTATACAGGAGAAGTTATAATGGTGAACAAAGAAATGACAAAGGAATTGAATAGCTTTTTTACATCAATCTTCACAGTGGAAGACGCCAGCAACATTCCTGAAATTCAAAAGTCGGGGGTGGAAGTTTGTGGAGGGGCTATTACCAGGGAGAAGATGCTTGGGAAGCTGAAATGGTTGAAGGTGGATAAGTCACCTGGACCAGATGGACTGCACCCTGGGATTGTGAAAGAGGTGGCTTTCGAGATTGTGGAGGCATTGATAGTGATATTTCAAGAATCAACAGTCAGGAGTGGTTTCAGATGATTGGAAAATTGCCAATATCACCCCGCTGCACAAGGGAGCAAAGCAGAATAGTGGGAACCATAGGCCAGTTAGTGTGACTTCGGTGGTTGGTAAGATTTTAGAGTCCATTATATAGGATGAGGTTACGGAAGACTTAGAAGTTCATGATAAAAAGTCAATATGGCTTTGTGAAGGGGTTTTGCCTGACAATTTTGCTGGAATTCTTTGGTAGTAACTAGCAGGACAGGCAAAAGAGTCAGTAGATGTTGTTTACCTAGATTTACAGAAAGCCTTTGACATGGTGCCACATGGGCACTGCTAAGGAAGAGAGTCCATGGTGTCTAAGGGAACTAACCAGCATGAATAGCAGGTTAGCTAGATTGCAAAAGGCAAAAAGTGGCAATAAGTGGGGCATTTTCAGGTAGGCTGCAAGTGACTAGCGGAGTTCCGCAGGGCTTGGTGCTGGGGCTGCTGCTCTTCACGTTGTATATTACTGATTTGGATGACGGGATTGAAGCCATTGTGGCCAAGTTTGCGGATGATACGAAAATAGGCGGAGGGGCAGGTAGTGTAGTGAAAGCAGGGACTCTGCAAAAGGACTTGGACAGGTTGCAAGAGTGGGCAGAGAATTGGCAGGTGGAATATATGTAGCAAAGTGTGTAGTCATCCATTTTGGTAGGAGGAATAAAGGCATAGATTATTTTCTAAATGGGGAGAGAATCCAGAAATCAGAGGAGCAAAGGGATTTGGGAGTGCTGGTGCAGGATTCCCAAAAAGTTAAACTGCAAGTCAAATCGGTAGCGCAAGAAAGCAAACACAAAGCTAGCATTTATTTCGAGGGCTTGTATACAAAAACAGGGATGTAATGCTGTGGCTCTATAAGTTGCTGGTCAGGCCGCATTTGGAATATTGAGAGTAATTTTGGGCACCAAATATATTTGCCACAGAAAACTGTGGGGGGCAAGTCAGTGGATATATTTAATGCAGAGAATAATAGATTCTTGATTAGTACAGGTGTCAAAGGTTGTGGGAAGGAGGCAGGAGAATGGGGTTAGGAGGGAGATAGATCAGTCATGGTTGAATGGCAGACTAGACTTGATGGGCAGAATGGCCCAATTCTGCTCCTATCACATGATCTTATGAATAATAATGTGGAAAAAAAAGCTACTCCACTGCTAATTCATTTCATTGTCTGTTTGTTGAATTAGCACAATGATTGAAATGTTACTTAACAGTTTATGATCATGAAAAACGGTTTTAATAAATTTAAACAGTGTCAATTGAAATGCTGTATAATCCAACTGATATTCTCCAAAAACAGTCAACAGATTTAAATAAACTAATATAACATTGTGTTCATGGAATGGACTACATTTATGTCCAAAATCAGTTGTTAAACTGCTGTTAAGAGGGTGACAGCATGGAAAGGATTTTTGCATAAGCACTGTCAGTTTAATTGGCCCAATTCGTTGACAGTCAGTGCAAAAATTCCATCAATTTTACTATAGCATGGGGATGTCTAACTCTGATATTATTGGTCCAGTCGGAGCATTCTTATTGCAGAATGGAAAATAAAAAGTTACTTTTTCAGATAATTCGACAAACTGAAGGGCAGCTACCCAGTTATTTTGTAGTGGTAAAGTTTTGAATTTTATATCTTAAAGCCGGGAATCTTGCAAAATATCTTCTTTAATCACCCACTCTAAATAAATAGAAATTTATGACATAACTTCTAAAATCTCCAATTATATCTTCGAGTTGTAGAAAATCCTAATTACTTTTGGGTTGCTTTATTATGTAATCAATTCCATTCATGAAAAACGCCGTCAATAAATGTGTGTATATAAACATAAATGATTAGAATAATATAAACAGTCACTGCAGTTAAAAAAAAACAACTATGACACTCATAGTTTCAGTCAATAGACAAGAGAGTTGGCAAGTATCTCTGCATAGTCCATATTGTTGGTGAAATTTTCTCAGGAGGAATTTCATTAAACTGCATTATCAATGCATTTATAAATTAAACAGCTTTATTGCTGAATGCAAACCTACAATTAATTTGGATGCTTCATGATTTGACTCCAAACTTTGAGATGGTGGGTTTAGCAGCTGATCCAAACACATTAGTTGTAATCGTTGTTGGGATATTGCTTGGGAAACTATATCACAGCTTTATAAATATAACAAAACTGTGTTTCCCACAACAGAGGAAGCAAACTATTAAGAAATTGTACAGAAGTATTTGAGTTGCTGTGTGCTGTCTGCACGATAACTTACCTCCATCTCGTTCTCTGGCTCGATGCGAGTGCACAGTTTTACTCTTATGTCCTGTACTATCACTATGTTTATTTTCAGGACTGTTAGAACGACGCAGCATTTTACAGGGTGGTGATGGATCTCCTGATTCTCTAGCCTTGTCATGACGATGATCACTGCTGCTTGCGTGACTCTTCGATGGGTATTTAAGAGTCTGAAAAATATAATGAACGAAAGTTATTTGGGACAGCTATGTACAAGTAAACCACTTGATTCCAAGTCTCTCCTACATACATAAGTTCCATGCATTTCCAAATTTGTTTTGGCAAGAGAGAAACAATCAAGTAAACATAACCTATTCTAGTGAACATAGACACAATGTGCTGGAGTAACTCAGTGAGTCAGGCAGCATCTCTGAAGAAAAGGGATCGGAGACATTTCGGGTCTGGACTCCTCTCCAGATTGGTCTGAAGGGCCCCGACACAAAACATCACCAATTCGTTTTTTCCACAAATGCTGCCAGATCCCCTGAGTTACTCCAGCATATTGTGTCTATCTTTGATATAAACCAGCATCTGCAGTTTCTTGCTTCTACCTATTCTAGTAATATTATTTAAACAGGTTTGTCTGCTTTCACACAGTACTGACAGTTTAAAATAACTTATTTTGGGATTTCTCAACGATTTATTTTAAACAAATGACATTTGCCTCCAGAATTTAGCATTTAAAAGCTGCAAAAATACAAACGGGACAAACGGTTGTCCCAATCAACCAATTTTTATATTTTCACTGCAAAATCATAGGAATTCTAAGAAATTACAATGTTTCTATTTGTATTTATGGCGAAGGAAACAATTTATTTCGTCCTGTAAAACCGTATGACCAAAAGAAAATTTGCAGATAGAAACCTACAGATGGGGCCTAGCGATAGTTCAGAATCAATTTACATGCTCAATTAACTCAAAACTAAACAGAAACTATAAAAGTCAACGGAATAAACTGAGAAATCGAAGCATAATTTCCGGGAGAAAGTTTAAAACGATATTTCGTTTTATTTTCCCCTCTTCTTACGATCTTGTTGTGGAGAGTTGAGGCCTGTTTCAGACGCACAAGCCTTCGTTAAAGTAAATGCCATTCGTTTCACTCTATGCGAAATATACCTGATAGGGCTGGGATTCCCTCCTGTCGTGACACCTGCAAAAATAAAATCAGAAAATAAACAGATCGGTAGTAGTGCGAGACATTTTTTTTAACTTTTAGCTAGAAAAGCGGTAAATAGATAGATATTTTAGAAAACCTTCCACCGAGTAAAATGGTCACCAGAAGGGGAGGAAATTAATTTCCTCAAGTTTTTACTTATTTTGGTTTACAACAAAAATGGCGGATTGTCAAACGAGAAGGGAAAAATTCGAAAGAGAGAAAAAAGGAGATTCGAAGAATAACAAGAAAAAAAAAACCTAAATATTTTACCCATCATTGAGTCTCGGTTGTTTCCTTGTATACATTACCATCAATGCTGTTGTATGTGGAGTGGATCAAAACGTAAATTAGATTTTTCTAAAGGGGACAGGACTATACAGGAAAAAGGGACCGTTCGTGTATTTTTTAAAACAGTTACGAGACTAGCAACTGTGGGGATCCATCTCACTCACACACACAAACCAACACTGAGCTGAGGAGCAGGAGCAGGACGAGGCCCAGACTACATACGGGTAACGCGTCAGCGCTCGGTAACAGCCCACCCTTGCTCCCGACCTCCCGACCACCATCGGCCCTTTCCGGAAACCTCTCGGCTCTTTCCGGTCAATAGACGCTCAGCCGCCAACAACAAGCAAAACGTCAACGACCACCAGAGAAAAAGAAGTAAAAACTATCGGATCCGTGTTGTTAAATCCGCTTCTAATTCTGTGAGCGTTATGTATGTGTGTGTGTTTTATTCGACGTCGTGCTGGAGGGGCAGGGTCACGTGACGGGGGCTGCGCATCGAAGGAGTGTTTACCAAAGATCCTATAGCGGACATTGTAGTGGTTGGGGGGGGAGTTAGGGCCTAGTGTGTGTGAGTGTGAGAAGGTTTACAATGTTTCTTATTTAATGTTCCCTTGTCTAGTCTGAAATAAAGTTCATCATTGGATATAAAAATCAGAAGAAATATAATTGTGTGTGTTATATGATTATATACATTTATATCACATTCATGTATGTGTGTTTATAAACATTTTATTCTTTAGCAAGAATTAACAGAAGTATGAACTGACAGAATTATGAATCTAACCCTATATCACACACAAAAACTGTTGCCCTGCGAGTCGGGTCGGCTCCGGTTACTAAAATGGGCGGGGGAAATGCCCAGGATCCCCTCCGTAGCGTACTACACGTCAGCCCATTGCATTTCACAGGAGGAAGCTACCTTGATCCGCTATAGGATCTTTGGTGTTTACTACAACAGCAGCAGCAGCAGAAAAGTCTGGTCGCTGGAGAAGAGGCTGTGGCTTTGTCAGTCGTTGTCAGATTAGTGGTTGGAAACAAGGGGGACATTTTAGAAAAATGAAGGGTAAATACAGATACTGGTCGGTTAATGGGGCGGATAGTGGAGTTCTGTGCATGGTGGATGTGCTGTCCTATGGGGGTGGGGGTGGGGGTGGGGGTGGGGGGGGGGGGGGGGTCAGGGAGAACAAGGGGTCACAGTTTAAGGATAAGGGGGAAATATTTTAGGACCGAGATGAGGAAAACATTTTTCACACAGAGAGTGGTGAATCTCTGGAATTCTCTGCCACAGAAGGTAGTTGAGGCCAGTTCATTGGCTATATTTAAGAGGGAGTTAGATGTGGCCCTTGTGGCTAAAGGGATCAGGGGGTATGGAGAGAAGGCAGGTACAGGATACTGAGTTGGATGATCAGCCATGATCATATTGAATGGCGGTGCAGGCTCGAAGGGCCGAATGGCCTACTCCTGCACCTATTTTCTATGTTTCTATGATAATGGCCAGGTTAGGCCTGCAGGGTGTCCATGGTCAGTCAACGTGCGGCAGGCATCTTGAAAACAAATAGCAGGGATAATACATACATACGTGTGTGTGCGCTGGAGTTTCAGACCCGTTTCGTGTAACGTTGGCATTGGTTTTTCGGCTGATGTGTTCATAATCGCATGCATTTTTTTAAATTAAAAATTAACAAAACTGGGATTCAAAGTTGGTACACAATGAGGCACAGAAGAAAAATATACCCCAGGCATTTATCAGGAATTTACTAACGCTAAGTAATAGATTTTGTGAAAGGGGCCGTTTCATTCGTAACTAGTGTTACATAAAAGTAAAACTTGTTAAGTTGTAATCTTTCAGTTGGATAAAATTCTACTTATAAAATTTCCTACACCATGTTAGCACGCAACTTTAGTTTTGAAGTTACGCAATAGAAACTCAATTTTATTTGTAGAAATTCTCACTTTCGTGCGAAGAGAAATAAAAGTCACAATTTTTTCAAGCCACACTTTTCTATCTTTGACACTTGCCAAACATTGTTAACTGCAGAGTTTAAAGCAACGGTATTGCATATTAAAATGATTTTTTTAAGTAGCCTGTAACACCAATAAAAAAAATGTCAGTATTTCAATATGTACAGAATAATAAATGGGAGGGCATTATGCATAACATTTTATATCAAGTAATTAGAAAATTAATCAATGCCATCCTTGGATAAAGTGGGAATGGTCTATTTCCAGCCTGTGTCTTCCCTGTCTGTAATAAGATGCAAACGCTGTTTGCAGAAAGCTTATGGTTACCTAATTGTTTTGTACAAATTTATCAATGAATCCCATTTATATTCAAGTACCCTTTCTTCTAAAATTGCTGTTGACCAATTTTAAAGGCTGTATTTTCCTGTATGTTGGATCTACAGCTGAAAGTGTATTTGGAGCCTGCAGTATTTTCCATATCTGTTAAATTCTTACAAATGTGTTACTGTCAAAGTCAATTAGCTCAAGAGTCAAGAGTGTTCTATTGTCATATGTCCCAGATAAGACAATTAAATTCTTACTTGCTGCAGCACAACAGAACATGTAAACATAGTACATAACAGGAGAAGAAGAAAAAAGTTCAGTGTGAGTATACACATGCACACATACTCAATATATAACAAATATAGTGCAATAATAATAATGGTCTGTTGCAGTTCAGAGCTTATTTTTTGTCGTGTTTAATAGCCTGATGGCTGTAGGGAAGAAGCTGTTCCTGAGCCTGGATGTTCCAGTTTTCAGGTTCCTGAACCTTCTTCACGATGGCAATGGTTAAATGAGTGTGGCCAGGATGGGGTGTGGATCTTTGATAATGTTGGCTGCCTTTTTGGGGCAGCGACTTCGATAGATCCCTTTGATGGTGGGGAGGTCAAAGCTGGTGATGGCCTGGGCAGTGGTCACAATGGTTTGAAGTATTTTCCTCTCCTGGACATTCAAGTTGCCGAACCAGGCCATGATGCAACCAGTCAGTATGCTCTCTACTATGCGCCTGTAGAGGTTCAGGAGAACAGCTCTGCCTGTTTCTGCCAGTTAGCCACTTTGGGAACAAAACAGTGCATATTAACATAGACATCCAAGCCCCTTACAGATGATCAGATGATATGGACATGAAAATGGAAACAAATTAAGGAAAGTGTGTAAAGACAGGTATGTCTAGTTTATTTATTTTTGGATTGTAGGTATTTCTGCCAGGTGATCCTTAATTTTCACCTTACAGTTAGTTTAGGGAGCTTTTAGATAAAACTGGATGCCAACTAAGTCACATAAATGGATGTTGGGGTTGGTGGGTCTCATGTTTGCAAAAGTGAAATTCAGAAAAGATAACAGTCTTGCCTAAAAGGACATTAATGAACAATTCTAATGATAATTTGACAGCTTCAGGGTCACTTTTACTCATCCAGTGTCTTCAACAACAAGTGCTGGTCTATCAGTGGGTCAGGCAGCATCTGTGGAGAACTTGTATAGGCGACATGGTGAGTCTGTTCCTTTCTTCAGACTTATTGAGGGAGGAGGGGGAAGAGGAAAAAGCTGGAAAAGATGGGGGTGGGACACAGTCTGGCAAGTGATGGGTAGATAGAGGTGAGGGGGGGTTTTGAATGGCAGGTTAACCATATAACCATATAACAATTACAGCACGGAAACAGGCCATCTCGACCATTCTAGTCCGTGCCGAACACGTATTCTCCCCTAGTCCCATATACCTGCGCTCAGACCATAACCCTCCATTCCTTTCCCGTCCATATAACTAACCAATTTATTTTTAAATGATAAAAAACGAACCTGCCTCCACCACCTTCACTGGAAGCTCATTCCACACAGCCACCACTCTCTGAGTAAAGAAGTTCCCCCTCATGTTACCCCTAAACTTCTGTCCCTTAATTCTCAAGTCATGTCCCCTTGTTTGAATCTTCCCTACTCTCAGTGGGAAAAGCTTATCCACGTCAACTCTGTCTATCCCTCTCATCATTTTAAAGACCTCTATCAAGTCCCCCCTTAACCTTCTGTGCTCCAAACAATAAAGCCCTAATTTGTTCAACCTTTCTCTGTAACTTAGTTGCTGAAACCCAGGCAACCTAGGTTGTTGGACAAAGCCAGAAATGAAAATACAACAAGTGTGGGATAAGGATAGAAGAGGCACGAAATGTGAAGGAGGAAGAGGAAAGAGGAGAAAGGGTGAAATGGATCCAGATGGGCCACAGGGGAGTTAGGGGGGAAACAGGGTAGGGGTGTTTTTAGGTTAATTATTACATAAAACTGGAGAATGTAATGTTCATACGGTTAAATGGTAAGCTACCCTGATGGAATATGAGGTGCTGTTCCTCCAGTTTGCATGTGGATTCACTCTGGCAATGGATGAGGCCCAAGACAGAAAGGTCAGTAAGGGAAGGGGAATTAAAATGGTGCACAACAGTGAGATCCAGCAGGCCTGAATTCTCCAATTTCAGATAACAAACCTACAAACACCTTTCTCCTTCTCACTTTCCCCCCTCTTTTCCCTGTTCCCCATCTGGATATGCCCATTTCTCCTCTTCCCATTTGTCCCCTTCCACCAATATTGTTTCCTTTTGCATCTCATTTTGTGCTTTATCTATCCTTGTCTTTTCATCTCACACTTGTCTTTTCATCTCAGGCCTTTGTCTAACCATCTGGCAATCAACCCTGCCCCCCTCATCTGTATCCACTCACCTTCCCAGACTTTGTCCCACCACAACATCTCTTCCAGCTTTCTCCTCCCCAACTGTAATCTGTCTGAAGAAAAGTCCTGACCCGGAAAGTTGCCTATCCATGTTCTCTGCAAATGATGCATGACCTGCTGAGTTACTCCCGCACTTAGTGTCTTTATTTGAAAACTAACATTTGCAGTTCCCGGTCCTCAAAAACAAAACCTAATTCTAATTGTTTGATGGCTTTTTTTGTACATTTATTCCCTCGGCTGCTCAAACAAAATTATAATTCTGTTCATTTTTCACGAGGATTTTAAAGATTGGGTTGTAGAATTAACGGTAGGATGGTAGAGTTCTGCTAGTGATTGCAGAACAGGTGTGGTTTTACAGTAACCCATAGTCAGAAAGTATGCATCTTAGAGGGAGGGTAGAAGAAAAATGGAGGGATTTAAAAATCATAATTATCAAGTTGGAGCAGAATGAAAATTGGTAAATTGGGTTTTTAAAATGGCAAACTGAATGGATATAAAAGTCCAGCATTCTGCACACTTGTGCCTGGACATTAGAAATTGAGAGAATGGTAATGACATCTGAAAATATTAATGAATATAAAAATTATATCTCAGTGGCAGTAAACACGTCATGGATCAGTTTTGGTGGTTACAGTATTGTTTAAGGTCCAGTGGCATAGCAAGCTTACAATGTTATTCAGTCTGAGAAGCAAAAGAAAGCACGTGTTAAATGAAAGTTTGGGGCAAAAATGATGGAAAATTAAGGACTGACAGAAGTCATAATTTCCGTGCCACTCAAATTGTGGAATTATTTAGCTTGTACAAAGGATTCAAAGGACATTTATTGTCACATGTACCAATTAAGGTACAGTTATATGCGAATTACCACACAGCCATACGGAAAATAAAGCAACAAGACACACAACTACATAAAAGTTACCATAAACATCCACCAAGCAGATTCCCAAATTCCAAACTGTGATGGAAGGCAAAAAAGTCCAAACTTCTTCCTCTTTATTCTCCCGGTCAGGGCTGTTGGGGGGATCAAAGCTCCCGCAGCTGGCGGTCAAAACTCCAGCGTCAGGGTGATCAAAACCCCCGCATCGGGGCGGTCGAAACTCCTACGGCTTGGAGCTCCCAATATCGGTCTCCAACCAGAGACCGTGGGCTCTGTGATGTTAAGTCCGCAAGCATCCATGATTGGAGCTTTGAGGTCGATCCCTGGCAAAGGGATCGCGGGCTCCGTGATGTTAAGTCCGGAGGTGCCCGTGGCGGAGCTCGTGAAGTCAATCTCCAGCAAAGGCCGCCAACTCCTCGATGTTAGGCCGCAGTGCGGACGGAGATGCAATACCGAAAAAAATTGCACTTCCGTCGATGTACATATTAGGAGCATGTAAAAAAAAATGTGGTGATGGCACAATGATATGGAAAGGCAGAATAGACTCAAGGAGCTGTCTGATATGTTCCCAATAATTCTCCTACCTTCTTCCTACCTAATTCTGCTACCTACATTATTGGCCAAGGCAAGGAATACCGATTGCCCAAATTTATTCCCATATCCTGCATCTATACACTGTAAATGGCTTGACTGCAATGATGTGTTGTATTTTCGTTGCCATGCGTACAACAAAATCTTTTAGTTGTACACATAGCAATAAGCTATACTGCTACTACTTTAAATGCCTCATCTATGTCCTATGACTTGCAAAACTCTGCAGATTAGATTCCTCTGTACTACTTAGTATCATGTACATTTATCATGTATTGCCTTTTGTTTGCCCACCCAAAGTTTTCCACTATTAATTCCATCTGCCATTTAACTTTATTCCCCACTGTTAAACAAACTGCCAAAATATATCAACAACAATTCCAAAGATACGTGCTGCCCTTGATATCAAGACGGTACTTTACCATGGTTCTTTGTTGACATCCATATGTATCAGAAGGAAAATTAGTGAATGCTGTCATCAAATCTTAATAACAAGAAAATGATTGTGATCTACAGAAATTAAATATCGCTGGAATGTATGGCCAAGAAGCTGGTGAAAGAGCCAGGGACTCGGGTTCTTGGAACATTGGGATCACATCTGAGACAGGTGACATGTACAAGAGGGATGGGTTGGACCTGAACTAGTGGGGCATCAATATCTTGTGACGGAGATTTGCAAGTGCTACTCGAGGGCTTGAGCTAGATTGATAGTAGGGTGGTCATTGAACAGAAACAAGGCAGATGAGATGGAGGCAAATAGGTATTCAACAGGAGCATTTATTTCAAGTGAGAGGCTTAACAGACATTGCAGAAAAACTTGGTGTGGATTGTCTCGGGGAATTGCAAAATAAGAGGCGGCACAGCGGTCGATTTGCTGCCTTTCAGTGCCAGAGACCCAGGTTTGATCCTGACTATGGGTGCTGTCTGTACGGAGTTTGTACATTGTCCTTGTCACCGTTTGGGTTTTCTCCGGGTGCTCCGGTTTCCTCCAGCTTTCCAAATTCGTACATGTTTGTAAGTAATTTGGCTTTGGTAAAAATCGCACATTGTTCCTAGTGTGTAGGATAGTGTTTGTGTACTGGTTGGTGAGGACTTGGTGGACCAAAGGGTTTCTAAAGAGACTGTATCTCTAAAGTTATAATAGAAACATAGCTGAGAGAAAGGCAGGACGGGAAGGTCAATGATAGAGATGGAGGTAAGAGATCAGTGGGGTGGGGGATGTAACTTTTCAATAAGGGAGGACATAATCTTGGGGGAATTGTCCAGTGAGAGCATAATCGCTGATGGAACTATTGTATGCCACCAAACGATGCTGGAGTCAATTATAAAAGATGAAATAGCGGCACATTTGGATAGCAGTAACACGGTCGGTCCGAGTTAGCATGGATTTACGAAGGGGAAATCATGCTTGACTAATCTGGAATTTTTTTGAGGATATAATTTGGAAAATGGACAAGAGAGAGCCAGTGGATGTAGTGTACCTGGACTTTCATAAAGCATTTGATAAGGTCCCACATAGGCGATTAGTGGGCAAAATTAAGGCACATGGCATTGGGGGTAGAGTGCTGACATGGATAGAAAATTGGTTGGCAGACAGGAAATAAAGAGTAGGGATTAACGGGTCCCTGTCAGAATGGCAGGCAGTGAATAGTGGGGTACCACAAGGCTCGGTGCTGGGACCGCAGCTATTTACAAGATATTACAGAGAAACATAGAAAATAGGTGCAGGAATAGGTCATTCGGCCCTTCGAGCCTGCACCGCCATTCGATATGATCATGGCTGTTCATCCAACTCAGTATCCCATCCCTGCCTTCTCTCCATACCCCCTGATCCCTGCCATCCCAGGAATCAGTCAGATGAACCTTCTCTGTACTCCCTCTATGGCAAGAATGTCTTTCCTCAGATTAGGATTTTAGATTATTAATGATTTAGATGAAGGGATTACAAGTAACATTAGCAAATTTGCAGATGACACAAAGCTGGGTGGCAGTGTGTACTGTGTGGAGGATACTATGAGAATGCAGGGTGGACAGATTGGGTGAGTGGGCAGATGCATGGCAGATGCAGTTTAATAGTAAGATTAAACGAGAACTTACCAGTTTGAAGTTTGATCTGTATTTTATGAGGAGTTACGATGAGGGATTACGTGAAGAAGCCCGCCAGGACGCATGCGTGTCATTCTTCAATGCAGCGGTGTGAAATCACAGATAACTGTAATGACTAAACATAGTAAGATTAGAGAAGAGATACCAGTTAAGTATATGATCAAGGGTGGGAGCGGAGGGCACGTAATCCCTCATCGTAACTCCTCATAAAATACAGATCAAACTTCAAACTGGTAAGTTCTCGTTTAATCTTACTATTTTACTTCGGAGTCACGTGAGTGACTACGTGAAGATTTTAAAGCGCTGTGATTTCATGCCGTGGAAACGAGTCCATGCATCACGTCTGCCTTGATGACTAGGAGGAATTGTGTTAACATAATTTGGACATGAATTCGACATTGAAATCATAAAATTTGTTAACACAAAATTATAACCCCTTTTTATGGGTTTAAATTAATTTACAGAACTTAAAATTGTCTCTGCAAACGTTCCAGGTTTCATTACTGGTTTGTTGTAAAATAATTGGAATGTTTTTTCCCCAGACCATCCTGCTGCCTTGAGGATTTGGTCCATTGGTACATCCAACTGTATCGCTGCCGATGTAGCTGCAGCCCTGGTGGAATGAGATTTAAAAATATTAGTATCCACCCCAGCCTGTGTTAGCACCTGTTTCAGCCATCTTGAGATGGTCTGGACTGTCACTCTTTTGTGTGGTTGCTTGTGGCTGACCAAAAGTGCCTTCTCATTGCCTCTTAGGATTTTCGTTGTCTCCATGTATAACGACAGATGTCTTACTATACAGAGACGGTCATCTGTTGGGTATGACCTAAATTGTATATTGAGGCCTGCTGATCCCTGTCTGTTCTGCGTTACTAACTCATAGATATGAAACGTAATATTTTCTGTTGAGGAAGTCATGTTGTCCAGTCTTAGTTTATGCAGTGACTGTACCCTCTGTGCCGTGACCAATGCCATTAGCATGACTGTTTTTAATGTCAGTCTGTGTAGGGACAGAGCTGTTGCTGGAGACCAATTCCTGAGCATCTTCAGGACAATACTTACATCCCATATTTGGGAGTACCTGGTTCTTGGGGGATTAGTATTAAAAATTCCCCTCATAAGTTTTGTTACCAGTGGGTGAGGCCCAACAGAGTAACGCTCTGTCCCCTGCCATAGGTAAGTCGATAGGTCACTTCTGGCGCAGTTGATGGCACTGTAACTGAGCCCCTCATCATAGTGGAGGCCTGCCAGATATTCCAGAACAGACGGGATGTTCATGTCTCTGTAGGTGATGTTGTTTTTATGGCAGTACATCTCCCACTTCCTGATATAGACCAGATACTGTTTTTTGGTTGACTGTCTTTGGGCCGCCGAGATCATGTTCACTGTTCGGTCCGTCAGTCCCAGTTGTAGTAGAGGTGTTTTTAAACTCTACAAATTAATAAGTTCAAATGTTTATGGCATGGGTGGCTATCCCTTGTTATGGGATGTAGCAATAAATCTGGTCTATGTGGGATGGTGATACATGGTTCTAATACCATGTTTAATACCACTGGGAACCGTGGTTGAGTAGGCCAATCGGGTACTACCAAAATACCAGACGCAGAATCTTGTTGTATTTTCCTTAATACCCGACTGATGAGGCAGAAAGGAGGGAATGCGTAAATAAACAATTTCCCCCCCAATGCAGCGAAAATGCATCTGTCGCCGCTGCCCCAGGGTCTGGTTCCCATGAAACATAATTTGATAACTGGTGGTTAAGTCTGGATGCGAATAGATCGATATCTGGCGTTCCATATTTTGCTGTAATATCAGCAAATACTTTTTTATTCAATATCCATTCGGTGTTTTCATTAAATTTGCGTGACCTGGTGTCTGCCACTAAATTTAGTCTTCCTGGTAGGTAAGTGGCTGATATCCAAATATCTCTCTGGATACGCCATTGCCAAATTGTATTAGCCAGATTGTCACATGATGTCGATTTGTTTCCACCCATGTGGTTAATGTATGCTACCATGGTGGTATTGTCTATCTGTAGTCTAACATGCTGGTGATATGACCCAGTACAATATGACTTTAGGCCATGGAGGCACCCAACATTTCCAGGTAGTTTATGCCCAGTGTGAGTAATAATGATGCCTACTGAGCAGTCCATCTACCTCCACAGCTGGTGATGGTATTGGTGGCTCCCCACCCAAGTGCACTGGCATCAGTTTGTAGTACCATGACAATGATTGGATTGGAACAAAGCCAGATCTATCCACCATTTTAGTTCCATTTTAGCTTTGATTGGTAGTTTCATAGGTCTGTCAAAGTGACCTGCATTAATTTTGAGTGCTTGTATTTTTGCTCTCTGTAAGTTTTGGTAATGTAGAGGTCCAAATTGTGTGGCTGGAAAGGCAGCCACCATTTTGCCAATTACTTTTGCTACCAATCTGATGGATGGTTTGCTGATGTCAATGAGGTTATTGCAAGCCTCTATTAAATCTCTAGCCTTTCCCTTAGGCAGAGTCACCGACATGTGAACTGAGTCAATGGTGAACCCCAAATAGTCCATAGTAGTGGAAGGCGTTAGTTTGGATTTAACTGGATGGATAATAAATCCCAGTTTTTCAAATAACTGTTTTGTGGCTGTTACAGTTTGTTTGGCCAATTCAAAAGTTTTGCCCACAATGAGTATGTCATCTAAATATGCCATGACCATGTGTTTACATTTCCGTAGAAACGCTAGGGCTGGTTTCAAAATTTTTGTGAACAGCCTGGGGGCTGATGATAAACCATTTGGCAGTGCTTTATACTGCCAAAGTTGTCCCATCCAGTTGAATTTTAAGTAACATCTGTGGTCACCTCGTATAGGCACTGAATAGTAAGCATCTTTTAAATCGATGCTGGCCATGAAGTAACCTTTGGAAATTAATTGTTTAGCAGTAACAAAGGTTTCCATTTTGAAGTGAATATATTGTACAAATGTATTCAATTTTGTCAGATCTATGATGATGCGACAACCACCATCTTTTTTGTATTTGGTAAATATATTGGACACTAATTCTAATGGTTCGTGTTGAGTTTTCTCAATTACACCTTTTACGTAAAGCCGCTCCAGTTCAGCTTGCGCTTTTGATTTTTCTTTATCAGAAAGCACGAACATTCGGTTCGGTATATGTTGAACTGGAGGGCTGTACTTGTGTATAAACTCTATTGTATATCCCTGGATACTGCTTAAGATGTAAGTATCGGTTGTTAACATGCTTCATGCATTCAGAAAAGAGTGTAATCTCCCCCCAACCTCCATGCTCCCTGTATTTTGTAGGGAACCAGACCCACCTACCTCCATAGTTACCAGTGGCAGGTTTACTTCTTTTTTGTAGGTTCTTCGCTGCTGTTGTTGCGCTGGTGTCTGGATTTTCGGTTTGGTTGGCGTTGGAGGTCCCCGCATCTTCCAAGAAGGCCGGCCTGGGCCATGGCCTAAAAAGACTCATGTTTTGAGTACCGGGCCTTCGAGCTTTCACCAGTTCTGCTGGTGGGTGCATAGGGGTGCTGTCTTTGGCTGTAGTGGGTTTTTGTTGGAGTCCCTTTTATTAGTCCCAGGGTTTTTGCTTCCTCATCGAGCTCCTTGACTTGCTTCGATAGGTTGCCTCCAAACAATAGTATTGGTGGTTTTGTGGTCCCAGGTTTGCACAGTCCCTGCACCCCTTGCACACTTGTCTTTCCTTCTGCGGACCCCTCTTCCAGGTCAGCCCAGAACTGACCCGCAGTGCTCCCCTCTGATGAGGTAGAAGCACTGTGCAGCCCTTCAAGAGGTACTGCTGTGGGTTTATCATAGGGCCCACAGTGACCCGACTCCATCTCCCGGAGTCTGTCACATTGGAGCAAATGCTCCACACACCGCTCCATCCGGCTCCAGCGCTCTCGGTCGCTGGCCGCCCGCGGTTGTTCAAAGTCGGACTCCTCTGAGTCCACGACCTTGTTTGTTTTGTGTCTAGCCTTACCGCCCGGCCGCGTGGATCTGGCCGGTGCGGAGGCGACATCGGGCACAGCTGATGCCACTATCGGTGATCCGAGTGCCGCTTGCTGCTGCTGGCTGCCCGCTGCTCCGCGGTCCTCCCTCACCAGCTTTGTCGCAGCCCGTTGGTTTCTCCACCTGCAATCAGCATGGGAAAACACAAAAAGACCGCAGCTCTTACCTGCAGGTCCTGGTTTAAATTGTCGCTACGGGGGAACGTCGTTCCACCCCGCCTCCTCCGTTTTCGACTTGTCAAAAGTCGACGGCCCCATTCTTGAGTATTAGAAAGGCGCTATATAAATCCCATCCATTATTATTATTATTATTATTCTGAATAGTCTCCCGCCCGGCCGTGGTGTTCTGGCCGGCGCGGGGCAAAAAGTCGGCACAGCTGATCCCTTACGGGGCTTGTGCCTTCAGCTGCTGCTGGCTCCCGCAACTTCGCGGTCCTCCCCAGCAAGCTTTACTCGCAGCACTTGTGGACACTATTTTGTCCAGCTTCCCCCCCTGTGTAAAAACAGCGCGGGGACAAAAACTACCGCAGAGTAAATCACTTACCTGCAGGTCGCGGTTTCAAACTTACCGATGCGGGGGAACGTTCCACCCCGCCTGTCGTTTCGCAAGCGTGAAAGCGATATGACACGCATGCGTCCTGGCGGGCTTCTTCACATAGTCACTCACGTGACTCCGAAGTAAAATGTGGATAAATGTGAGGTTATCCACTTTGGTAGTAAAAACAGGAAGGCAGATTATTATCTAAATGGTGTCAAGTTGCGATATGAGGAAGTACAACGGGATCTGGGGGTCATTGTTTAGTCAATAAAAGTAAGCATGCAGGTAGTGAAAGCGAAAGGCATTTTGACCTTTATAACAAGAGGAATTGAGCATAGGGGCACTTGTACAAGGTCCGAGTGACACCACACATGGAGTATTGTGTGCAGTTTTGGTCTCCAAATTTGAGGAAGGACATTCTTGCTATTGAGGGAGTGCAGCGTTGGTTCACAAGGTTAATTCCCGGGATGGCGGGACTGTAATATGCTGAGAGAATGGAGCAGCTGGGTTTGTATACTCTGGAATTTAGGATGAGGGGATCTTATTGAAACATTTAAGATTATTAAGGTTTTGGACACAATAGAGGCAGGAACCATGTTCCCGATGCGGGGAAGTCCAGAACCAGGGGCCACTTTTAAGAATAAGGAGTAAGCCACTTAGAACGGAGATGAGGAAACACTTTTTCACACAGCGTGTTGTGAGTCTGTGGAATTCTCTGCCTCAGAGGGCGATGGAGGCCGGTTCTCTGGATACTTTCAAGAGAAAGCTAGATAGGGCTCTTAAAGATAGTGGAGTCAGGGGATATGGTGAGAAGGCAGGAACGGGGTACTGATTGTGGATGATCAGCCATGATCACATTCAATGGTGGTGCTGGCTCGAAGGGCCGAGTGGCCTATTCCTGCACCTATTGTCTGTAAAAGTCAGCAGGAATTAAAACTAGACGGTCCAGACCCGTTGGGTCTGCTCCCTCAACACAAGATTTCACCACTCACCCGTTCCCCCAACGCAATATTGCACCACTCATGCATAGCCCTCAACTTCGCAGGTGTGGCTAATTTCTCCTCATTCCCCAGCACTCCCTCCTCCTCCTCTTCACCCTCCCTCTTCAATCCCTAGCGAGGGAGGGGGGGAGCAGAGAGGGAGGGGTACGCAGAGAGGGAGGAGGGGCAGAGAGGGAGGAGGGCGGCGGAGGGTTCTTGGTTCTTGGGTCCTCCAAAATATTCCAACTGAAACTTAAACTGGAGGTGGTGAAGGGAGGGATTAAGCCAGAAAGGGTATAAAGAACACACACTATAGAATTTAACATAAAACATCCGCACACAGCAGAATCAAAGTTTCCCACTGTGTGGGAAGGCACCAAAGTCAGTCTCCTCCTCCACTGTTCCTCGTGGTCAGGGCCTCCCCAAGCCCTCCACAGTTGCAGCTACGGGCGGCCCGATGTCGAGGACCGGGGTGATACATGTCCGACATCGGCGCTGCGGGACGTCCTCAGCGGCGTGGACACCAGAATCGGCCCCCTCCTACCGGAGTCAGCGGCTTCCAAAGTCCGCAGGCCGTGCCGGGTGGAGACTGCTGCTGGCGGCCCTCTGCAAGGCGCCCCAGGACTCCACGATGTTGTTCAGTGCCGCCCGCGTTGGAAGCTCTCCGCACGATGTTGGAGCAGCGGCCCAACGCTCCGGAGCTCCAAACGGCGACCCAGGTAGGCATCGCCCGCTCCGCGGTGACTACCGCGCTGCGCCACCGCTGTAGCAGCCCTGGTCTGGTTCCCGGTCCCCGGCAGGAAAGGCCGCTCCGATCCAGCTGGTAGGCCGCGGGGTGGGGGGCGAGGAAGCGACTCGGAGAAATAGTCGCGTCCCCGCCAGGAAGAGACTGGGAAACGGTTTCCCCCTTACCCTGCCCCCCTCCCCCACATAGAAAAGTTAAAGTTTCCCCCAACACAAAACTTTAGACTAACTAAAAATAAAAAAAATAAATAGATTGAAATAACAGACTGGCTGTAGGTAGAGGCTGCTGCAGTGCAGCGCCCCCTCCGGACCGAGGGGGAGGGAAGTAGTGAGGGAGGGGGTTGGAGAGGGAGAGGGTCAGCGAGAGAGGGGGCAGAGAGGGTGGTGGGGGGGTGGGACGGTAGAGAGGGAGTGGGGTAGAGAGGGTGGGAGTGAGGGTAGATAGGGAGTGGGCATCTCGACCTGTTTGTAGACTCCAGCCGTCAGCTTGGCCGCTGCCTGTGCTCCTGTGCAGGCCCTGACTTCATCTCCGGGCTCATCCCTGACCCCGGACCCAGGCTCGTCCTTGGTTCCAACGGCGGCCTCTTTCTCGGCCCCAGTCATGGCCCCATCCCAAGCCCCGGGCTCGGCCCTCACTCCAGCTCCAGCACCACCCTCCCCACCAGGCGCTGGCAGCTGCCGCCACTCCTCGTTCACCGCAAGCGTCGGAGTGCCCCTCCCTCCCGGGGTGTCCTGTCCTGCCTTGCATGTGCATTGTGACGTCACTTGGGAGGGGTTTCCGAAATGGGTGAGTTTTTGGGTTGCGTTTAAAACTTTAAACAATTTATATCTTCAGAAATATAGGAGGGAATGCGACGGGAAGATGTTTATCGCCTCAACGGGAAAAATGTAAGTAGGATGTGTGAAAATGGGAAGGCTGTGGCCTAGCGTTTGGAAGAAAATAGGAATTAACCAGAATTAAACAGACACACACACACACACACACACACACACACACACACATGACAAAGACTTTTAGTATTATAGAGATGTGTAGGGAGACTACAGATGACTAAGACTCATGGGAAGTATTGTTGGGAAATTTTATTTTCCCTATTAGTACTGGTCTCACAGAGTGCAAAAAGCTTGGATGGAGCGGAATTTGTTAACATGCGTCAAATAAAGTAATATATAGAGGGCCTTACGAGAGAGATCGCAACACTGGACCTCCTCTTCGGAAATGACATAAACCAAGTGATTGCTGTGTCATTGAGGAAGCACTTTGAAACCAGTGACCATAATACCATTAATTTATAATAATTATGCAGAAAGATATGACCGGCCCACAAGTTAAGGTTGTAAATTTTGGAGCAATTGGGTGGGGACTTGCAGAGGTCAATGGGCGAGACTGTTAGCAAGTAAATGAACATCTGGCAAGTGGAAGGCTTTTAAAAGTGCACAAGCAATAGTTCAGGAAAAGCATGTTCCTCTTGGGATGAAGGGCAAGGATCCCAAGTTTAAGTAATCCTGATTGGTGAAAGATATTGAAGTTCTGATCAGGAAACGGGGCTTACATCAGGTTCAGGATCAAGTGAATCCCTCAAATATAAGTGCAGGAATACACTCAAAGGAAATCAGGAAATCCTGAGAGTGTGACCAAGTGCATGCTTGGACATTGTGAAAAGCTCGGGAAGAATTTCCAGAAACCCTTGCAGAGGTAGTTGTGTCACGTATAGTCACAGGTGAAGTTCCAGAAGACTGGAGGGTGAATAATGTATACTATTATTTAAAGGGGACAGCCAGGAAATTGCAGGCTTTGAGCCTGTCATCAGCATGGGCAACAGAATATACCAGCATTTAGTTATACAGGAACGAATTAGGAAGAGTCAGAAATAGATAGACTGAGGCAGTCTCTCTGGAGAAAAAGGATGTGATGTTTTGGATCGGGACAGTGTATCCCTCTTGAGTTCACACCTTCCCTAGCCATCGGCCTAACAGGGCACCTCCCTGCCTGAGGTCATTTGTTGGTGACACTGATTTGCCTTGGACTTCTTTCGCCTCGAGCTCTTTTCCCTCATTCCCCCCAACCCCTACTTTCAGACTGAAGAAGGGTCCCGACCCGAAACATCACCAATCCTTTTTCTCCAGAGATGCTGCCTGACCCGCTGAGTTACTCCAGCACTTTGTATCTATCTTTGGTGTAAACCAGCATCTGCAGTTCTTTGCTTCTACATTGAGGGACAGTCAGTATGGCTTTGTACATGATATATAACATCTCTCAAAGAGGTAACCAAGACGATTGAGAGCAGGGAGGTGGACATCTGCATCGACTTTAGCAAGACCTTTGACAAGGTCTCATATGGTAGGCTAGTCTGGAATGTTAGATCACATGCAACCCAGGGAGTGCTCACTAATTGGATACATAATTAACTTAATAGTAGACAGCAATGAGTAATGGTGGAAAGTTGCTTATCGGATTGGAGGCCGGTGACCTGTATGCCACAGGGATTGGTACTGTGCCCTTTGCTGTTTGTCATCTATAACAACAATTTGAATGAATGTACAAGGCATAAGTTTGCAGATGACTCTAACATAAGTGGTATCATAGACGCTAAAGGTATTCAACAATTGCAGTAGGACCCTAATCAGCTAGCTAACTGGGCTGAGGAATGCAAATGGTGTTCAATTCAAAGAATGAGAGATCAAATCAGGAAATGACCTTTGGTACGATAGAATTTTATTTATCACAGGAGGGAAATTGGTCTGCCAACAGTCATAAAACACAAGATACATGAAACATGAAATTAAAGTGGCGAGTGGAAAGCCCAGGATTGGGGATGTGCAAAGATTGGGAAGGGCAGTCAGTCTATCCTACAACAGAAGGGGGAGGGATAGTTTGAAAGCCACAGGGAAAAAGCATCTCTTGTGCTGCATCTTGATGGAACCAGTCTGTTGCTGAAGGTGCTCCTCAGGTTGACCAGTGTGTCTTGGAGGGGGTGAGCTGTATTGTCCAAGATGCTCTGCAGTTTGAGGAGCATCCTCCCCTCCAAGACCACCTCCAGTGAATCCAACACCACCCCCAGGACGGAGAAAGTCTTCCTGATGAGCTTGTTAATTCCATTGGTGTCCACAGCCTTCACCTTGCTGCCCCAGCACACGACAGCGAAGAAGATGTCACTGGCCACCACCGATTGATACAACATTTGCAGCATCTTACTGCAGACGTTGAAAGAGCGGAGCCTCCTCAAAAAGTACAGATGGCTCTGTCCCTTCTTATACTGAGCCGGTGTTCCAGGCTCAGTCCAGATTACGGTCTAGGTAAACTCCAAGGTATTTGTACCCCTTGGTAAACTGCACATCCGCACCCTTGATGGAGACGAGACAGGGATGTTCCTCTCCTCCTAAAGTCCACCGCTAACTCCTTAATCTTGTCCATGTTGAGCTGCAGGCGATTCACCTCACACCACTCAACAAAGTAATTGACTACTCCTCTGTATTCAGCTTCCTCCCCTCACTGATGCAGTCCACAATTGCACAGTCATCCGAAAACTTCTGCAGATGGTAGGAGTCTGTGTTGTATCTGAAGTCTGAGGTGCAGATGGTGAACAGGAAGGGAGAGAGGACCGTCCCCTGTGGGACCCCTGCTTTGCTCATTACCATGTCTGGGACACAGTTCTGTCGCTTGATACACTGTAGTGGTCCATTCAGGTGTATGGTGTTTCAGGACACCAATGGAGCATCCACCCACAAATGTTAAACTGAGTTTTGCCAGTCTAATTAAAAAAAACTTGATTCAAACCATTGCTGCTGTTGAAGTCGATTCTTTATTCAGCGCCGAGACTAATCTCTGAACCTTCCAACACAGAGCTGGAAGCTCCAGGGCAGGTCCAAAGAGCTAGTAACTTTGGTACAAACTTAACACATTATATAGGTATTAGACAATTATGGTACAGAAGGTGTGGCAAACTATTAACCAATCATTATGGTTTACCATATATTAGTTTAATTACATTAACCAATCAACTAATTCCTTTCCAGTGATTGACATCACGTGCAGTCACATGACTTTCCCTTTTCTGGCCTCTTTAAAACCCTTGCTTCCTCCGTGGTTTTCTTTACCCTCTTTGCTCAAAATCATTTTATTTCAATGAAGTAAAACCACAATATAAAATCAATTCTCAGAGACCACCTCTCATAATATATATGATATATAATACTATATATTATGATACCAATATATATATATATATATATATATGATACCAATATATATCTATCTATCTATATTACTAAATCTCTGTTCTTGACCGCTTTTGGCCTTCTGTGCTGCGATTTCCGAGAGAACGCCGCCACCAACGGCCGTCATTTTTGGCCACCTTGCTCAGAGCCCTCCTCCGCCGCATGTTTGCCGAGGATTTTTCCCGTCGATGAAAAATGACGGAGATATTAATGTTTTTACAAAATTCTCCATTCTCTCTGCTGCCCCTGCTGGAGGGAGGGGGAGGGACTATAAAACCAGGAAGTGTGGTGCCTCAATCAGTCTCTCATCAAGATGGAGCTCTGTCAATTAGTCTCTGTCATTCTGAGCTCTGAATGACACTGAACAAATTTCTTCACACCTGTGAGTAAGTACCCTTAATGTGGTTTGAAAATGAAAATATGGTTAATATAAAATAAAAAAGCACTGCCTGCAAATGGTTGTTTGGGGGGTTTGGGTTGAAGTAAAAAGGCACTCTCTTTCTCTCGCCCCTCCTCTCTCTCTCCCCACCTCTCTCTCTCCCTATCCCTCTCTCTTTCTCTCTCTCTCCCCCTGTCTCTCTCCCTTTCTCTCTCTCTCTCTCCCCTCCTCTCTCCCCACATCTCTCCTCCTCCCCCCCACCTCCTCTCCCCCCCCTGCTCTCTCCCCCCTCTCCTCCCCCCTCTCCTCCCCCCCTCTCCTCTCCCCCTCTCCACTCCCCTCCTCTCCTCACTCCCTCTCCTCAACCCCTTTCCTCTCCCCCCCTCCTCTCCCCCCCGCCTCTCCTCTCCCCCCTCTCTCCCCCCCTCCTCTCCTCACCCTCTCCTCTCCCCCCTCTCCTCTCCCTCCCCCCTCTCCTCTCCTCTCCCCCCTCTTCCTTCCCCCCCTTCTCTCCTCTCCCCCCTCTCCTCTCCTCGTCCCCCCTCTCCTCTCCCCCCTCATCCTCTCCTCTCCCCCCTCTCCTCTCCTCTCCTCTCCCCCCTCTCCTCTCCTCTCCCCCTCTCATCTCCTCTCCCCCCTCTCCTCTCCCCCTGTTGGCCTCTCCCCCCCCTCTCCTCTCCCCCTCTCCTCCCCCCCCTCCTCTCTCCCCCCCATCCTCTCCTCTCCTCCCCCTCTCCTCCCCCCCCCCTCCCCTCTCCTCCCCTCTCTCCCCCCCCCTCTCTCCTCCCCCCTCCCCCTCTCCACTCCTCTCCTCCCCTCCCCCTCTCCTCTCCCCCCCTCTCCTCTCCCCCCTCTCTTCTCCCCCCTCCTCTCCTCTCCCCCCTCCTCCCTCCCCCCTCTCCTCTCCCCCTCTCCTCTCCTCTCCCCTCTCCCCCCCTCTCCTCTCCTCCTCTCTCTCCCCCCTCTCCTCTCCTCCTTCCCCCCCCTCTCCTCTCTTCCCCCCCTCCTCTCACCCCCCTCTCCTCTCCCCCCCTCTCCTCTCCTCTCCCCCCTCTCCTCTCCTCTCCCCCCTCTCCTCTCCCCCCTCTCCTCTCTCCCCTCCTCCCCCCTCTCCTCTCCCCCCCTCTCCTCCCCCTCCTCCCCCCCCCCTCCTCTCACCCTCTCTTCCTCCGCCTCCTCCTCTCCTCTCCCCCGCCAGCCTCGCACTCCGCCCCTCTCCTCATTCCACCCCTCCATCGCTCCTCCCCTCTCTCCCCCCCTCCCTCCCCCTCCGTCGTTCCTCCCCCCTCGCACTCCCCTCTCCTCTCCCCCTCATCCTCTCCCCTCCTCCCCTCCCTCCTCTCACTCTCCCGCCCTCTCCTCATCCCCCTCTCCTCTCCTCGTCGCCCTCTCCTCTCCCTCCTCCCTCCCCTCTCCTTAGCGTCCCTGCCGCCCTCCTCCTCTCCCCCCTCCATCTCACCCCCCCCATCCCCTCTCGCCTCCCCCCATCTCTCCTTCCGCCCCCCTCTCTCCTCCCCTCTCATTCCGTCCCCCTTCCTCTCTGGTTCCCCCCTCTCTCTGCTCCCCCCTCCCCCTCTCTCCTCCCCCTCTCTCCGCCCCCCTCTCTCCCTCTCTCCCCTCCTCCCCTCCCCCACCCTCCTTCCCTACCCTCTTCCCTACACTCCCTCCCTGCTCCCCACCTCTCCCCCCTCTCTCCTCCCCTCTCTCCCCCTCTCTCCTCCCTCCTCCCCCCTCTCTCTCTCTCCCCTCCATCCTCTCCCCCACCCTCCCTCCCTCCTCTAAATCCCCTCCCCTCCACACCCCCTCCCCTCCACCCTCCCTCCCCCTCCCTGCTCCCCACATCTCCCCCTCACCCCCCTCTCAGCACCCCTTCTCTCTCCCTCTCACTCTCACCCTCTCTCTCTCCTCCCCTCCTCCCCCACCTTTCCCCCGTCACCCACCCATCCTCTTCTCCTCCTCTCCACCCCCTCTCCCTCTTGCCCCTCTCTGTGTTTCTGTCTCTGTCTCTGTCTCTGCCCCTTCTCTCTCTGCCCTCACTCTCTACCCCCAGCCCCCCCCCCCCTCCCTCTCTATATGTGACTGCAAGTTGGGGGCTATGCGTCAGTAGATAGTGTGGTTATGGGGTAAAAGGAGCAAATTAATAATATTAATATAATATCAAGGAGGGTAATTAGCGTGAGTGCGGGGGGGATAGTTAGTGTGTGTGACACTGCATGCCGCCTCCTTCCCCCCCCCCCCCCCCCCCACAACCGCACGTTGGGGGAACAGACTGCACTTGGTCTAGTATATATATGTATATATATATATAACCTGTTAATAAGAATTTTATCATATATAATTAAGTATAATTATATAATATAAAAATAATATGATGAATATAATTGTGTGTGTTTTTTTTAATGACACTGTCGCAGAGTCAAGAATCTGGCCAAGAATCGAATGCTCTGATGTTTACTTGATGAATATTCATTTTAAGCTACAATGAGCTTATATTTATGTTATAGACCCCCCCCCCCCCCCCCCCCCCCCCCCCGATGGTGCCTTTGCAAATAAGGGCTATTACCTTTGACCTAAAAGAACCCTAAAAGTGTTGCATTGTTTATCTCTAGTTTGTGTGTGTGTCTGTGTATGCCTTTCAAACGTGTATCTGTGTGGATGTAAGTGTGTATATTCAGATTCAGATTCAACTTTAATTGTCATTGTCAGTGTACAGTGCAGAGACAACGAAATGCATATACCTGTGGATGGATGTATGTGTGCATGTATGTTTGGATGTGTACATGTATATCAGCGTGTGAATGGATGTGTGGATGTGTGTGTGTGCACGGATTTATGTGTGCATGTATGTGTGTGTTTGCATGCATGGAAGTGTGAGTATGGATGCATGTGTGTGTGTGGATGTGCGTATGTATGTGTGGATCGGTGGGTGGATTGTCACAGTCATTCACCGGCACGCCATTATCATAAGTAATTCACTCATTGTTTAAATAATTTAACCAAATAAACAGTGAAATGATCCACATTAAAATAAAACTTTATATAATCATTTTTTTCCACAATTTATTTATTTCATGTACTTTGAACCTTTACAAATGATGCAATGCGCTGGTAGGACATGCCTGCGGTCATGGATCGAAGCAGTCTCTTTGGGGCCGGCTCATCTGCTTCACCATCAGGAACTGCCTCTTGAGGTGATTCACCTGCTCCAGGCTTTTCAGCATCTTGAACTCAATTGAAAGAGGAAAAAGAAAACAGAAAAGGAATGAAAAGTAAAATAAATCAACATTCTCAAATATATCTTTTCATTTTTCAAAGTAACATCATATGACCATAAGTAAAAATATTTCTTGTTTGAGTCCTATCATTACCTTTCTTCCATCTAGACTTTGCTATCGCTCGATTTATTGTTGTTATGTTGCAGAAGTGACTATAGCACTCTGCATGATAACCTGGGATACGCTGCTGCCTCCTAATAATAGAAGATAATATGTGTCAGGGTGTATTTTACATCTTTTCATGTTTCATATTATGTAAGACAATATCGACATATCAATGAGGAAATTAAACATGTATGCATGTCCAGGTAGAGGGGATGGCAAGTCTGCAAATTATCAAATTGGTGTTCATTAAAGCCCAGTGCATGTCCACACAAAACACTTTTGTGTTGACAGGCTGAAGAGTGGAGGGGCAGAAGCTGCAGAAAAAAAACCTCTCATATTACTTAGGTCTGCATGGACTTCAATTCATAAAATGTCAATCTCTTCTTAATGTCAATGAGACTTACACTGTAATTTACTGCCATTTACTGCCATAGATAAGACTCAAGTTCAAGTGCAGGAGCAGAAGGTGCAGAATAGCTAGAGAAAGAAACATCTCATATTACTTATGTCTGCATGGACTTCAATTCATAACATTTCAACCTCTTCTTAATGTTAATAAATTTTGTTAATTAATAATAATTAATACATTAATTAATAATTGTTAATAAATAATGTTAATTAATCTTAATAAAATTCCACCTCCAGTTTAAATTCCATTTGGAATATTTTGGAGGACCAAGAAACCAAGAAACCAAGAAGAATGTTAATGAGAATAACAATAGGTTACTACCATAGAAAAACTAGTTCAAGTTCACATATCACCAATTCATTTATACAGAAACTTCAACAATTTCTGACCATTTCTCACTGCAATGGAAGCCTATAAAGTGCGATCAATAGCCCTCCGTTTTTCTCCCGTGGTCGTGGCCTGGAAACGGCCGCTACAGACGGCACTATGTACAGCCTCCACCCACCCCCCCCCCCCCCCCCCCCGCCCGCGGAGATGATCCTCAGCTCCGCATTCGCAAATCGTTCGCTTCTTAATTGAGACCGCGGCTTCACTATATTAAGTACCTAGGCCCCGCGGTCAGAGCACTTTTTCCCGGTAAGTTATCGCAGGCAGCTCCGAGATTAGCTGTTAAAGACTTAATACTCTACAACAAGCTGGCATTAGTGACAATGTTTAATTGACTGTGTTATGGATACATATAGTTTAGGCGCTCAACTTCATGAATGAATGATTGAATGAATGAATGAATGAATGAATGAATGAATGAATGAATGAATGAATGAATGAATGAAGAATGAATGAATGAATTTATTCACATTATGAAAGGGTGCAATTAAATTAATTAAAGTCCATACAGATAAATTTTCATAAATTCAGACTTTAGATCTTACCTTTCAGTTAGAGTTGATTCCTGGCTGTCTTCTTTGTGTTCCAGCACCTCAGCAGCGACTTTGCTTTCAAGGCTTTCTTCCACTTAGCAGCACATTCTTCAGCCTTTTTAATGCTTTTCTCACTAAATTCAATTACCCTGCTGCAAGTTTCCAAGACATGTATTCCACAGAACAACAAATCGGAATCTCCAGTAAAACAGGCATCTGTAGAGGCACCCTCAGCCATTTTGTGTGCTAGCCTGAAGCAAAGCGCATGATTGGCCAACTGGCAGACAACTCAATGTTAAACGTACTTTGATTGGACTAAAAATTACCCGAACATTTTCCAGTTTTTCTCTAATTTAATACAAAATGTGCAAGTCTTGTTCATGACGAGTTTCAGGGGTGAATTATATAATTTTTTTACACTGTATGTGAAAATTTCATGTAGTTTGGTGACTTGGGTCACGAAACAGTAGAATAAAGCTCCTCGGCCCACAGCCTATTATGGATTACAAAGATTAAATATGAGTTTTGCCCCATTCTTACAAAGTGGTAAAGACTTAAGTTATTTCTAATCACACAATTCCCAACTCCAAGCACACAAAGGTCATATACTTGTCACACTTGATAAATTATAATTGCTTCTTATCAAGCTCGGGTCTAGTTTCATTCTGAATTACAACCTCCCCCTTGCTCATCATATAACCATATAACAATTACAGCACGGAAACAGGCCATCTCGGCCCTTCTAGTCCGTGCAGAACACTTACTCTCACCGAGTCCCATCTACCTGCACTCAGACCATAACCCTCCATTCCTTTCCCGTCCAATTTATTTTTAAATGATAAAATCGAACCTGCCTCCACCACTTCCACTGGAAGCTCATTCCACACAGTTACCACTCTCGGAGTAAAGAAGTTCCCCCTCATGTTACCCCTAAACTTCTGTCCCTTAATTCTCAAATCATGTCCTCTTGTTTGAATCTTCCCTACTCTCAATGGAAAAAGCTTATCCATGTCAACTCTGTCTATCCCTCTCATCATTTTAAAGACCTCTATCAAGTCCCCCCTTAACCTTCTGCGCTCCAAAGAATAAAGACCTAACTTGTTCAATCTTTCTCTGTAACTTAGGAGCTGAAACCCAGGCAATATTCTAGTAAATCTCCTCTGTACTCTCACTATTTTGTTGACATTTTTCCTATAATTTGGCGACCAAAATTGTACACCATACTCCAGAATTGGCCTTACCAATGCCTTGTACAATTTTAACATTACATTCCAACTTCTATACTCAATGCTCTGATTTATAAAGGCCAGCACACCAAAAGCTTTCTTTACCACTCTATCTACATGAGATTCCTCCTTCAGGGAACTATGCACAGTTATTCCTAGATCTCTCTGTTCAACTGCATTCCTCAATTCGCTACCATTTACCATGTACGTCCTATTTTGATTTGTCCTGCCAAAATGTAGCACCTCACACTTATCAGCATTAAACTCCATCTGCCATCTTTCAGCCCACTCTTCCAAATAGCCTAAATCTCTCTGTAGACTTTGAAAATCTACTTCATTATCCACAACACCACCTATCTTAGTATCATCTGCATAGTTACTAATCCAATTTACCAAACCATCATCCAGATCATTGATGTATATGACAAACAACAGTAGACCCAACACAGATCCCTGAGGCACCCCACTAGTCACCGGCCTCCAACCTGAAAACAGCCATCCACCATTACTCTCTGGTATCTCCCATTCAGCCACTGTTGAATCCATCTTGCTACTCCACCATTAATATCCAACAATTGAACCTTCTTAACCAACCTTCCGTGAGGAACCTTGTCAAAGGCCTTACTGAAGTTCATATAGACAACATCCACCGCTTTACCCTCATCAATTTCCCTAGTAACCTCTTCAAAAAATTCAAGAAGATTAGTCAAACATGACCTTCCAGGCACAAATCCATGTTGACTGTTCTTAATCAGACCCTGTTTATCCAGATGATTATATATATTATCTCTAAGTATCCTTTCCATTAATTTGCCCACCACTGACGTCAAACTAACAGGTCTATAATTGCAAGGTTTACTCTTAGAACCCTTTTTAAACAATGGAACAACATGCGCAGTACGCCAATCCTCTGGTACCATTCCCGTTTCTAATGACATTTGAAATATTTCTGTCATAGCCCCTGCTATTTCTACACTAATTTCCCTCAATGTTCTAGGGAATATCCTGTCAGGACCTGGAGACTTATCCACTTTTATATTTTTCAAAAGTGTCAGTACTTCCTCTTCTTTGATCCTCATAGTTTCCATAGCTACTCTACTTGTTTCCCTTACCTCACATAATTCAATATCCTTCTTTTTGGTGAATACCGAAGAAAATAAATTGTTCAATATCTCCCCCATCTCTTTTGGCTCTGCAGTTAGCTGTCCACTCTGACTCTCTAATGGACCAATTTTATCCCTCGTTATCCTTTTGCTATTAATATAGCTGTGGAAACCCTTTGGATTTACTTTCACCTTACTTGCCAAAGCAACCTCATATCTTCTTTTAGTTTTTCTAATTTCTTTCTTAAGATTATTTTGTACATTCTTTATACTCCTCAAGCACCTCATTTACTCCATGCCTTTTAAATCCTTTCGCATCTCCTCAAAGTTCGGAGCAACACTAGCAAGGTTGCGGATGACACAAAGCTGGGTGTCAGTGTGAACTGTGAAGAGGATGTTAGGAGGTTGCAGGGTGACCTGGACAGGTTGAGTGAGTGGGCAGATGCGTGGCAGATGCAGTATAATACAGATAAATGTGAGGTTATCCATTTTGGCGGCAAAAACAAGGGGGCAGATTATTATCTCAATGGAGGTGGAGGTGCAGCGAGACCTGAGCATCCTTGTACACCGGTCACTGAAAGTTGGCTTACAGGTACAGCAGGTAGTGAAGAAAGCCAATGGAATGTTGGCCTTCATAACAAGAGGAATTCAGTATAAGAGTAAAGAGGTTCTTCTGCAGTTGTATAGGGCTCTGATGAGACCACATCTGGAGTATTGTGTACAGTTCTGGTCTCCTAATTTGAGGAAGGACATCCTTGTGATTGAGGCAGTGCAGCAAAGGTTCACGAGATTGATCCCTGGGATGGCGGGACTGTCATATGAGGAAAGATTGAAAAGACTAGGCTTGTATTCACTGGAGTTTAGAAGGATGAGGGGGTATCTTATCTAAAAATATAAAATTATAAAAGGACTGGTAAGCTAGATGCAGGAAAAACGTTCCCAATGTGGCGTGAGTCTAGAACCAGGGGCAACAGTCTTAGAATAAAGGGGAGGTCATTTAAGACTGAGGTGAGAAAAAACTTTTTCACCCAAAGTGTTGTGAATTTATGGAATTCCCTGCCATAGAGGGCAGTGGAGGCCAAGTCACAGGATGGATTTAAGAGAGAGTTAGATAGAGCTCTAGGGACTAGTAGAGTCAAGGGATATGGGGAGAAGGCAGGCACAGGTTATTGATTGGAGACGATCAGCCATGATCACGATGAATGGCGGTGCTGGCTCGAAGGGCCGAATGGCCTCCTCCTGCACATATTTTCTATGTTTATATGAATAGGTGACGTTTCAGGTCGAGACCCTTCTTTCTTAAAGATTATATGCCGCTCTTTCAAAGATGAGCAAAGGTGTTGCATCTGGTGTCCTGGCTAATAGTCATCCTTCATCCAGCATTCTAACAGGGATTATCTGGTCATTATCACTGATGCTTTTGAAGACTTTTTAGGTGACTACAGGAGACTATGCGGTCGCTACGTGTTCGCGGGTTGTTGCCGGGGGGGGGGGGGGGGGGGGGGGGGCGCTTTCATGGTCGAATAGTTCCCGCATTCTCGGAACTAGTCGCGACTCTATTCTGGTAGCCGCTAATTTTTCAACATGTTGGACGCCATGGAGAGTGGCGAGAATTCTCGTGTCGCGGGTGCAGTTGTAGTGGGTCGCCAGGTGGTCGTAGGTTGGCGCCGTTGCTGACCGGTGATTTTCATTGGCGCGTTGATAAAACATAGGTGAACAATTCCACGTGGTGACTCAAATCTAGTACGCGGTCATTGCGCATTTTGTTTTTTTGGAGATCGGACGGTGGGACATGGCTCCGAAGAGAAGGAAGGTGCAGCGCAGGGGCAACGCACAACCCCCATCACCATCCACCAGGCAGGTGGATCTGGATGCCTCAATGGAAGTAGAGAAGGGCTAGAGAAAGGTATTACCTTATACCTTCAGCAGGGAGCAAGATGGAGACCTGATAGAGTGGTACCAGTGTAACCCGGTCCTGTATGACAAGAAAGATGACAACCACAGGATAAGGGACAAGAAGACCGCATTACTGCAGACCAAGGCCAAGGAGTTCCCTGACTGCACCTGTAAGGACCTACTTTGTTGACCGCAGTACCTCTTCCATTCTCTTGCAGGCAGGCAGGCAAGCAGGCAACTCACACAGGTTTTTTTTTTAAGTACCTACTTTGGTTACCTGCAGTACCTCTTCCACTCTCTTGCAGGCAGGCAGGCAATTCACACAGGTCTTTATTTTTTTTGTACAGATGCCCAGCTATGCCAGTGCATCAAAAGCCAGAGAACCAGAGATGGCAAGCTGTCTACTAGGGGGACCAGGACAGGGTCTGGTGGCAGAAAATTACCCCAGAGGCAGCAGTGGATCTTGGACAAATGGTCCTTCATCAACTCACTTATTGTGAGAGTGGAGAGTAGAAAGAGCACCAAGAAGGTAATTATTATAAAGTAGTTGGTCTTGATGGTCTTGAAAGTTTGTAAAACAAATTTATTTTCTACCAGTTTAACATGAGTAAGCCACTGCCCAGTATGTCCTGTGAAGAGGTGGTTGATCCACTTGAGGGAACCTCTGCACCAACCCCCACCGCCAGTCAGCAGCTCAGCAGGAGGAGGAGCATGGCACGTGCCAGCCTCACTGCCGCCTCCACCCCAAATACAATTGATGTAGATGACAGAGGCAGATCGGCATGAGCTGATCAAGACGGTAAGTACTTGGTGGAAAATGTTTGCAGGTTTTTCTCATTCATCAATCCATCCATCCATCCATCTTATTCTCCTTTTATCATGGTCATTTCTGTTCCAGCTCATGCAACAGGCAAACGACGGCAGGTATTGCAGACGGGATATTTCCTGCACCCAGACACCACATGAGGAATGTGTTGACGGCTTACATGCATCTTTAAGGCCTTTGATGCTCCATATACCGGCAGACACGTGGCTCAATTTCTCCATTGCTGTTCTGGAGCTGATAAAAGACTTCTCCAAGCAAGTTTATGTCATTTGATTTTTGTGTCATTTTGGCAACGTTTGACTTCAATATTTGGCCTTAAAATGTATGTTTTTAAATAAAATAATCACAATGTTTGTTGCAGACTCAGCAGCCGATGGTACACATGGGACAACACCAGATGGTACCACAATAGATGTCTCTGATGGCACAACCACATCTGCAGGCTCACCAGGTATCAAATTATATAATACGTTTTGAGAGTTGCACTTGGAATTCTTTGTCACACAACTCCTGGTGAAATATTTTAATTTATTTGCCTTATATATGATTCTGTCTTGCAAAAACAGTCCATTGGACAATAGATTCAAATGATGCACAACCACATCAGCAGGCTCAACAGGTATCTAATTTAATAATACTTTTTGTCAGTTTAGTTTGACTTTAAATTCTATGTCAATCACAGCTTGTGAGGGTTTTTATTGTATTTGCCTTTCACTTAATCATGGGAGAGGAATGGAGAGCAGGGGAGAGACAAGACTTTGCCTTCCATCACAGTGAGGAGGAGATTCACTGTGATGGATGTTTGTGTAAATTGTGTTGGTTCTTTTCTTGTATGACTGCAGAAACCAAATTTTGTTTGAACTTCATGTGAGGTTCAAATGACAAATAAACGGTATTGTATTGTATTGTATATTGTATATTATTTTTTCAGATACAGTCTGTGGTGGCACGACCATACACAGGTACTTCCTGAGAAGATACTGTTGATTCGGTATGTCAAAGAGGATTCTCTTGAACATCTACAGGTGTACAGTAGAGAGCATACTGACTGGTTGCATCGTGGGCTGGTTCGGCAACTTGAACGTCCATGAGCGGAAAAGACTGCAAAAAGTTGTAAACACCCAGGGAGCGTTGAGGTCACCTATGTGGCGCGGCGATAAGCCGGAAATGAAGGCGAGGAGCCAGGTATTTCGGGAGGACTTTTATTAGGTGTTGTTCTCTTGTCCAGTCGGGTCTGCAAGAGAGAGAGATCGCTCCTAAACCCTGCCCTTTGTCCCTGTAGCTGAGGGCCGCCCCCAGACTAGTCCATTCTCGTGCCGCAGACCGATACCCTGTGCCCAACATCCAGGACTTAAACTCCCATTTGGCCGGGGCTACTATCTTCCCAAAAGTGGATTTGGTTCGGGGTTATAACCAGATCCCGGTCCACCCGGAGGATGTGCCCAAAACGGCAATCATTACGCCGTTTGGATTGTACGAGTTCGTGCGCATGCCGTTTGGCCTTAAGAACGCCACGCAGGCATTTCAACGGTTAATGAACGGAGTGTGTCACAGTCTCGAGTTTGTGTTCGTCTACCTCAACGACATCTTGGTGGCAAGCCGCTCGCGGCAGGAGCACTGTGTCCACCTCCGGCAACTCTGTCAGCGGCTCAGTAAGCATGGTTTGGCTGTCAACCTCGCCAAGTGCCGTTTTGGGGTGACCACCATCGACTTCCTCGGCCACCGCATGACTTCACAAGGCGCGGTTCCCCTGCCGGACAGGGTCGACGCCATCCGTCGGTTTCCCCGTCCATGCACGTCTGCAGGAGTTTGTCGGCATGGTGGCCTTTTATCACCATTTTGTGTCATCCGCGGCTCACATCATGCGACCGGTGTATCATCATCTGGCGGGTGGGTGTAAGGATGTCGAGTGGACTGACAAGGCGGTGGCGGCATTTGACGGCGCGAAGGAGGCCCTTGCTCGGGTTGCGCCGCAGGTTCACCTGTGGGAAGATGCCCAGACTGCCCTTACGGAGTCGGCGGTTTGTGCCGTGCTGGAACAACTGACGGACGGGGGTTGGCGGCCCATGGCCTTCTTCAGTCGGCACCTCAACAACGCCCAGACAAAGTACAGCGCTTTCGATTGTGAGCTCCTGGCTCTGTACCTGGCGGTGCGCCACTTCTGTTACTTCCTGGAGAGCTGCCCATTCAGCACTTACACAGACCACAAGCCGCTCACACTTGCCCTGGCAAAGGTTTCCGATCCCTGTACGCACATCAGCAGCGGCAGTTGCCATACATCTCGGAGCACACCACCTCCATCTGCTTCGTCGAGGGGAAGGAGAACCGGGTGGCCGACGCGTTGTCCCGCCTTACCGTCGACGCCGTTTTCGAGGTGGCACCCGGCATTGACTATTCTGCACTGCCGGAGGCTCAGCTCGCAGACGGTGAGATGCCCGCCTATCGGACTGCCATCTCTGGCCTTCGCTTGAGGATGTTCCTCTCGGCCCTGGGGGAACCACAATACTGTGCGATATGTCGTCCGGTCAGCCGCGCCCCATCGTCCCTGCCGCCGGAGGGTTTTCGACGTGATCCACGGGCTGGCTCACTCATCAATCCGGGTGATGACGGCGCTTGTAGCATGGTCTGCGGAAGCAGGTTGACCACTGGGCCCGCACCTGCATTCCGTGCCAGATGGCGAAAATCCAGTGCATGTCCCGGCGCCCCTCCAGTAGTTCGGTCTACCATGCCGGCGGTTCGACCACCTCCACGTGGACATTGTGGGGCTTCTCCCGCCGTCCTGGGCCATCACCCACCTCCTCACGATGATGGACACTTCACTCGGTTGCCGGAGGCCATACCGCTGGACGACACTTCAACGGCTACATGTGCTCGTACGTTGTCCACCCACTGGATTGCTCGCTTTGGGGTGCCGCCGGATATCTCCTCGGACCGGGGGCCACAGTTCACCTCCGCGCTGTGGTCGGCCATAGCTCACTTGTTGTGTGTGCGGCTGCTCCACACCATGGCCTATCACCCGCAGGCAAACTGCCTGGTGGATGGGTTCCATCGGCAGCTCAAGGCAACGCTGAAGGCGCGACTCTCCGGCTCGGACTGGATGGACGAACTGCCGTGGATCTTGCTGGACATCCGAACTGCGCCAAAGGAGGACTTGGCCTCATCTTCAGTGGAGCTTGTTTACGGGTCGCCACTCACGGGGCAGCAGGGAACGCACTAATCCACTCTACAGCGACTTCGCGAGCGAGTTGGCAGGCTCGCGCACATGCTGACGTCCCGTCAAGGGACATTCCGCCCGCACATGCCATCGGCCCTCCGGGACTGCCCCTACGTTTTCCTGCGCCGTGATACCCACCGGTCGCCGCTCCAGAGGCCGTGTGAAGGTCCGTTCCGGGTGCTGGAGCACGGACAGACAACCTTTTTGTTGGACATCGGGGGCCGGCCGAAGGCCTTGTCGATTGACCGGTTAAAGCCGGCACATTTGGACATTGACCAGCCGGTGCTGGTTGCCCAGCTTGGCCACAAGGCCACCCCCCTTCGTGGCTTTCTCCACTTGTGCCTCCGCCGGCCCCTCTCTCGGCCGACTTCCGTACGCGGTCCGGTTGGGTTGTACGCTCGTCAGTGCGTTTCGTGCCTCCTGTCCTGGGTGGGGGGGGGGGTCCTGTGGCGGCACCCAAGGGTCGGGCCATTCCACTATCGAACCCCTCGGCACAAGAATGGACTAGTCCGGGGGCGGCCCTTAGCTACAAGGATAAAGGGCAGGGGTTTAGGCCCGATCTCTCGCTTGCAGACCCGACTGGACAAGAGAACAACACTTAATAAAAGTCCTCCCAAAATACCTGGCTCCTCGCCTTCATTTCAGACTTATCGCCACGCCAGGAAAGTTTATTTTATGAACCTCCTTGTGGTATGGGAGGTGCAATGTTAAAGTACAATTTAAGCTGATTATAAAAAATATATATTTTTGTGTGCTGTGCACTGTTTTTTATTCTTTGTAATATAAAAATAATTCCAGCTTTTATTGTTGTAAAAGTGATGGTTCTTTATAGATTTATCACAGACAATCTCACATTTTATGCGATGAGAAGACTTTATTAAGGTTGTATGTTATTAATGTTGTATGTTCTTTATAATCTAAAAATGAATCCAGCTCTTCTTTTATTAAAGTGATGATTCTTTAAAGATTTATTATGGAAAATATAACATTTTATCTGGTTATAATATTTTTTTATGCAACATAGTATGTTGATATAAACATTTGTTTGTTTATAAAACTTTTGTATGTTTCATTATCGATAAAGAAAATACCTGACATTTTTACTGCAAATTGATGTATGTATATAATTTTTTTTTCAGAGTAGTGTCTCATGTCATTTAGATCAATAAAACTAACACAAACACAAGCAATGCACTGCATTTACAAGCAGATTATTTTTATATATTTTGATGAATCTAACAAACACTAAAACACAAACAATGCACTGCATTTACAAGTGGTAGATACTTTTTATATATGTTCATGAATCAAACAAACAAAAAAAAGATATTTGGTCACTAAAACAAACACAAACTCAAGCAGTGCACTTCATTTAAAATTAAACTATTTTGGGAGGATGTGGATGTACCTGAAAAGGGACTTGTCTTGTGGTCTGCAGTGGGCGCTCCTACTGGAGTGGTGGACTTCTGTTTGTGGTGTGGGATGTTTGCTGCTGGTCTTCAGATCATTGCTTTGGTGGTCATTTTGACGCCTACAGGGCCGTTCCTTGTTGTAGCTTGATGCCTGCAGGGTCGTAGATTGTCGTAGCTTGTCATTGGTGTAGTCGTAGGTGTGTCGAAGGTGGACGTCCTAAGTTGCCACTATTGGGTCGCCGGTTGTCGGGCGCTTGCCGTAGCATGACGTCGACTAGGTCGTAGGTTGTCGTAGCTTGTCGTAGACATAGTCGTCGGATGGGGTTCAGTCTTCGGTTATTCGGTGATTCGACAAGTCTATGGCAGTCGCTTAAAAAGTCGCCTAAGTGGGACAGGCCCATTAGTGACTGCAAATTGAGTGCGAGTCTCCTACATTACAAAACAGTTGAATTATGTAATCAGCTATTGTTATTTGTGACAAATAAAGGGATGTAAAAGATACAGTTTCAAGGCAAATCTTTCAATTTTACTATGGATATAGGATATTGAGGATTCACTATATCTTTGTTTTAAACTAATTTACGTGGTACATGGAAAAAGTGGTATAGTATTATATTGGTTTCTGTCTTGTGTAATTGTAAATGAACTTACTGTTAACTCGAATCACACTCAATCATCCACTGTAGTATAATTGTAAATAAATATAACCGTTAACTTAAATCGTACTCAATCAAACACGTTAAATATTTGAGAAAATAAATCATTTGAACTGTGAAATAAAAATAGAAAATGCTGAAACAGGTCAGCCAAATCTGTGGAATGAAAAACAGTTAACACTTCAGGTAAAGACACAAAGTGCTGGAGTGACTCGGCGGGTCAGGCAGCATTTCTGGAGAACATGGGTGGGTGACGATTTGGGTCGGGACACTTCAGACTGATTGTGGCGGGTTGGGAGAGAAAGCTGGAAGAGAGAAATGACAGGACAAAACCTCAAGTAATAGGCATGTGGTTGCATAAAGGCCAGAGATGAAAAAATAGAAAAGACCACAAAGTGCTGAAGTACTTCAGAAGGTCAGGCAGCATCTCTGGAGAACATGGATAGTTGATGTTTTCGGTTGAGACCCTTCTTCAAACTGATTGTAGTGGGGGGACTAAAAAGATGGAAAAAGGGAGAGGCAGGACAAAACATGGCAGGTGATAGGTGGGCATCGGTGTGTGTGGGGGGGGGGGGGGGGGGGGGGGGCGGGGGTTTGATCGGCAGATATTGGAACAAAGGCTGAGATAAGAATGGACGGTGTGAGACTAATGGATTGAAGAGTTGCAAACGTAGCTAGAGGAAATGTAGGTGAAATGGGAGGGTAGATGTGAGTCCAGATGGGGGCACAGGAAAGAAAGGGTGGGGGGTGGGGTGGGGGAGAAGGAGGGGGAGGGTTTTGTAGCTACCTAAAATTGATTCATATGTTCATACGGTTGGGTGGTCAGCTATCGAAGGACTGTTTAACGTAACCAACAGAAAGGCAGGGTAGCTGGGACCCATGCGAGCGTCCATGGATACAGCTTTATCTTGGAGAAAGTGAGGAGAGTCAAATGAGAAGTCTTTGAGAGTGAAGCCGGACAGAGTGTTCGTAGTAGGCTGTGGGCCGAGGAGCTTTATTCCAGTGTTTCGTGACCCGTCACAGAAATACATCAAATTTTCACATATTGTGTAAAAAAATTATATAAATCACCTCTGAAACTCGTCATGAACAAGACTTGCACATTTAAATTAAATTAGAGAAAAACCGTAAAAATTTTGGGTATTTTTAGTCCAATCAAAGCACGTTTAACATTGAGTTGTCTGCCAGTTGGCCAATCACGCGTTGTTTCAGGCTAGCACACAACATAGCTGAGAGGGCTTCACTGATGCCTGTTTTACTGGAGATTCCGATGAAGGTTTGTTCTAGTTCTGTGGAATACATGTCGTGGAAACTTGCAGCAGGGTAATTGAATTTATTGAATTTGAATTCAGCATTAAGAAGGCTGAAGAATGTGTTGCTAAGTGGATAGAAGAGGAAGAAAGTCTTGAAAGTAAAGTCGCTGCCGAGGTGCTGCAGTCAAACTTTGTGAATCAACTGGAACTGAAAGGTAAGATCTAAAGTCTGAATTTATGAAAATCTATCTGTATGGACTTTAATTAATTTAATTGCACCCTTTTATAATGTGAAAAAATGAGATTTGGAAGTTGTACATTCATCCATTCACTCACTCATTCGTTCGCTCACTCACTCATTCACTCATTCACTCATTCATTCACTCATTCATTCACTCATTCACTCATTCATTCACTCATTCACTCACTCATTCACTCACTCATTCACTCATTCACTCACTCATTCACTCACTCATTCATGAAGTTGAGGGCCTAAACTATGTGTATCCTTAACAAAGTAAATTAAACATTTTCACTAATGCCAGCTTGGTGTAGTCTAATAAGTCTTTAACATCTAATCTCAGAGCTGCCTGCGATAACTTACCAGGAAAAAGTGCTCCGACCGCGGGGCCTAGGTACTTAATATAGTGAAGCCGCGGTCTCAATTAAGACGCGGCCGATTCGCGAACGCGGAGCCGCGGGGTGTGTTTGGATCATCTCCGCAGGCGGGGGGGGGGGGGAGGCTGTGCATAGTGCTGTCCGCAGCAGCCAATTTCCAGGCCCCGACCACGGGAGAAAAACGGAGGGATATTGATCGCACTTTATAGGCTTCCATTGGAGTGAGAAATGGTCAGAAATGGTTGATGTTTCTGTAGAAATGAATTGGTGTATGTGAACTTGAACTAATTTTTCTATGGTAGTAACCTATTGTTATTCTCATTAACATTAAGAAGAGGTTGACATTTTATGAATTGAAGTCCATGCAGACCTAGGTACTATGAGATGTTTCTTTCTCTAGCTATTCTGCAGCCTCTGCTCCAATGTCATTAAAAAAACACACTCACAATTATATTCATCATATTATTTTTATATAATACTAGACCAAGTGCAGACCCGTTGGGTCTGTTCCCCCAACGTGCAGTTGTGGTGGGGGGAGGCGGCATGCAGCGTCACACACATTAACTATCCCCACCCCCCCCCCGCACTCACGCTAATTACCCCCCTTGATATTATATTAATATTATTAATTTGCTCCTTTTACCCCATAACCACCTATCTACTGACGCATAGCCCCCAACTTGCAGTCACATCTAGAGAGGGGGGGGGGGGGGGGCGGGGTTAGAGAGTGAGGGCAGAGAGAGAAGGGGCAGCGACAGATAGAGAGACAGAGACAGAGAGGGGCAAGAGGGAAGGGGGTATGGTGGGGTGTCGGAGCGTTGTGTGGAGGGGATGGGGTGTTGTAGGGGAGGGACGGTGGGGGAGAATATGGAGGGGAGGAGGAGGGGAGAAAGAAAAAAGAGGGGGGAGAGAGAGAGCGGGGGGGAGGGACGGGGCGGGAGGATAGGGGGCGGGAGGAGAGGGGGGGAGGGTGTTGTGAGTGGGGGGGGAGGTGAGGGAGGGTGAGAGGAGGTGGTGAGAAGGGAGGGGGAGGGGGGAGGGTGGAGGGAAGGGGTAGTGGTTATGTGTGTGGAGTGGAGGGTGTGGTTTAGGGGAGGGACGGTGGGGGAGGGGATGGGGGGGAGGGGATGGAGGGGAGGAGAGGGAGAAAAAGAGGGGAGAGAGGGGGGGAGAGGGGGGAGGGGGGGAGAGGAGAGGAGAAGGGGGAGAGGAGAGGGGGGGAGAGGAGAGGGGGGGAGAGAGGGGAGGAGAGGGGGGAGAGAGGGGTGGGAGGGGGGGAGAGAGGAAAGGGAGGGGGAAGAGGAGAGAGGGGGGATAGAGGAGGGGGAGAGAGGAGAGGAGGAGGGAGGAGGGGGGGAGAGAGGAGGGGGTGGGGAGAGGAGAGGGGGGTGATGGGGAGAGGGGGGGGGGGGAGAGAGGAGGGGAGAGAGAGAGAGAAAGGGAGAGAGACAGGGGGGAGAGATAGAGAGAGAAAGAGAGAGGGATAGGGAGAGAGAGAGGTGGGGAGAGAGAGGAGGGAGAGAGAGAGAGAGAGAGAGAGAGGGTGCCTTTTTACTACAACCCAAACAACCATTTGCAGGCAGTGCTTTTTTCCTCAAACTAACCATATTTTCATTTTCAAACCACATTATGGGTACTCACAGCTGTGGAGACATTTGTTCAGTGTTATTCAGAGCTCTGATTGAGGCACACCACTTGCAGAGACTGATTGAGGCATACCACTTGCAGAGACTGATTGAGGCACACCACTTCCTGGTTTTATAGTCCCTCCCCCTCCCTCCAGCAGGGGCAGCAGAGAGAATGGAGAATCTTGTAAAACATTAATATCTCTATCATTTTTCATCGACGGGAAAAATCCTCAGCACACATGCGGCGGAGGGGGGCTCTGAGCGAGGTGGCCAAAGATGACGGCCGTAGGTGGCGGCATTCTCTCGGAAATCGCAGCACAGAATGCCAAAAGCGGTCAAGAACAGAGATTTAGTAATATAGATAATTATACTTAATTATATATGATTACATTCATATTCACAAGTTATATATAGGTATATATATAGGTGTGTGTGTATATATATATATGTGTGTGTGTGTATATATATATATAGGTACCTATTTCCGTGTTGCAGTCAATTTAAATTATATATTATTATACCTATATATATATATATATATATATATATATATGTGTATATATATATAGGTATATATATATATATATATATAGGTATAATAATATATAATTTAAATTGACTGCAACACGGAAATAGGTTGCCCATCGTGTAATATGGGCATTGGCCACTAGATGGCGCTTAATTTCCAGATTTCATTTTCTAATTAGTTTAATTAATTAATGTGCAACGTTTGGCAATGACGAGTTATGACTTCCTTCTCAATTATATTTCATCTAAATCTGTGGAAAATTTCATGCAGTTCGGTAACTTGGGTCACAAAAAACGATTTCTAGACACATTTTTGATGCTCGGCCCACAGCCTATAGGGGGAAATTGATAGGTTCTCTCTTCAATGAAGAACCAAAGGGCCTTGAGACCTTCCTGGTGGGGGAATGGAGGTGTAAAGGGATAGGTAGTCCTGAGTAAAGATAAGGCACTGGGTCCTGGAAACTGAAATGTATTGAAGTGTTGAGGGGCATGTGACGTCTCGTTTGTAGGTCGCAAGGAACTGGACAAGGGAGAGGATAGGATGGAATCAAGGTATTTGTAGATTAGTTCTGAGAGGTAAGAACAGGCAGAAACAGTGGGTCTGCCAGCACAGTCCCGTTTGTGGATTTTGGAAAGGAGATAGAAGCGATCAGTGCGGAGCTGGGGGATAAATAAGTTTGGAGGCTGTGTAGGGGAGATAGACTGAGGTGATGTGATCGGAAACAATCTTGGAGATGATGGACTGGTCTTCGTCTGTGGGGTTCTTGTCAAGGGATAGGTATGAGGAGGTGTCTGAGAACTGGCACCTGGCAGGGTAAAGATCAGCCTGCCAGACTACAACAGCACCCCCCTTGTCAGTGGGTTCAATAAGAATTGTTGCTGAGAGAATGGAGGTGAGTAGGTGGGCTTGAGAAGTAAAGATGGTTGATGCTGCACTGGCAGCTGGAAATAAAAAGGTCCACAGAGAATAGCAGGCCTGCAGGGGTGGGGAGGTCCATTTGGATAGAGGATACACTTAAGGTAACGTTAATTCTGTTTTCCCAGATGCTACCCACACCAACTGAGTATTGGCAGTATATTTTAGACTCTGGGCATTCATTCTACACTAGTGCAGCATCAAAATGTGTGCCTGTTACTCCGACAGCATACAACAAATCTGCAACCTATACCACCAATGACATAAGCAGCAGATATACAATAGACAATAGGTGCAGGAGTAGGCCATTCGGCCCTTCAAGCCAGCACCGCCATTCAATGTGATCATGGCTGATCATCCCCAATCAGTACCCCGTTCCTGCCTTCTCCCCATATCCCCTGACTCCGCTATCTTTAAGAGCCCTATCTAGCTCTCTCTTCAAAGTATCCAGAGAACAGGCCTCCAAGGCCTCTAAGGCAGAGAATTTCACACTCACAACTCTCTGTGAGAAAAAGTGTTTCCTTGTCTCTGTTCTAAATGGCTTGACCCTTATTCTTAAACTGTGGCCCCTGGTTCTGGACTCCCCCAACATCGGGAACATGTTTCCAGCCTCTAGCATGTTAACCCTTAACAATCTTATATGTTTTAATAAGATCCCCTCTCAGATCCCCTGTCATCAACAATGCATCAGCCCACTTGGCCAATCAATCAAGATCCTGCTGCAATTTTTCACAACTATCTGCAAAACCACCCACTTTTATAACATCACATGATGTAATAAATTGAAATGATTGCATTTATGTAATAAGTAACCTCACATATATAACATGGATGCAGAATGAAAGATCTTGCTAACTTAAATTTTGATTACATATTTAAGTTAAAACTTCAGTTACTGTATAAATAACAAACCATAGACTATTGGACGTGATATGTTCCATCTTAGTCTCTGCTCACAACAGCACATGGCCCATTGTGTACATGCTGGCTTCAGGTGAGCAATCCCCTTCATCACAATTCCCCTTTCCTATCCTCCTGTTTCCATGCTACACTAGTTTCTCTCACATGAACCTATTAACTTCCCTTTTTTTTTAAATAATTAATTTACATTGGTGGGTAAAATTCAGGAGACATTTAATCTACCAATGCATCTTTTCAGATATAGGAGGAAAGCAGAGCATCCTGAGGTCGCAGAGAGAAATAAAGTTCATACAGATAGCACCCAAGGTCAGGAATGGTGGAATTCTTTCACACTGATTTTGAAATGTGAGCTTAAATGGCCATTGGTTCCATTTCTGACATTTTGGATTTTTGGTACATTCCCTCCTTTGCAAGAGAGGGATGTTAAATATCTTAATAGGAGAGATACGACCAGTAGGGAGAGATTCTTACAAATGCTTGAGTTGTTACCTGAAGATAATGTGTGGCAACAACATTATGCAAATTCAAAGGCTTACCTTGCTAATTTGTTAACTACAATTTCTATAGCAGCAGTAATTGCTAAAATTCTGGGAAACATCAGACTTTGGATTGGTGTGGGCTGTGCCGTAATGAATTATCCAAACTTTACTAAAAGTAATGGTGGGGTTAAAGATGGTCCTTTGACACTTCATTATAATTATTTCAACTGGTGTGTGCCAAAAGTGCACTTCAGTACCTGCACAATTGGGTGTTGCATGTTCAACCCCAGTGATTTGCAAATAATTGTGTTTGGTGGATAACAGCCACTGTATGTGAAATCGGATTCCTAAGTATTAGAGACACAAAATACAAATGCAGGAATCTGAGCAAAATAAACAAACTGCTGGAGGAACTCAGCTGGCCAGGTAGCATCTGTGCGAGGGAACGAATAAATTATGTTTCTGGTTGGGACCTTTCCTTGAGCTAAACATTAGAACCATTTAGCTCAGCCCTTGTTTTAGCAGTGGTTTTGGGGGTTTGTAAGGATTATGGATAAAGTTAAGACCTAGATAACTGAATACCTGGGAAAATAAAATTGTGGTCCAATTGTTTTTGGTAGGGTCTTGTGACTGTAGAATCTACAGTGTGGTTTTTGCTCAGAGACTTGTGTACAAGTGACAATGATGAAAGTAAAAAAATATTTAAGACATTTTCCTAAATTAATGTGCTCGAGCATTTATTGTTGCAGTTGCGGTTTGTTGGAGCTAATTGAAACCATCGGCCTTAAAGTCTGCAGCTCATTTTGGTTCAGAGTTGGAATCTTGGTTTGACATATCAGGGCGGGGGAAATTTACCTGAACGCGTTGATTCAGGAGACCGTCACAGCCTCAGTATTGTGGAACTTGGTATTTCGAAAGGTGCAATTACAAGTGAGGCAGATACAGTGGCTTGCAAAAGTATTCATACCCCTTGAACTTTTCCACATTTTGTCACGTTACAACCACAAACATAAATGTATTTTATTGGGATTTTATGTAATAGACCAACACAAAGTGGTGCATAATTGTGAAGTGGAAGGAAAATGATACATGGTTTTCAAATTTTTTTATAAATAAAAAACTGAAAAGTGTGGCGTGCAAAAGTATTCAGCCCCCCTGAGTCAATACTTTGTAGAACCACCTTTCGCTGCAATTACAGCTGCAAGTCTTTTGGGGTATGTCTCTACCAGCTTTGCACATCTAGAGACTAAAATTTCTGCCCATTCTTCTTTGCAAAATAGCTCAAGCTCAATCAGATTGGATGGAGAGCGTCTGTGAACAGTAATTTTCAAGTCTTGCCAGAGATTCTCAATTGGATTTACGTCTGGACTTTGACTGGGCCATTCTAACACATGAATATGCTTTGATCTAAACTATTCCATTGTAGCTCTGGCTGTATGTTTAGGGTTGTTGTCCTGCTGGAAGGTGAACCTCCGCCCCAGTCTCAAGTCTTTTGCAGACTCTAACAGGTTTTCTTCTCAAGATTGCCCTGTATTTGGCTCCATCCATCTTCCCATCAACTCTGACCAGCTTCCCTGTCCCTGCTGAAGAAAAGCATCCCCACAGCATGATGCTGCCACCACCATGTTTCACAGTGGGGTGGTGTGTTCAGGGTGATGTGCAGTGTTAGTTTTCCGCCACACATAGCGTTTTGCATTTAGGCCAAAAACTTCAATTTTGGTCTCATCTGACCAGAGCACCTTCCTCTACATGTTTGCTGTGTCCCCCACATGGCTTGTGGCAAACTGCAAACGGGACTTCTTATGGCTTTTTTTCAACAATGGCTTTCTTCTTGCCACTCTTCCATAAAGGCCCGATTTGTGGAGTGCACGACTAATAGTTGTCCTGTGGACAGATTCTCCCACCTGAGCTGTGGATCTCTGCAGCTCCTCCAGATTTACCATGGGCCTCCTGGCTGCTTCTCTGATCAATGCTCTCCTTGCCCGGCCTGTCAGTTTAGGTGGACGGCCATGTCTTGGTAGGTTTGCAGTTGTGCCATACTCTTTCCATTTTCGGATGATGGATTGAACAGTGCTCCGTGAGATGTTCAAAGCTTGGGATATTTTTTTATTACGTAACCCTGCTTTAAACTTCTCCACAACTTTATCCCTGACCTGTCTGGTGTGTTCCTTGGGCTTCATGATGCTGTTTGTTCACTAATGTTCTCTAACAAACCTCTGAGGCCTTCACAGAACAGCTGTATTTATACTGAGATTAGATTACACACAAGTGGACTCTATTTACTAATTAGGTAACTTCTGAAGGCAATTGGTTGCACTTGATTTTATTTAGGGGTATCAGAGTAAAGGGGGCTGAATACTTTTGCATGCCACACTTTTCAGTTTTTTATTTGTAAAATAATTTGAAAACCATGTATAATTTTCCTTCCACTTCACAATTATGCGCCACTTTGTTTTGGTCTATCACATAAAATCCCAATAAAATACATTTACGTTTGTGGTTGTAACGTGACAAAATGTGGAAAAGTTCAAGGGGTATGAATACATTTGCAAGCCACTGTATGAGGTAGCTTTACAGGAACCTCAGCCCTTGTACACCAGGTACAAGGTTCTTGCAGCTTGGAAGACAGTAGGCACCTGTGTGGTGAAGGAGGCCATTCATACAATATACATCAACGATTTGGATGAAGGGATTCAAAGTAACATTAGCAAATTTGCAGATGACACAAAGCTGGGTGGGAGCGTGAACTGTGAGGAGGATGCTATGAGAATGCAGGGTGACTTGGACAGGATGGGGGAGTGGGCAGATGCATGGCAGATGAAGTTTAATGCGGATAAATGTGAGGTTATCCACTTTGGTAGCAAAAACAGGAAGGCAGATTACTATCTAAATGCCGTCAAGTTGGGAAAAGGGGAAGTACAACGGGATCTGGGGGTCCTCGTACATCAGTCTATGAAAGTAATCATGCAGGTACAGCAGGCAGTGAAGAAAGCGAATGGCATGTTGGCCTTTATAACAAGAGGAATCGAATATAGGAGCAAAGAGGTCCTTCTGCAGTTGTACAGAGCCCTAGTGAGACCACAACTGGAGTATTGTGTGCAGTTTTCGTCCCCTAATTTAAGGAAGGACATTCTTGCTATTGAGGGAGTGCAGCGTAGGTTTACAAGGTTAATTCCCGGGATGGCAGGACTGTCATATGCTGAGAGAATGGAGCAGCTGGGCTTGTACACTCTGGAGTTTAGAAGGATGAGAGGATATCTCATTGAAACATATAAGATTGTTAAGGGCTTGGACACACGAGAGACAGGAAACATGTTCCCGATGTTGGGGAAGTCCAGAACCAGGGGCCACAGTTTAAGAATAAGGAGTAAGCCATTTAGAACGGAGACGAGGAAACACTTTTTCTCACAGAGAGTGGTGAGTCTGTGGAATTCTCTGCCTCAGAGGGCGGTGGAGGCAGGTTCTCTGGATGCTTTCAAGAGAGCTAGATAGGGCTCTTAAAAATAGTGGAGTCAGGGGATATGGGGAGAAGGCAGGAATGGGGTACTGATTGGGGATGATCAGCCATGATCACATTGAATGGCTCGAAGGGCCAAATGGCCTGCTCCTGCACCTATTGTCTATTATCTATTGTCTATTGATAGATTGGATAGATGCACAGTCTCTTGCGCAGAATAGGTGAATCGAGGACCAGAAGACATAGGTTCAAGTTGAAGGGGAAAAGATTTATTAGGAATCTGAGGGGTAACGTTTTCACACAAAGGATGGTGAGTGTATAGAACGAGCTACCAGAGGACGTCATTGAGGCAGGGACAATCCCAACATTTAATAAACAGTTAGACGAGTACATGGATCGGACAGGTTTGGAGGGATATGGTCCAAACACAGGCAGATGGGACTAATGTTGTTGGGACATGTTAGCAGGTGTGGGAAAGTTGGGCTGAAGGGCCTGTTTCTACAATGTTTCACTACGGAGTTCCGCAGGGCTTGGTGCTGCTCTTCACATTGTATATTAATGATTTGGATGTGGAGATTGAAGGCTTTGTGGCCAAGTTTGCGGATGATACGAAAATAGGTGGAGGGGTAGGTAGTGTGGAGAAAGCAGGGACTCTGCAGAAGGACTTAGATTGGTTGGGAGAGTGGGCAGAGAAGTGGCAGATGGAATATAGTGTGGCAAAGTGTGTAGTCATGCATTTTGGTAGAAGGAATAAAGGTGTAGATTATTTTCTAAATGGGGAGAATCCAGAAATCAGAGGTACAAAGGGATTTGGGAGTGCTGGTGCAGGATTCCCAAAAAGTTAATCTGCAAGTCAAATCAGTTGTAAAGAAAGCAAACGCAATGCTAGAATTTATTTCGAGAAGGCTCATATACAAATAAAAATGTAATGCTGAGGCTCTATAAGACGCTGGTAAGGCCACATTTGGAATATTGTGAGCAATTTTGGGCACCATATCTGAGGAAGGATGTGCTGGCTCTCGAGAAGGTCCAGAGGAGGTTTAAAAGAATGATCCCAGGAATGAGTAGGTGAACATATGATGAACTTTTGACGGCACTGGACCTATATGCGCTGGAGTTTAGAAGAATGAGGGGGCGTCGTCCTGTATGGTATGGCTGCCCAGCCTGCAGCTGTCTGTTTTTTTCTCTTTTTTTTAGATTTTTAGTTAGTTGAGTTTTTTGTTCTGGAGTTCTAGCCTTTTTTATGTGGGGGGTGGGGGATAGGAGAGAAACTGCTTTCTAGGGTCCCTACTTGGTCGGAGAGACGGCTTTTCTCCGGGCTGCACCGTCGACCCGTCCTCGCGGCCTACCAGCGGGCCTGGAGCGGCGTTTCCTGTCGGGGACCGCCCAGAACCTCGGCTTCGGAGGCAGCACAGCGCTGGAGCGTTATCGCGGAGCGGGCAAGGCCTTGCCCGGGTCGCCGCGCTGGAACTCCGGTGAGCAGAGACCGCCGATAAAAACATCACGGAGCTGCAGGACTGTGGAGCGGCCAGCTGCGGGCGGCGGCGCTGAACTTTAACATCAGGAGCCTGGGATCTCTCGGCGAGATCACCAGTTGTGGAGCTTGTTGGCTTCGGAAGCCACGGCCTCCAGTACGGAAGCGGCCGTTCCAGGTGTCCCAAGCCGCTGTGAGGATTCTCCCGACGCCGGAGCACCATCACCCGGCGAGAACAGCCTGGAACATCGGGCTTCCTTAGAGGCAACTGTGGAGGCCTCAATAGGCCCGACTATGGGTGAACTGGGGATGGGGACTGGACATTGTGCCTTCCCTCATGGTGGGAACCTTTGTGGGGGGGATGTTTCTATGTTTAAATGTCTTTATTACTGTTATGTGTGTATTCTTTCTTTATGTGCTGCATTGGCAAGAAGCATTTCACTACACCCAGGTATATGTGACCAAAAAAATAGCCTTTGAACCTTTGAACCTTTGGATATATTTAAGCAGAGATTGACAGATTCTTGATTAGTACGTGTGTCAGAGGTTATAGGGAGAAGGCATGAGAATGGGGTTAGGAGGGAGAAATAGATCAGCCATGATGAATGGTGGAGTGGACTTGATGGGCCGAATAGCCTAATTCTACTCCTATCACATGATCTTATGATCACTCTGTGACTCTTTGACTTTGATGATGGATAAGAGGACCAATGGGTGTTTATTGGCTATATTGTATTCATCATGCATTACGGCAACATATGCATGCATTTTTTTTAAATTGTTGGGTAGATTCCAATGTTGTAACTCCTGGAACAGATTGGCAGGAGCTCTGATCCTTCTGTGATGCTGCTCTTCAGTGCATTAGTCAAGATGTGATTTTGTGCTATAGCTTGTTTTGCATCCAGCGTTCAATCATTTCATGATGTTACAGGAACTGAATCGATTTGAATATGAATCGAATGAATTTGATTGAAGTGGATACAAGGAACTGCAGATGCTTCAAACTTAATGTTAAAAATCACAAGGAAAGAAGACCTAGACCTCTTGGCTCATCTGGCAAATGCCAGTGATTTGAAGTGACAATCAACTTCCATTCCCATTATCTCAATTGGATGTACAGAAGTGACATTGAAACAAGAAAAGTTAAAAGGTATTGCGGAAGGGATTTGATAGAATGAGGAAAACTGTGCTCACTGGCACACTTGCTAGAGGGCACCAGTTTAAGAGGATTAGTAAATTTGTGCCAAGATTTAGTTTTTAATATTCTGTGCAACATCCTGACAGAGTGATTAAAGCACTTCTAATGGTAAATTACAAATATGAATTGGATATATATCTGAATTGAAAAATTTAGCAGGGCTCTCTTGAAAATGGAGTAGTATGTGCTTAGGTAGACACAAAATACTGGAGTAACTCAGCGGGACAGGCAGCATCTCTGGAGAGACGAAATGGGTGATGTTTCGGGTCAAAAGCCTTCTTCAGACTATTGAATTATTTTCAGAGGCTAGCATGGATATTAGTCTGTTAGTCTATGATTCAGAAATTAAAGGAATTTTGTGTTAGAAAAAAAATGAGACTGGAAAATGAATGGGACGAAAAGCCAATAAATCCCGAGGCATGGTAAATCTGCATCCCTGGGCATTAAAAGAGGTATCCACGAAAATGGTGGATCCATTTATTGTCATCTTCTCAAACACATTAGGTTGTGGAATAGTTTCTGCAGAGGTCTGACTCTTGAGTTGAGGGAAGGTCAATTTCAATTTTGTAAAACAGGACCTGGCAAAACTGAATATGCATGCGACCTTTGGTAGACATTCAAACATAAAATAACAAGAGTGCGAAGCTTATATGTTCCGATAAGGTTGAAAGTTAAAACTTTTCATTGTTTTGTTCTAAATGTTGTATTTAAATACATCTTTCTTCTCTAATTCTACTCCTCCTTTTGGTCACTTTTGTGATACTGTTCTCGTTCTACCCCTTTTTATCTAACCGTTGTCCAGAATCACATGTCACAGCTTGGCTTCCCATTTCCTGTAACTATGACTCTTATGTTGACAAAGGAAGTATCCTTAATGTCTTATATCTTCTCTACTTCGGTGGGCGGCGCGACTCTCGTCAGCAGCGGCCTCTGCAGTCCATCTGCGTTTTTATTATTTTATGTCTATGTTTTTATGTAGTTTTTGTTATTTTTTGTTGGGGTATGTGTGTGGGGGGGTGGGGGTGGTGTGGGTGGGGAGGGGGTAACTTTTAAATCTCTCCCTGCACGGGAGACCCGACCTTTTCTTTGTCGGGTCTCCGTTGTCGTTGGGGCTGCAACGAGGAGCGGCCTCCAACAGGAAGACCGGGGGCTCTGGTGCCGACTACTCACCTCACAGTCGCGGAGCTGGCCGAGTCCAGAGCGGGTGGAGCGGTGGTGGACGCTGCTGCGGCCCGACCTCCGGAGTTTCGGAGGCTGCAACTGCGGGTCTGGCGGACGGCGGCACCGGGAGCCCGCGGGTCCCTGGGGGGAGACCGCTTTTCAGGGCTCCCGCAACGGCGACATCTCCCGCCCGAGTTGCGGGGTTGAAGAGCTCCTGGAGCGGGGCCTTACAGCACCGCCCAGCGCGGCTTGGAATGGCCGCGGGTCTCTGCGAGCGCACGCCGGGGGCTCTAACACCAAGACCCGGTGCGCGACCTTGCATCACCCGGCGTAGCTTTAATGGCCGCGGGACAATCCCCATCGCCCGCCGGGGGCTTTGACTTTGACTTTGACTCCGACATCGGGGGGGAGAGTGCAGTGGAGAGATAAGTTTTTTTGGCCTTCCATCACAGCAATGTGATGGATGTTTATGTAAATTATATTGTGTCTTGGGTCTATTTGTTTGTAATGTATGGCTGCAGAAACGACATTTCGTTTGGACCTCAAGGGGTCCAAATGACAATAAATTGAATTGTATTGTATTGTATTGTATGTACTTGTTGTTTTTTCAGCAACATTATCCAAACACAGACACGCACACTTACAATCTTCAGTAGGACCTTGCCTCACCCACTCAAATCAATTTAACATTGTTTTCAATTAGTCATACTTGCCCAACATCCAATATTGGAATTTTCTTCAAGGTATTAAAATGGCTACAATTAGTATTTGTACAATTAGTTCAAACTGGAGAGTTGCTAACAACGATAGAAAGGAAATAATAGATGCTATAAAGATTACATAATTTAGATTTAGGCTGGACTGGAAACAATATTTCAGGTTACATCACTTGTTGGGATTAAATGAAAATGACTTGTGGGTGATTGTGTCAGTGAAATAATTAATTCCATCAGGACAGCAAAGACGGTGTGGCCATTCTACTTATTGCATTTGGTGCTGAAATGTTAATTCTGCTTTTTTTCTTTCTACAGATGCTGCTGAGTGTTTACAGCATTTTTTTTCTATTTTTGTTAAAATCATATCTAAATCAGTACATGAGCAGAAAAATAAATTTAATTTTTGGCATATACTGCATGCCAGCAAACATAAGAATGTAAGATTTGCAGATGATAAAAAGGAATATAAATCTGAAGAAAGATTTGTAACATTAATCTTTCAAACCACAGATGTTATCCGACACTGCGGACTGGCAATTTGTCTTTTGTGTGCTTATATTGGCTGCTGATTGTATTCACCTGTAAACATTCTGTTCTTTCATATGAAATAGAACTGAATATATGAATTTTTAACAAGAATCTAGAAATATTCTGGTGCAGTATACTGTATTTCTTATCCAGCAAAGATACACAAAAATGCTCAATTAGATTTTTGAAAATGAATTGAAAAAAATGCAAAATAGAGAACGCTTGACAACAAGTGACATCAACACTAAAACATAAAATGTTCCAAACATTCAGTAGATCAGGCAGCGCCTTTGGCACCAAGAGTGTACAGGTGCTTCCCAAGGTGTTATGTTTCCTCATGTGGGTTGATTACAGTACATGATTCATGAGAGAATCTTAAATTACACAGGATATATGGAACAGAAGCAGGCCATTTTGATGAACCAATGCATGTTGACATTTATGCTCCACTTGTCCCATCTATCCCAAGCAACGCAAATTGGAGGAACAGCACCTCATATTTTACTTGGGCAGCTTACAATGCAGTGGTATGATTATTGATTTATCTTACTTCAATTAATCCTTGCTTTCCCTCTCTCCATCCCTCCCCCATCCTCGTTCTCCGACTAGTTTCACTGTCCTCCTGATTACATTTTACTGATTGTATGCCTTGTTGTAACCTTCCCTTGAGCTAACAATGAACTATTGTACATTTTCCTTGATCAACATCCCCTTTGAAGAAAGTCTGAAGAAGGGTTTCGGCCCGAAACGTCGCCTATTTCCTTCGCTCCATAGATGCTGCTGCACCCGCTGAGTTTCCCCAGCAATTTTGTGTACCTTCCCCTTTGATCTGTTGTTTTCACACCTTACCCTTCCATATCTCTATGTCTCTCTCTCCCCTGACTCTCAGTCTGAAGAAGGGCCTTGACCCGAAACATCACTCATTCCTTCTCTCCAGAGATGCTGCCTGTCCTGCTGAGTTACTCCAGCATTATGTGTCTGTCTTCAGTGTAAACCAGCATCTGCAGTTCCTTCCTACCCATTATGCTATTGCTTGGGGAGTTCCGGGATTTACTTCCACTGATGATGAAAGAGTACTGATATGTTTCCAAGTCAGGCTGGTGCGTGACTTGGAGGGGAGCCTGCAAATATTGATGTTCCCATGTGCCTGAAGAGGTTATGAGTTTGGAAGGTGCTGCTTGAGTGGCCAGGAGCATCTTGTAGATGGCATAATGGGCAGCATTTGTGTGCTGGTGGTGGAGGGTGTGGATATTTAGAATGGTGAATAACCAGAGTACACTTTGTGCCCTTGTCATTTAAAAGGTTTCTTTCAAATATTGCTCTGTATGAAGGATTCGTCAACTGAGGTCATAAGGAATAGGAGTAGAATTAGGCCATTTGGCCCATCAAGTCTACTACGCCATTCAATCATGGCTGATCTATCTCTCCCTCTAAACCCATTCTCCTGCCTTCTCCCCATAACCTTGGACACCTGTACTAATCAAAAATCTGTCTCTGCCGTAAAAAAATCCACTGACTTGGCCTCCATAGTCTTCTGTGGCAAAGAATTCCACAGATTCACCACCCTCTGACTAAAGAAATTTCTCCTCATCTCCTTCCTAAAAGAACATCCTGAGCTAGAATAAGAGATGGATTTATCAGGAGGGGATTTTCTTACCATGTTTGGGCTGATGATATGAGACACCATAAGATCTGGATCAATGTTGAGGATTCCCAGAGCTACACCCTCCCTCCGACACCCCATTGTATTTGTTGTGATACAACTCAATGGTTTGTTTAGTCAATTCAGAGGTCAACTAAGAGTTAAGCAAAATGGTGATTTTGGAGTAAGAATGGTAGATTTCTTTTCCTGGAGGACATCACAGAACAGGTTTAATTTTGATGATGCCCTGATAGTCTATGGTCATCATTACTATCAACAATTTGTTTTTTAATATCATGTGTTTAATTGAATGCTGCATGGGTGGGATTTCAACTCGGTCTCTGAATTGTTACTAAAGGCATCTGGAATACTAGTACGGAAATGTAATTGTTGCACTTTTACTGTAACTATAAATTCTGACCTGTAAACATCAGTGGTTCCAGGACTGATTCTTTTACACCAATATCCATTTTTATCCATTGTGAATGGTTATCCTTCCTTCAAATTCTCTCCTTTCTACTTTGAAACAAGCAAGCAATCTATTCTATTGTTTATTCTCGAGCTACATTTTCTGCCTTTATTCATTAGTTTAATGGGGAGCACTTTATCAATGGGTTTTTGAAAATATAGATAGATTGTATCAACTGCTAACGCATTGTTTACCCTCTGTTTTGCTCTCTTGAAAAAAAATGTGATTGTCCAAGCATGTCCCTTTTGAAATATATATTAACTATGCATTATTATTTGACCTTTAGCTTTCTTCTATTTGTCCTTTGACAAAGATGACATTAGCCAACATTTCCACTAGCGATCTATAAATCCCAGGGTGAGTTCTATTCTCTTAAATATTTGTATTACGTTAGCTATCTCCCATCTCTCTGGAATTACATGTTTTAAAAAAAATTTAAATATGTACTAATGCCTCTGTTTTCTTTTCCTGAATTTTTTTAAATGCATGAATGTATTTCACCATGACCAGCTCTTTTATCTTGAGATTTTGAATGTTTGATTTATTTATCCCTTTTTCTATTGAAATCACCATATTATTACTATTCTCTGCATCTCATGTTATCTCCACCAGTTTTATCCCCTTGATAAATGCTGAAGCAAAATAATGGTTCAATATTTTGCCTCTCGGTAACATTTGATGCCCTCCCCGTTGGATTGGAACCTTGTCGTGGTCGGGGAGCTTGTGTGTCTCAGTGACCCCTAGAGCTATGTCAGTGGGAGATTCGTCTCCTGTTAGGGTCTCCCATGCTGGACAGGTCGAAGGGTAGAGGCGAGACGAAGAGCGATCCACTGGTCCTCCTGGTTGGAGGTTGAGCACAGGGTTAACAACCCTGTCTCGTAAAACAAACATGTTACGGAAACAGCAACTGAAGGAATTAACACTACTGGGCGTGATGGACATCCAGGGCTACCGACAGATGCTAGGATGAATGTCAATGGTGAAAGCCGAAAGGAAGCTACTGGCAGAAGGTGAAATTTCTAAATGCCAAACATAAGACTAGGATAGGTTTTTGGAATGTACGAACAATGTACGACACAGGGAAACTAGCACGTGACATCAGAGATGAGACGCTACAACCTAGATATTTTTTGAGTAAGTGAAAGTAGATGGACGGGATCAGGGAGACATAGGACCAGCACAGGGGAGACAGTGTTGTACTCAGGAAGGGATGACGAGAATCACAGAGAAGGAGGAGCCATCATTTTAAAGAAAGGAGTAGAAAATAGTTTGATGGAGTGGGAACCTTCAGTAGTAGACTCATGAAGATCAGAATGGGGGGGAAGAAAATTAATACAACCATCATCCAGTGTTATGCTCCAATAAACGATAGTGATGATGGTGTTAAGGATGAAATCTATGAGCAACTACAGGCTGAGTTATAAAACACACCAAGACATGCCATGAAGATTGTGATGGGGGACCTGAATGCCAAGGTTGGAAACAACAACACAAACCAGGAAAGAGCTATGGGGGGGGGGGGGGGGGGGGGGGGGGGGGGGGGGGGGGGGGGGGGGGGGGGGGGGGGGGGGGGGGGGGGGTGGGGGGGGGGGGTGGAGGGCTGTGGTTCTATGAATGAGAATGGAGAGAGACTAATAGAACTCTGCACCACTTACAACCTAGTAATTGGAGGGACACTCTTTCCGCACAGAGACATCCACAAACTGACTTGGTGCTCGCCAAATGGAAAGGATAAGAATCAGATAGACCACTTGATGATTAACAGCTCATGGAGACGCTCATTACTTGATGTTAAGGTTAAATGGGGAGCTGATGTTGGTGGTGACCACTACCTAGTCCTGGCTGTTCTCAAAGTAAAACTGAGGAAAACTGGGAGCAAAAAGACAGGCAGGCAACGTTGAGAAACTACATGACCCAATAGTGAAAGGCTCTTTCATGTTACAATTAAGGAACAGGTTTCAGGCTCTAGCAGATATGGACTATCACACAGAGCCAAATGCAAATGATATTAATACTGTGTGGGAACAAACCAAAATAGCTTATGTGAAAACCAGTGAAGCCTGCCTGGGGTTTAAGCAGAAGACAAAAAAGGAGTGGATGACTGAAGACACATGGCAAATCATTGAAGATAGGAGAAAATTAAAGAAGCAAATAAATGAGACAAAGTCCAAACGGCTGCAAGAAAGATACAAGATGCAGTACCAAGAAGCAAACAAAGCAGTTCAAAGGAAAGCCAGAGCTGACAAACGGGCGTACCTGGAAGATCTTGTTAATCAAGCAGAAGATGCAGCTGAGAAAGGGGAGCAAGGGAAAGTCTACAAGATAAGCAAGATAATCTGTGGCGAAAATCGTCGAACCACTGAGACACCAACTGTAGACAAAAAGGGCCGACTCCTAACAACAGAAGCAGTACAAGAACCTCGCTGGGCGGAATACTTCAATGATTAGAGCACCGACCATAATAAAGGCTAACACCCAACAAGCAGAGGATGACCTGGACATTAGCACTGAACCACCAACTAAGGAGGAAATTGTTACAGCCATTAGGTCTCTCAAAAGTGGGAAAAGCCCCATGCCAAGATGAGCTCAATGCAGAACTGTTCACGGCAGACCCAGAACTTGCAGGCCACGCCCCTTCTGAAGGGACTATAAAACCCGGAAGTGTTGAGTGCCTCAGTCAGTCTCTGCAAGATGTGGGAGCGAGAGGGTCACGTCTCTCAGTCCGAGCTGTGAATAACACTGAACACATGTCTACTAAACTGTGAGTGGTTTTACTGATCTGTCAGTGTCCTTAATGTGGTTTGAAAATATAGTTTGGAAATGTTAAAGCTGTGTTGCCTTTGGTTTCGAAATGCTAAAGCTATGTTGCCTTTGGTTTGGAAATGCAAAAGCTGTGTTGCTTTTGGTTTGGAAATGCTAAAGCTGTGTTGCCTTTGCTTTGGAAATGCTAACGCTGTGTTGTCTTTGGTTTGGAAATGCTAAAGCTGTGTTGCCTTTGGTTTGGAAATGCTAAATGCTAAATTAGGTGTTGCCTAATTAAAGTTGCCTTGCCTAATTAAAGTTTCCTTGCCTAATTAAAGTTGTCAAAATATTGATTTTAGAAAAAACGCTACTACGTACGGCTGTGATTTTTGGCCATTTTACTCAGAGTCCCCCTCCGCTCATAAGGTGGCGAGGATTTTTCCCATCGATTAAAAATAAAAGTATTATTAGTGTTTAAAAATTGTTGAGATTCTCTCTCCTGTCAATCACGCCATGAAGGCCAACGGGTCCCACTTAGTACTGTGTATATATATCTATATACTATTAAAACTCTGTGTGTGTGTGTGTGTGTGTGTGTGTACGTGTGCGTGTGTGTGCGTGTATGTATGTGTGTGGGTGTATGTCAGATTCGGCCTTTGATTCCTTGGTCCGCCAAACCCACATGCTGAAACTCCATGAATTCTTCCATTTCGCTAGCTAATTCACTCATGCACTCCTCAAAACATTTGGACATTTTTATGTACCCCCCCCCCCCACTCACTCATTTTGTCGCCGCCTGCTGGCCACCCACCATAACTCAGTACTCGGAGTCTGAAGCGCTCTGCTCGAAAAACGCCAACTTTTTTCCCTACCGCTGGTGCCTGGCCCGGCTCTGTCATGCTGCAAACATCGGATGTTCAACCACTGCTTTTTGAGCAGCAGGGGAACAGCCAGCGTGACAGAGCCGGCGTGTCAGAAGCGCCGAGGATGCGAGGCCTCACAGTCTCTAATGGGGCCGCTTTCACAGACTTTACCATCAGCGGCACGGACAACTTCGGATCCAGCAGCAAAGTGGCTCCATTAATGCATTCATTCCACAGTGAGTTCAGTTTGGTAACAACACCCCCCCTCCTCCCCCCCCCCCCCCCCCTCACCTCCCCCCTCCCCATACTCGGGGTCTGAAGCACGTTCGGGGACCAGACCCAACGGGTCTGTACTTGGTCTAGTATATATATATATATGTGTGTGTGTGTGTACTTGTGGGTATGTGTACAGTGCACTCAGAACATATTCAGACCCCCTTCACTTACGTCACAGCCTTATTTTAAAATGGATTAAAAAAAAAATTTAAATCATCAATCTACACACAATACCCCAGAATGAAGATGATAAACAGGTGTTTAGAAATTTTTGCAAAGTAATTAAAAAGAAATAACTGAAATATCACATTTACATAAGTATTTAGACCCTTTGCTATGACACTCAAAATTGACCTTTGGTTCATCCTGTTTCCATTGATTATCCATGAGAAGTTTCTGCACCTTGATTGGAGTCCACCAGTGGTAAATTAAATTGTTTGTACATGATTTGAAAAAGCACACACCTGTCTATATAAGGTTCCACAGTTGACAGTGCATGTCAGAGCAAAAACCAAGCCATGAAAATGAAGGAATTGTCCGTAGACCTCCGAGACAGGATTGTGTCTGGGGAAGGGTATAAAACAATTCTGGGGAACAGATCTGGGGAAGGGTATAAAACAATTTCTGCAGCATTGCTGGTCTCGAAGACCACAGTGGCCTACGTCATTCTTAAATGGAAGAACTTTGGGACCACCAGGACTTTTCATAGAGCTGGCTGCCCGGCCACACTGAGCAATCGGGGTAAAAGGGCCTTGGTCAGGGGGTGACTAAAAACCCGATGGTCACTCTGACAGAGCTCCACAGTTCCTCTGTGCAGATGGGAGACACTTCCAGAATGATAACTGTATCCGCAGCATTCCACCAATCAGGCCTTTATGGTAGAGTGGCCAGACGGAAGCCATTCCTCAGCAAAATGCCCATGACAGTCCGCTTGGACAATAGACAATAGGTGCAGGAGTAGGCCATTTGGCCCTTCGAGCCAGCACCACCATTCAATGTGATCATGGCTGATCATCCCCAATCAGTATCCCGTTCCTGCCTTCTCCCCATATCCCCTGAGTCTGCTATTTTTAAGAGCCCTATCTAGCTCTCTCTTGAAAGCATGCAGAGAACCTGCCTCCACCGCCCTCTGAGGCAGAGAATTCCACAGACCCACCACTCTCTGTGAGAAAAAGTGTTTCCTCGTCTCCGTTCCAAATGGCTTACTCCTTATTCTTAAACTGTGGCCCCTGGTTCTGGACTCCCCCAACATCAGGAACATGTTTCCTGCCTCTAGTGTGTCCAAGCCCTTAACAATCTTATATGTTTCAAGCTTGCCAAAAGGCTTGAGAAACAAAATTCTCTGGTCTGATGAAACCAAAATCGAACTCTTTGGCCTTAATGACAAGCGTCACGTCTGACGGAAACCAGGCACCGCTCATCACCTGGCCAGTACCATACGTACGGTGAAGCATGGTGAGGGCAGCATCATGCTGTGCGGATCTTATCTATATTACTAAAAGTTTGTTCTTGACCGGTTTTGACTTTCTGTGCTGCGATTTCCGAGAGTACGCCGCCACCTATGGCCGTCATTTTTGGCCACCTCGCTCAGAGCCCCCCTCCGCCGCATGTGTGCCGAGGATTTTTCCCGTCGATGAAAATTGACAGAGATATTATTGTTTTTACAAAATTCCCCATTCTCTCTGCTGCCCCTGCTGGAGGGAGGGGGAGGGACTATAAAACCAGAAAGTGCTGTGCCTCAATCAGTCTCTGCAAGTGGTGTGCCTCAATCAGAGCTCTGAATGACACTGACAAATGTCTACAGCACTGTGAGTACCCTTAATGGTTTGAAAATGAAAATATGGTTAGAGGTAAAAAAGCACTGCCTGCAAATGGTTGTTTGGGTTTGGTTGAAGTAAAAAGGCACTCTCTGCCCCTCTCCCTCTCCTCCTCTCCCCCCCCCCTCCCTCTCCTCCTCTCCCCCCCTCCCTCCCTCCCTCCCTCCCTCCCTCCCTCTCCTCCTATCCCCCCCTCCCTCTCCTCCTCTCCCCCCCCTCCATCTCCTCCTCTCCCCCCTCCCTCTCCTCCTCTCCCCCCTCCTCTCCCCCCCCTCCTCTCTCCTCTCCCCCCCTCCTCTCCTCCTCTCCCCCCTCCCTCTCCTCCTCTCCCCCCTCCAACCTCTCATCCTCTTCCCCCTCCCTCTCCTCCTCTCCCCCCTCGCCTCTCCTCCTCTCCACTCCCCCCCTCCCTCTCCTCCTCGTCCCCCCCTCTCCTCCTTCCCCCCCTCTCGCCCCCCTCCCTCTCCCTCCTCTCCCCCCTCCTCTATCGGCCCGCCTCCTCCTCCTCTCCCCCCCTCGTTCCTCCCCCCCTCTCCGCCCACCCCTCTCCTCGCTTCACCCCCTCCTCCTCTCCCCCCTCTCCTCTCCCCCCTCTAGTCCTCTGCTCCCCCCTCTCCTCGTCCCCCTCTCCGCCTCCCCCCCTCTCCCCTTCCGCCCCTCGTCCTTTCCCCCCTCTACTTCCCCCCCCTTCTTCACTGCCCCCCCGCCGCGCTCGCTCTCCCCCGCTCGTGGTCGCTTCTCTCCTCCTCCCTCCATAAAGGTGGGCCCGCCCCACGCATACCAGGCCTCCCCTAAACCCCCCCTCCCCTCCACACACCCCTACCCCCTTCTCACCCCCCTCTCAGCACTCCCCCTCTCTCCTCCCCCCCTCCCCCCTCTCTCTCCCCTCCATTAGCGTGAGTGCGGGGGGGGGGGGGGGGTAGTTAGTGTGTGACGCTGCATGCCACCTTTCCCCCCCACAACCGCACGTTGGGGGACAGACCCAACGGGTCTGCACTTGGTCCAGTAAAAACATATAAAATTATAAAAGGACTGGACAAGCTAGATGCAGGAAAAATGTTCCCAATGTTGGGCGAGTCCAGAACCAGGGACCACAGTCTTAGAATAAAGGGGAGGTCATTTAAGACTGTGGTGAGAAAAAACTTTTTCACCCAGAGAGTTGTGAATTTATGGAATTCCCTGCCACAGAAGGTAGTGGAGGCCAAGTCACTGGATGGATTTAAGAGAGAGTTAGATAGAGCTCTAGGGGTTAGTGGAGTCAAGGGATATGGGGAGAAGGCAGGCACGGGTTATTGATAGGGGACGATCAGCCATGATCACGATGAATGGCGGTGCTGACTCGAAGGGCCGAATGGCCTCCTCTTGTACCTATTTTCTATGTTTCTATGTTTTCTATGAAGTAAGCAATTCAACCCATTGAGTGGCTCTTTGAACAATCCCATCAATCTCATGCTGCCATTTATTTACCTGTTATCTGTTCTATCTCAAATACTGATTCTCCTACCACTCTCTTACATTTTGGTTTTATTATATAAGCCATTGAATCCAGTAGCTAGCATGTCTTTGGGATGTTGGAGGAAATTGGAGCCTGGGGTGGAAATCCGTCTATTCAAAATGATTATAAAAAGCTTTTGATGGACAGCAATGAAAATGGATCACTGGAAGTGTAATGCAGCAGCTGCTCTTCTGTGTCTCTTCTAACTAAGCTCATGAGTCATATGTTTACAAACAGAACCGTTGGCCCACTGTCTTGCTAATCCACCTTCCAGCATTTGATTGTAGCCTTGCATACCATGACATTTTAATTGTTTATCTGAAGACTTAAATGTTCTGAGAGTACCTGCTTGTAGTGTGTTAAAGCCTTCATCCTTCCTCGATGTGAAAACATTCTTCCTCAGATCACCTCTAAATCTCCAACCTCTAAAACTAAGCTTATGCCTTCTGGATGGTAGAGAGCATGCTGACCAGTTGCATCGTGGCTTGGTTCGGCAACTTGAGCGCCCTGGAGAGGAAGAGACATCAAAAAGTAGTAAACACTGCCCAGTCCATCATCGGCTCTGACCTTCCTTCCATCGAGGGGATTTATCGCAATCGCTGCCTCAAAAAGGCTGGCAGTATCATCAAAGACCCACACCATCCTGGTCACACACTCATCTCCCTGCTACTTTCAGGTAGAAGGTACAGGAGCCTGAAGACTGCAAAGACCAGGTTCAGGAATAGCTACTTCCCCACAGCCATCAGGCTATTAAACCTGGTTCGGACAAAACTCTGAACATTAATAACCCATTATCTGTTATTTGCACTTTATCAGTTTATTTATTCATGTGTTTTGTAGTCAATGCCTACTATGTTCTGTTGTGCTGAAGCAAAGCAAGAATTTCATTGTCCTATCAGGGACACATGACAATAAACTCACTTGAACTTGAACTTGATTTCTTCTGAGTGGAAAAGTTTCCCATCTACCAATGCCCCTCTTAATTTTCAGATTTAGATTCAACTTTAATTGTCATTGTCAGTGTACAGTACAGAGACAACGAAATGCAGTTAGCATCTCCCTGGAAGAGCGACATAGAATATGATTTCAATAAACAAATCTATTTACATGCATACAGTCATAGTGTTTTTCCTGTGGGAGGTGTGTCGGGGGGGGGGGGTGATTGGCAGTCACCAAGGTACATTGAGGTACATTGTTGAGTAGTGTGACAGCCGCAGGGAAGAAGCTGTTCCTGGACCTGCTGGTCCGGCAACGGAGAGACCTGTAGCGCCTCCCGGATGGTAGGAGGGTAAACAGTCCATGGTTGGGGTGAGAGCAGTCCTTGGCGATGCTGAGCGCCCTTCGCAGACAACGGTTGCTTTGGACAGACTCAATGGGGGGGAGCGAGGATCCGGTGATGCGTTGGGCAATTTTCACCACCCTCTGCAATGCTTTCCGGTCGGAGACAGAGCAGTTGCTATACCATACTGTGATACAGTTGCAATCAGGTGCCCCTCCTGTCTTCTCCATTCCCTGAAGACCAAATCCAGCCTGTCTAGTCTCTCCTCAAAGCTTGTAATAACTTAGCATTGTGAACACAACCAAGTATCACACGTTATTTTGACACGTGTGCGGTCAAGTAATATGGAGCACATAAGTGGACAAGCCAAAAGATGATTAAAAGTTTCGCTGAAGAGTAAGATTTCATGCAGTGTCCTGCTCGAGAAAAGAGTTGTAAATTCAGGGAGTGAATTTCACAGCTTTGCGTTGAAGCCATGGCTGGAGGTAAAAGTTCTGAAAATGTGAAAGGGTCAATATTGAGGAATAGAGACACTAAACTAGGTTAGAAGGATGAACAATAACAAATTAGTGGATAATGCAATCGTTTAGCAGTGCAAGTGATGGTACTCCAGTACCGTTTAAAGTTTATCATAGGGTCAAACATGATCACGCCATGAATTGAATTTGAATTGAATTGATTTTATTAGGGACAGTGCATATTAATAAACATTTGCGTAATATGCAAGATTGTAGCCAGTAGCTAATTTCCATCTTATGTCCCACACAAGGTAAACACATCCCAAACAAGGTAAAAACAAAAGACAAAAACAAAAACAAAACAAACAATTGTTCAAAAGGGAACTGCAGATGCTGGAATATCGAAGGTTTAGCCTGCAGTCATAACATAGAATAAATAACAAACACTCAACACAGTTTAAAGTCCCAAAGTCATTGTCTCTTCCCTCCTTGCTCTCCCTCTGCGCTGAGGCAATCCAAGCCTCCGATGTTATGACCCCGCCGGGTGATGGTAGGTAAGTCCCGCAGGCTGAATCCGAGCTCCGCAAACGGGCCGGTTCAAACTCCGCGGCCCGGGGCGGTCGAAGCTGCCGAATCTGCCGTCCTCCAGTCCAGCGGACGCAGCTGTAGTTGCGGGAGCTCCGGAAAACAGAACTCGAGCTCCCGATGATGTCGTCCACTGGCCCACTGGCCCGCGGCCGAGCCTCCGAGGCTCCAAAGTCGGGTCGGAAGTTGTGCCGCACCGCAACCACAGCCCCGAAGTCGGCCAGGCTCGCGTTGGTAAGTCCTGGCTCTGCTCCACAGCCTCCACAGCCTCGAGGTCGGTCGCAGTTGGAGGCCGCCAGCTCCGCGATAGGCCTCAGCGCAGACGGACACGGAGACGGGGATACGGCAGGAAAAGTCGCATCCCCCCGAAGGAAGAGCCAAAAAACACACCACACCCACCCCCCCCACACACACACAGCCAAACAAGCCGAAACAAACTGCAAAAACAGGACAAAAGAAAACCAAAAAACAGAAAAGGCAAACGGACTGCAGGCGAGCCGCAGCTGCAAGGCAGCGCAGCCACTCCCATCAAGCCACTCCCATCATGGATCAGTTTCACTCCTTTGCTGGGTTGTGGGATTGAATTAATGGTTTGCGAAGGGTGTTTCAGATGCAAAAGACAAACAGGGTTGCAATTCCTTTATTGCCTTTGATCCCCAGAAAACCTTAATTTTCTCGCCTTAATCGAACAAAAAGGTAACAAATAGCTGTTTACTGCTCTGAAATATGTATGTCATCTGTGTACCAAGAATAATTATATAAAAAAAGACGCAAGAGTATTGGAGTAACTAATCGGGTCAGGCAGCATCTCTGGTGAACATGGATAATAAAACCTTGCTGAATCGACACTGAAATCATAGCGTTCACGAAGCTGAACCGTCGACCGCGTAGATAGACACAAAATGCTGGAGTAACTCAGCGGGTCAGGCAGCATCTCTGGAGCATCCTCTTTCTCTCCAGAGATGCCGCCTGTCCCTCTGAATTCGTCCAGCATTGATTTTGTGTCTATCTTCGGTGCAAACCAGCATCTGCAATTCCTTCCTAAGCATTCAATGGACCGCGAAGGTTGTTTCTCAGCGCTTTCTCGGATTTACAAAGTATTTTCGGGGTTCTTTGCAAATTCCCAGCAAAGGGCTGTGTTATTCCACACAGTTTGGAGGTCGACGAAATGTGTAGGAAGGGGCTTCAGATGCTGGTTTACACTGTAGACACAAATGCTGGAGTCACTCAGCGGGACAGGCAGCATCACTGGAGAACACAAAGTCATGTCTGAAGAAGGGTCTCTCTCGACCCGAAACGTCACCCATTCCTGCTGTCTCCTGCTATTTTACGGGCAGATTGGACTGATTGCCTTCCCCGCCTTTACCCTTGTTAGACCGCAGTTGCAGCATGGGACCCATACACAAATAAAAAAAATTATTCCATCGAACGTGTCCAAAGACAGGCAGGTCGATTTGTTACTAACACCTATGAGAGAGAAGCGAGTGTTACCAAACTTCTGAATTCTCTGGGGTGGAACCTTCTCCAAGACAGACGTGAAGCTCACCGTTTGACCTGTTTTTACAAAATGTTAAATGGTCAGCTAGACATAGATCACAAGACCTACACCAAACCCAAACCAATTAGGAGCAGACGAGGGCATTCGACCCAATTTGTGATTCCAGCTACAAAGGCGGACGTGTACAGCAATTCGTTCTTCCCCCGCACAATTAAAGCATGGAATAATCTCCACCCTACTATAGTTACCCAACCAGATGCAACTAAATTTAAAGTTGCTCTTTCTTCCCAATAACCCTTTCTGGCTTAAGTCCACCACCTCCAGTTTAAATTCCATTTGGAATATTTTGGAGGACCAAGAAACCAAGAACCCGCCGTTTGCCAAGGTGAGTGACAGGTCGTGTGGGAAGGAGCAGCAGATGCTGGTTCGCACTGTAGATATAAAATGTTGCACTAACTCAGCGGGACAGGCAGCATCCGGTTGCCACGCAACGCGCGGGCCGAGCGGCCGTCGGACGGCGACTGACATCATGGGACGGCGAGCGGATGCTGGGGCTCACTGCGCATGCGCGCCAGCTGGCGAGCGGATGGTGGGGCTCAGTGCGCAGGCGCGCCAGCCGGCGAGCGGATGGTGGGGCTCAGTGCGCAGGCGCGCCAGCCAACGAATCGGCACGAGAGGTGGGTGGCCCGTGCAGGGGACGGTTGGGTTCTTGTCGTTGATTTGATTCCCGTGGGAGGGCGGAGCCGAGCCCGACACGACACGTCACGTCACGTCACGACACGACGCGACACGACGATTGAGCGAGTGTGCAAGCCTTTACACCTGGAGTGAGTGCCGTGAGACAGTGCTTCAGCTCCGGGTCCAGCACGGTTCGTTCTCCTGCGCGCACACGCTGCAGAAGGAGTGGCAATCGCTGTTGTTCTATCCTCCCTGCCCTCTCTTTTAAATTGTAAGATTTCGTGGCTGAATGAATACAGCGCCGAGCTTCTCCCACCTTCTGTGAGCCGCCCAAGACTCTGTTCCGAGGTAATTATCCTTTTCAAAATCTGTCCCAAATTATCACCCTTTTATTTTCCGATGCTCCTTCATTTCGAGGGGTGGAGAGACATTTTTAGCATTACCTTTATGCCTTTGATCAAGGTGTTCATTGCGAAGTTGATTTTACCCCGTCGGAAATTGGGTGTGTTTTGGTGAATGGTCATTTTTTGACAGTGAGAAGCAGCGAGGCGGTTTTGAAATGATTTCGTTCCATTTTAAGGGGGTGGAGGCAATGCGGGGGATCTTTCGCAAATGTTTTGGAACAGAGGAGACGGGGTGTGCAACGGCTGGATTATAACAAGCAAAGGTTTAATTGGGTCGCATGCTCCCTGGTTACGTGTTGACATGTTTTATATTTGGTTTTGCTTCTCTTTTGTGTAAAGGTTTGATAATAAACTGTCAAGTCGCAAAAATACAAGCACTATTATTGATATACTGACCACTGGATTCCTCCCTGGTAATAATCTCATCATTTCCCCAAACTGCTGTCTCAGGCCCAATAGGTCTGCAATCTTAACCCCGAGTTTAGTATCTAAACGCTCACTATATCCTATTTATGTTTTAATTTCTGTATAATTTGACAGTGTTAGTAAATATCAACCATCATATTCTTGAAAATTACAGAAACCTACCTCAGCAATTATGATCTACGACCATCTTTGTTTTGGTTGAACTTCATGACTTCGGTGACTGTTACGGTCTGGTCACCAAGTATTACTGTTTATTGGTTGATTGTGTGTTGAGTATTTTATTTTTATTTGCCATTGTGTTGATGGGACTGTAAATCTGAAACTAGTGAGAATTTCATTTTTCTATTGATGTGATGTGGCGATTAAAGACTCTTGACTCTTGTTGACCTCTGCTGAATCCCATTTTTGTTAACTTCCAAATTCCAACCTCAGCTTCTACTTAGCTGCTACAATGCTTCCCATGGGTTGTTCCCTGAGCTCCCCTTGGATCGTTTACTGAACTCATTAACTGGAGTTTTGTTGAAACTGCTGGTATCCAAACTTGCATTGTTTTATTTGGTGTTTGGTAGTAAAATTGGAAGTCTAATATTCAAAACCATCAATGACTTTGTCCCTCCATTTGAATCTCCCACCAGTGCTTCAGCTTCTCAGACTCTTGCATTAAGCTTAAGCAAATTTCTTAAATAATTTGTTGCCATTATTTCAACATTGTACCTTTAGCCAAACAACAATATCTGCAATTATCGTTCTCCATTACAATCACCATGAAACTGAATTGTATTAAGCTCTGAATTAGCTAGCATTTCTAATCCTTTGGCTCCCAGCATTTATCCCTGATGACAATTGTATGAATGGCTCTTGGACAGCCTCCGGTGTTCAAGGTACCATTTGCATGCAAGTTTTATTATTTACAGATTTCTAAGTTAAATGTTTTTTTTAATCGGTACAGTTTCAACATGTAAGTGAGTAACTCTTAACTTCTAAGGTAGACAAAAATGCTGGAGAAACTCAGCGGGTGAGGCAGCATCTTTGGAGAGACGGGATAGGTGACATTTTGGGTCGAGACCCTTCTTCAGACTTCTGATGTTTGGCTGTAACACAAGGTTGCACAACCAAATTACATTAATGTGCACTTAATATGAAAACGGAATGCATTTGCTGTTAAAAATACACTGTATTCTGTGTAATTCCTATTTGTATTTCTATAGATGAAGCAGCATCTTTTGATGCACTTCATCTCTTTCAATGTCAAAGGACTGAGTCTCAACCTTATGTGACAGAAGTTTTGCTGAATCATTCTCTTGTGTTTCTCTTGAAGTGCACTGGTATGCTTCTTACATTGAGTGGCATTAAAATATGAATACTTATTGAAGTGAGTTTAAGATATTTTGGAAACATTATTACCAGTGTATTATTTTCATTGATTTATTATTAAGAAACATGAGCATTATATTCAAATTCTAAAGCACATTTACTAATTTTGTATGGTTAAGAAAAAAAAAAGCTGCTGTCATCATACTCAACCGAGCACTTGGGCTTGGACTATTTAAATACTCATCATGATCAACTCTCCATCAAAGGAATCAATCTGGCAAAAAATTCCTGTGTTGTCTCTATCATGATTGTAGCTTTAAACGTGGAGACCAGACCTGTACAGAATGTGTCGGAAGGAACTGCATATACTGATTTACACCAAAGATCGACACAAAATGCTGGAGTAATTCAGCGGAGCCGGCATTTGAGGAGAGAAGGAATGGGTGACGTTTTGGGTCGAGACCAGTTTGAAGAAGGTACGAGGAATGATGAGCGTTTGTCAGCACTGGGCCTGTACTTGCTGGAGTTTAGAAGATTGAGGGGGGACCTCATTGAAACATACAGAATAGGAGGGGATGTTTCATCTTGTGGGAGAGGTTAGGACTGGAGGGCATAGCCTCAGAATTAAAGGATGTTCTTTTAGAAAGGAGATGAGGAAACATTTCTTTCCTCAGAGGGTGGTGAATCTGTGGAATTCTTTACCACAGTATGCTGTGGAGGCCAAGTCAGTGGATATTTTTAAGGCAGAGATACATAGTTTCTTGATTAGTGCGGGTGTCAGAGGTTATGGAGAGAAGGCAGGAGAGTGGGGTTCGGAAGAAGAGATAGATCAACCGTGATTGAATGGTGGAGTAGACCTGATGGGCTGAATGGCCTAATTCTACTCGTATCACATGAACTTATGAAACGCCACCCAATAATTATCTCCAGAGATGCTGCCTGTCTCGCTGAGTTACTCCTGTACAGAATGTTCTCAATGAGCTTTCACCAGGGTTCTTTGTAACTGGAGCAAGATGTTATTGGACTCAAATCTTCATACAATATATTGTTTGCCTTACCAATTGTTTGCTGAACTTGATTATTGACTATTTAAAAAAACAGTAATGTTGGAAACGGTAAGCAGTTGATGCAATATCTACAGATAGAAGAACAGAGGTCAAAGACACTTCTTCAAAATTAATGATGATAGAATAAAATAAATATAAGAATGAGAGCACCATTTTGGTGCTGTCTGCTTGATCTGAGATTGTTAGATATGAGTCCGTTTTTCGATGCAGAGTTCCGGGATTTATAAGCGGCAACAATGAAGGAATGACAATATATTTTCGAGGCGGTGGTGATTTGGAGAAATCATCCAGTGCTACTGCTTTATATCTATTGCCCATGACATCCTTGATGGTCGAGGACAAGCATTTGGAAGGTGGTATTAAGATGTAAGTATTAGAACAGGTTACCGTTTAAACGTATGGCCAAGTGAGTATTTTAGGTGGTGAATCGTTATTTTCCTTTATACCAAATGGATGTTGAATGGCTTTGCATAGTCGGAGCGTGATTCACCTGTCCTCTAGAAGTTCAAATGCAGCTGTCTTAGCCTGTGTCTCTTTGGTTCCTCATTTATTGCATTTAGGTGAGTTGCCTTGGTTTACTTTTTGGCTTAAAGATCAGTATTGTTTTCTTACGGTGATCAAGTTGGTTGCTCACAATGTCAGAAATCTTTGCTGCACATTTGAATCACTCTCATTAAAATGTTGGCCCTCAGTAATAGACAATTGACACAGGTGCAGGAGTAGGCCATTCAGCTCTTCGAGCCAGCACTGCATTCAATGTGATCATGGCTAATCATCCACAATCAGTACCCCGTTCCTGCCTTCTCCCCATATCCCCTGACTCCACCATCTTTAAGAGCCCTAACTAGCTCTCTCTTTAAAGTATCCAAAGAACCGGCCTCCACCGCCTTCTGAGGCAGAGAATCCCACGGACTCGCAAACTGTGTGAAAAAGTGTTTCCTCATCTCCATTCTAAATGGCTTACCCCTTATTCTTAAACTGTGGCCTCTGGTTCTGGACATCGGGAACATGTTTCCTGCCTCTAGCATGTCCAAACCCTTAATAATCTTGTTTCAATAAAATCCCCTCATCCTAAATTCCAGAGTATACAAGCCCAGCCGCTTCATTCTCTCAGCACATGACAGTCCCGCCATGCCGGGAATTAACCTTGTGCACTCCCTCAATAGCAAGAATTCCTTCCTCAAATATGGAGACCAAAACTGCACACAATACTCCAGATGTGGTCCCACTAGGGCCCTGTACAACTGCAGAAGGACCTCTTTGCCCTATACTTAACTCCACTTGTTATGAAGGCCAACATGCCATTCGCTTTCTTTACTGCCTGCTGTACGTGCATGCTTACTTTCATTGACTGATCAACAAGGACCCCCCAGATCCTGTTGTACTTCCTCTTTTCCCAACTTGACACCATTTAGATAGTAATCTGCCTTCCTGTTTTCACATTTATCCACATTAAACTGCATCTGCCCAAGCTGTCCTAGTCACACTGCATTCGCATAGCATCCTTCTCACAGTTCACACTGCCACCCAGCTTTGTGTCATCTGCAAATTTGCTAATGATAATTGTAATCCCTTCATCTAAATCATTAATATATACTGTAAATAGCTGCGGTCCCAGCCCTGAGCCTTACGGTACCCCACTGGTCACTGCCTGCCTTTCTGAAAAGGGACCCGTTAATCCCTACTCTTTGTTTCCTATCTGCCAACCAATTTTCTATCCATGTCAGCACTCTACCCCTAATACCATGTGCCCTGATTTTGCCCACTAATCTCCTTATCAAATGTTTTCTGAAAGTCCAGGTACACTACATCCACTGGCTCTCCCATGTCTATTTTACGAGTTACATCCTCAAAACATTCCAGAAGATTAGTCAAGCATGATTTCCCCTTCGTAAATCCATGCTGACTCGGACCGATCCTGTTACTGCTATTCAAATGTGCTGCTATTTTATCTTTTATGATTGACTCCAGCAACTTCCCCACCACTGATGTCAGGCTAACTGGTCTATAATTCCCTGTTTTCTCTCTCCTGCCTTTCTTAAAAAGTGGGATAACATTAGCTACCCTCCAATCCACAGGAACTGATCCTGAATCTATAGAACATTGTAAAATGATCACCAATGCATCCATGATTTCTAGAGCCACTTTACCAAGTACCCTGGGATGCAGACATCAGGCCCTGGGGATTTATCAGCCTTCAGTCCCATCAGTCTACCCCACACCATATCCTGCCTAATGTGGATTTCGTTCAGTTCCTCCGTCACCCCAGATCCTCTGGCCACTAATACATCAGGAAGATTGTTTGTGTCCTCCTTAATGAAGACTGATCCAAAGTACCTGTCCAGTTCATCTGCCATTTCCTTGTTCCCCATAATAAATCCAGTTTACCCAATTTCCCTTGTCAGTTTAGTACTGAGCTTATGCATCAATAACTCAGTAGTTGATGGGTGCCAGATTTTGTCCCACCCCCTTCTATTTTCCAGCTTTATCCCCCACTACAATCGGCCTACGTAATGGTCCTGACTTGAGACATCATCTATCCTTGCCATCCTGAAATGCTGTCTGACCTGCTGTTTTACTCCAGCACTTAAAAATTATTATTGTCTACTTCTCCATCTGCCACTGTTCATTTGTTTCTTCCACGCTGCTTGTCTTGGATAGGTTAAAATTCCATCAAGATAATGATTGGAAAAATTGAGAGTATTCAGCCTTTTCACTTTAAACTGTCCAAATCATTATTTAGGCATAATATTTGGACTCAATCGAGTTTCCACTCACATTTCACTTATAACGTCCATCTCTGTTTCAGAAAGAACCCAGTTCTGTTTCTTCCCACCAGCCTTCATAATAAAGGCATTCATTTCACGTTCATTGCTGTCTTTGGGAGCCTTTCCAAATGAGCTACGCAAAAAAATTAAAATGTTATTAAATTCCACATCTGCTGAGGTAATTTGTTATTTCTCATGTAGACTGCAATATCTTTTGTCTATCAGAATTTGTCTTTTCATAAAATTAGTTTCTGGATGCACGTCTATGCATTGCAGTTTTTCCATTTATGATAGTTATCTGCGCTGTTGAATTAAAACAATTGTGTAGGCTGACTGGTCAGAGAGGGTTCATGTGTTAATTATCTTGTTTCACACCAGGACATCTCTTGAGATCTTAGTTTTTCAATCTATAACATGTCATGTTTACGATTAGTTTTGTCAGCAATCACTTTTATTCCACGTAGTAAAGGATGGAGGAGCCATCTTGGTGAACGGCTGCTAGCCAGCAGCCGTCCGTTTTAATTCGTTTTTTTTATAGTTTTTAGTGAGTCCTGTTTTTCGTTTGTAGGGGATATGGACTTTTTAATGTGGGGGGTAGGTCTCAACTTTATTTCTAGGTCCCTACCTGGTCGGTGTGGCAGCTTTTTCTCCGGGCTGCCCGCTGACCCGTCCTCGTGGCCTACCAGCGGGCTTGGAGCGCCGTTTCCTGGCGGGCACCGCCCAGCAGCTTGGCCTCGGTGGCGGCACAGTGTTGGAGCGCTATCGCGGAGCGGGCGATGCCTTGCCTGGGTCGCCGCGCTGGAGCGACGCGCTGGAGCTCTGGTGAGCTGGACCGCCGAGAGCAACAACTCCGGGCTGCGGGTTTGCGGAGCGGAGAGGCGGCGCCGACTTCAACAACGGGAGCCTAGGAGCTCCAACTCGGTGCGTCCTTGTCGGCTCCGGAAGCCGCGGTCTCAAGCTAGGAAGCGGCCGTTCCAGGTGGCCCAGCCGCCGAGAGGACTCTCCCGACGCCGGGGCAAGATCACCCGGTGAGAACGGCCAGGAACATCGGGCCTCCGTAGAGGCAATTGCGGTGGCCTCAATAGGCCTGACTTTGGGGTGAACTGGGGATGGGGACTGGACATTGTGCCTTCCCCCACAGTGGTATCCATTGTGGGGGGATGATTTTTTTTGTCTAATGTAATCCTGTAAGTCTGTGTCCAAGATGGCTGCCGTGAAGAGAGAGTGGACGCTGGCACGAATTGGTTGCCGCTGCTCTCTCTTCACACTGTGTTTTTGATTTTCTGTTTTTGGAATGAATTCTGTTTTTAATTTGTGTCTCTGTGATGTCTTTATTACTTATTTTATTCTGATTATATGTTTTACTATGTAAGGTGTCCTTGAGATTTTGTATGAAAGGCGCCCATTAAATATAAAATTTATTATTATTATTATTATTCTGGTGGTTGTATTTGTAAAAAATGCATTTTTTTCATTTGTTTCCACTTCAATAGCTTTCCATTTCACCCACGGCTTTTGTAAAGATCTTTATTCACCATCAAATCTTCCTATGCTGTTTGATATTTCACCCTCGTACATTTTCAATGTTGTCTTTTGTGAAACCCAACTTTATTAAGGGTTGTTTGCTTTTACTGTTACAATATTTTGAAGGTTGATATCTTACATTTAAGATATTAATCTTCAGAGTCTGCAATTTGATTCTGATTAAAATTTCCAACCTTTCCCGGGTCTCCAGCTTGAGGCTGCTTTGTGGTTTCTGTACTGTTTGTTGTATGATGCTTCTGTGATGGCTGCTTGCTTACTTGTATTGATTGTGATCTCCATTGTTATCTTAATTGCATTTTTCTGGTATCAGGAGGTTGCTATGTGTAGACCATGCAATGCTACAGTGCCTTCCATAATGTTTGGGACAAAGAACCATCATTTATTTATTTGCCTCTGTACTGCACAATTTGAGATTTGTAATAGAAAAAAATCGCATGTGGTTAAAGTGCACATTGTCAGATTTTATTAAACGATGTTTAATACATTTTGGATTCACCATGTAGAAAGTACAGCTGCGTTCACTCATAGTTCCCCCCATTTCAGGGCACCATAATGTTTGGGACACATGGCTTCACAGGTGTTTGTAATTGCTCAGGTGTGTTTAAATGCCTTCTTAATGCAGGTATAAGAGCTCTCAGCACCTCGTCTTTCCTCCAGTCTTTCCATCACATTTGGAAACCTTTAACAAGAAGAAAACTGTTGGAGACATCAGCCAAACCTTAAGCTTACCAAAATCAACTGTTTGGAACATTAAGAAGAAAGAGAGCATTGGTGAGCTTACTAATCGCAAAGGGACTGGCAGGCCAAGGAAGACCTCCACAGCTGAAGTCTCTCTATAATAAAGTAAAATCGGCGAACACCTGTCCGACAGATCAGAAACACTCTTCAGGAGTCAGGTGTGGATTTGTCAGTGACCATTGTCTGCAGAAGACTTCATGAACAGAAATACAGAGGCTACACTGCAAGATGCAAACCACTGGTTAGCCACAAAAATAGGATGGCCAGGTTACAGTTTGCCAGGAAGTACTTAAAAGAGCAACCACAGTTCTGGAAAAAGGTATTGTGGACAGATGAGACTAAGATTAACTTATATTGGAGTGATGGCAAGAGCAAAGTATGGAGGAGAGAAGGAACTGCCCAAGATCCAAAGCATACCACCTCTTCTGTGAAACACGGTGGTGGGGATGTTATGGCGTGCATGTATGGCGACTGAAGGTGCTGGCTCACTTATCTTCATTGATGATACAACTGCTGATGGTAGTAGCATAATGAATTCTGAAATGTAAAGAAACATCCTATCTGCTCAAGTTCAAACAAATGCCTCAAAACGCATTAGCGGTGGTTCATTCTACAGCATGACAATGATCCCAAACATACTGCTAAAGCAACAAAGGAGTTTTTCAAAGCTAAAAAATTGTAGATTCTTGAGTGGCCAAGTCAATCATTCGAGCTGAACCAATTGAGCATGCCTTTTATATGCTGAAGACAAAACTGAAGGGACTAGCCCCCAAAACAAGCATAAGCTAAAGATGGCTGCAATATAGGCCTGGCAGAGCATCACCAGAGAAGACACCAGGCAACTGGCGATGTCTGTGAATCGCAGACTTCATTGCATGCAAAGGATATGCAACAAAATACTAAACGTGACTACTTTCATTTACATGACATTGCTGTGTCCCAAACATTATGGTGTCCTGAAATGGGTGGGACTATGTACAAACACTGCTGTAATTTCTACATGGTGAAACCAAAATATTTAGAAATCTGACAATGTACACTTTAACCAAATGTGATTTTTTTTTTCTGTTACAATTCTCAAATTGTGGAGTACAGAGGCAAATAAATAAATGATGGGTCTTTGTCTTAAACATTATGGAGGACACTCTATTTGCAAGCCCGCCTACTGTGATTGTGACACAGGCTCTTTGATCTTGATTCTGAGATATTGTGGATGAGGGAGTGCAGCGTAGGTTCACAAGGTTAATTCCCAGCATGGCAGAACTGTCGTATATTGATAGAATGGAGCGGCTGGGCTTGTATACTCTGGAATTTAGGGTCTCTTTTGGGATGAGAGGGTCTCTTATTGAAACCATATAAGATTATTAAGGGTTTGAACATGCTAGATGCAGGAAACATGTTCCCGATGTTGGGGGAGTCCAGAACCAGGGGACACAGTTTAAGAATAAGGGAGGAGTAAGCCATTTAGAACTATTTCCCCAAGATGAGGAAATACTGTGAGTCTGTGGAATTTTCTGCCTCAGGGCAGTGGAGGCCGGTTCTCTGGATGCTTTCAAGAGGGAGTTAAATAGAGCTCTTAAAGTTAGCGGAGTCAAGGGATATGGGGAGAAGCCAGGAACGGGGTACAGATTGTGGATGATCAGCCATGATCATATTGAATGGCGGTGCTGGCTCGAATGGCCAAATAGCCTAATCCTGCACCTATTGTCTGTCTGCTGGTGTTTCCCAATTATTTTGATGCTGGTGATGGACTGACAAAGTTCCTAAACTTATGGGAACGAACCAATTCTTATGTCTCATGTTGATGTTTTTCACCTTGGATATGATTGTTATATGAAATTATAACCATATAACAATTACAGCACGGAAACAGGCCATCTCGACCCTTCTAGTCCGTGCCGAAACTATGCTCCATCTATTTTGTTATGTGCGTCCTCGTCCCCCCCCCCCCCCCCCCCCCCCCAGCGGCCTACCTACTGGATTGGCGCGGCCTTTCCTGCCGGGACCGACCAGAGCTCCAGCAGCGGCGGGGCAGTGCTGATACATCGCAGGGCTGGCGATGCATTACCGGAGATCTCCGTTTGGAGCCCCGGGGTGCTGGGTCTTGCGGCACCGACATCGTGGAGCTGTGGTTCGCGGAGCTCCCAATGCGGGCGGCGCTGAGCAACATCGCGGAGTCCTGCGACTCCGCCCGTCTCGGTCTGTGGACTTCGGGAGCCGCTGACTCCGGTGGGAGGCGGTTGATCTGGATGTCCGGACCGCTGAGGATGTTCTCCGTCGAGGTTTCGGCGTCGGCGTTCCATCATCCCGGCGTGAGGGCCTGAGCATCGGGCCGCCCATGGTGGCGACTGCGGGTGCTCGGGAGGCCCCGACCAAGGGTGAACATCTGGGAAGATCGGCGGGGAGGCTGGCTGGACTATGGTACCTTCCTCAACTTTGGTGCCACTGTGGGGTTGTGTTGTGTCATGGACTTCTGCGTTTGTGCTTTAAATTTCTTTATTTATTTATTTATTTATTATTTATTTTATGTTACTTGATTGTTGTCTCTTATGAGATAATGACAATAAATTGAATACAATCCAATTCAATTATTGCTGAAAAACCACCTTTGCAAAGATAAGTAGAATGGAATAGCATTAAGGTTGTATCTGTAGCTTAATTGAAATCTGCTTATTTTGGAACCTGATGCAGGGTCTTGACGGGAAACATTGACCACCCATCTGCTCTCACATATGCTGCTTGACCCGCTGTGTTCCTCTAGTTTTATTTTTTCTCCGGATTACAAGATTTGTAATCTCTTGTTTACAGATTTGCGGCTGACTCTAATCCTGAAAGAAGCTCCAGACATGCCTGAAGTTAAAATTTTCAATCTTTTTGCACATGGTAGCCCCAGCATTTTGACCTCTAATATTGGCAACAGTGAGGATTTAGTGTCGAAAGATGAGAATGGGTCGTGAATACAACCATTACTTTTCCTTCAGTGGAGCCGAGCCAGAGGGCAAATGCTCATTGAACTTCTGTGGAGTCTATTTTAGATGAGATGATATTTCATTTTGGAGGGTGTGATTGACGTGTTCACTGATGCTATTATGCAAATGATGGAAAAACAATTACACTTGAATTTCTTTGTGACTGTAAAGTTATCTTCTAATTGCTGTGATCTTGTTTGCCACTAAGAACACATTGGGTCAATATTGGTGAGCCATTGTAAATCCCAAAAGTATTCTATCAAAAAGGTGCTTTTTTTGATACTGAAAGGCTTCAATTTCATAATGTGGTTCATGCATCGTTTACCACAGAGCAGCACATTTCAGCATTGTGATGTGATTGTGGCCAGCTCTTATTACCCAACACATAGCAGCAACATTGAGTTTAAACAGAAGGGTTTCGGCCCGAAGCGTTGCCTATTTCCTTCGCTCCATAGATGCTGCTGCACCCGCTGAGTTTCTCCAGCTTTTTTGTGTACCTTTGAGATTTAAACACATTTGCTTTCATAAAATGTATTCATGATTACTATAATAAGGATGGTACACATCCATGAGTGAAACATTGTTTCACTTAAGCTCTCAGTACAAGTTTACATCACTTTGGCACTGTCTACTTTCATTATAGCTATTGTGTCGGTGAGTCTCTGGCGGATGGTCGGATTTCTGGGGCCTTGAGTTAAAATTTGTGTTATTGAACTATTTAAGTATGTAATTGGACGAGAACTCTTGGCGTGTTAGTGTTGTGAAAGAATAATATGCTATTAAAAATGTCAATGTCAACATTCTATATGTATGCATTTGAATTGTTTGAATAAACTGCATTTGCAAATAAAGTACAAATACCAATGTAATGACGCTGCTGGTGTCCATTCTGTATTACAAATCCATGCAGATCTTAAAGAAGCTTGTGTTTTGTAGCGCTTCATCGTAACACAATAAATTCCATGAAATTCTCTTTTGTGGGCTTTGAGCACAATAATATTAAGAACAGAAACTTTGCAAAATGTTAGTCAACTCAGCTAATTTCAGTGGAAACCAGCCTGACATTTGCACTATCTCAGTCACCTGGGGAACAAAGTCTCTGTAATATGGACAGTTGCTTAACACTGATGAGCCACTTTTATTGGACAACAAAGTAATACCACTAATTTTCTTGGCTTCTATGTCTTCTAAGGTTGAACAATAGATATCTGTTATTCAACTTATTGTATTAATGTATTGTATGTGGTTTTATACTAGGTAATGTGGTCAGTGAGGGATGCTTTCTATACCTTGATTTTTTTTTAACCTATTATCAAGGGCTTCTGCCTCTTGACCAACTCAATTAATAATCTAGACACAAGGAACTGCAGACAAAACGTGTAGCAAGGAACTGCAGATTGTTTAAGAAGGAACTGCAGATGCTGGAAAATCGAAGGTGCACTAAAATGCTGGAGAAACTCAGCGGGTGCAGCAGCATCTATGGAGCGAAGGAGATAGGCAACGTTTCGGGCAGAAACCCGAAGGTTTCGGCCCGAAACGTTGCCTATCTCCTTCGCTCCATAGATGCTGCTGCACCCTCTGAGTTTCTCCAACATTTTTGTGTACCAAGGAACTGCACATGCTGGTTTACACAGAAGACAGACAAAATGCTGGAGTAATTCAGCTGGACAGGCAGCATCTCTGGAGAGAAGGAATGTGTTACATTTCGGGTGGGGACCCTTCTTTGAGTCGGAGAGGGAGTCTTGAGATATGGAATGTGAAAACAACAGATCAAAGTAGACGATGATTAAGGAAATGTAGAATGGTTCATATAGCTGACGGGAAGGTGATAACGCAGCATACAAACTGTAACATTTAATCAGGAGGACCGTAGAACTAGTTGGAGAAATGGGATGTGAGTAGTATGAAGAGAGGGGGAAAGCATGGGTTACTTGAAGTTGGAGAAATCAATCTTCATACCACTGGATTGTGAGCTGCCCAAGTGAAATTAGGTGCTGTTTCTTCAATTTATTTTGGGCCTCACTCGGACAGTGAACAATGGAACTGCAGATGCTAGTTTACCAAAAAAGGCAAAGTGCTGGAGTCACTCAGCCAGTCAGGCAGTATCTCTGGAGAACATGGATTGGTGACATTTTGGGTTGGGACCATAATCATGTCCCCATGTTATTTTTCCACAATTAAACAGTTAATTAATTTACACTGCAGAATACTCTATAAACTGCTGGGGAATAAGATGGGCTTGTCATAATTTCTAGGTCTCATGCTCCAGGTTTTATGCAGCACGTTAAGGCCAATTATTGCATGATGGGAAGATGCATTCCATTACAGAATAAAGTACTAACCTCTTCATTTTTGGCAGTGTCCTATTCAATTGAAAGGGTGTGATTTTTAGAAGTCTGATGGGTGCATATGTTCCAACTGTCTTGGCAGGGAAGGATGTGGAGGAATTAAAACTGAGCAGCCAGCTTGCAAAACTGACCGTCGTTGACAAGCAAGGTTAAATCAAATGGACTTGTGCAGTTGTGCAGAAACTACCTGCTGTGTTTTGCGAGTCTGTATTTTGATGCAACATAAAGCATAGGTAAAGTAAACTGACTTTCATTGGCATAGGTAGACGAAAAAGCTGGAGAAACTCGGCATCGATGGAGCGAAGGAATCGGCAAGGTTTCGGGTCAAGACCCTTTTGCATTGGCATAAATAATTTGATAACCTGAGTTTAGAGATGTCCATAGTAATTGTTTCCACCACACTTCTGATCTAGCTCTGATAATAAATAACAGATTTTTCAGTTGAAGTATGCAGAGAATGCATTAACCATTATTTTTTTTAGAAGTAATGTGACAGCTTGTTGATGTAGAACAATTTATTTACAGTTTATCTAATCTTTGGTGGCATCATTGTGTTTGTTGTTTTACATTCTACCCACACAAATTCTCATTCTATGAATAATTCAAGCCAGGCTGAATAAATGCTTCTGTAGAATTAGTTCCACATTCCTTCTTTAACTGTTTCTATATGTGGATCTGCTTTATACATTCTGCACCTGAGGCAGGATGACAGTTGAATGAAAGTGTGATATCTCTTGTGTTTTGTTATTTTCGTGAAAGAATAAGATTGCTCAGTGTTCGTTGTTGGCATCTGATTTGAACATAATTCGCAATACATTAGAATACATTTGTTACATTGAGTATAAAAAGTATTTATATATAAAAGTGCATATGTATTAATCTGCTGACTCATAAATCTGCCTGAACGTAGCTCTTCATTGAGCCCTACACGTACTTGCCGAGTTTGGGAAATTGATCAGTCCAACACAAAACCTTGGTTAGGCCTCGTCTCAACTGCTATAATTAGGTATGTTACAATACTTACCTTCAGCGGCGCTGCAATTCTGCCACTGGCCGCGTGCGCGATTTTGGCGCGTTAGAGGGGGGGGGGGGTTTAAAACGTGGTTTTTGCTGAAGAATCGTTCCGACGGCCGTTCTGTGTTATTAAAAAAAAAATTCGCCCGACAAGTTAATCGCTGGAATGATTTTAAAATCAGCTTCTGAAGCCGTCAACGCCGACAACGGGCCGGATTTTATGGTGCATTTAATTCACATTTTAGGTTGCGAAACGGTGATTTTTTTTCCCCGAACGAACCAGCAGTGTTTTTGCTGCCGATACGGGTTTAAATTCACCACAACCGCAACATTCCAATTGATCGCGTTCCAGAAAAACCCATTCGCAAGCTGATTTAAATGGCCATTAATTTACAGGTATTAAACATTAAATTCCTTCCTTTTGGCCTATTAACCCATGACTCATGAGATTTAAAAATTATGTTATACTGTGAATTCTTGTGTGAATGTTATTTGGACACTTAGGCTATTTAAAAATGTTAATCTATTCTTAAGAAATGGATAGATTAGGTAATTAACTAATTATATGCTTTAATTTCAAGTCATCTAAGTAAGATTGTTTCATATTTGTTTCAGAATGTTTCAATCTATAATAACTGAAAATTTCTTTCAGTTCTCTTAATTTTTAAGAAAGTTATGGGCTTTTGACTGTTCTTGATCACAGCTTTTGTGTTAAGTCAATGAAAAAGCAATAGGGAACAAGATGCTAATTTCCGAGTATGAAAATGGCCATAACATTTTTAATACTGAAGATAGGAAAGTGAATTAGGTGTCAAATTAAACTTCTTTTTATGCTTTATCTGATGGGATAAATTACAGACTTGATTTTTAAAATATCAAAATTTTGTAACATTGCTACTAAAATCTAATGCTGAACCTTTTCTAATAAAAACATTGATCTTGAAAGGACTACAATAGGACAACTAAACTGAGGATTTTTTTATGTTGGTCATATGAATGTAACTTGTATATCCTTGAACTCTGCAGGTTAATGAATGATGCAACATAATTGTTCAACAAAATGTTCAATAATTTCTTTGGGTTGGGCGCAAAGAAACTGTTTCCTGTTATGCCAATCCAAAACAAAGGAACATTATTGCTTTGTTTCCATGTTAAGATAAATGAGTAAAATCGGACCCACATGTTGCACACAAGGTAATGGATTTGGGAAGCTATTGAATGCTTGTCAGATTACTTGTTTTAGGAGTGAATTCCAAATTCTTAATTGTTCAATCAATGGATCATGAAACAACAACAATATAATTATGGGTGGGGGGGGTCCTATGCTGAGGGTTTGCGGGTCCGAGATGTGCTTTCCCAGCCTCGCATGCTGCTTCCTGTCAGAAAGCTGGTGATGCACCAACAGAGGGGTTTAGGCACAGTCAACTGGGAGAGTTTGGAGTGTAGTAGCTCTGGCACAATGGTGTTAAATGCAGAGCTAAAATCAACAAACAAAATCCTCGCATAGGTCCCCTGGCGGTCTAGGTGCAGGAGGATGAAATGCAGGCCCAGGTTGACTGTGTCATCCACAGATCTATTGCCCTGATATGGAAACTGCAGAGGGTCCAGTTCGTGATATTTTTCAGCTTGGCCAGCACAAGCCTTTGAAGGGTCTTCATGACTACTGAGGTCAGTGCGACAGGCCTGTAGTCATTAAGACCAGTAATCCTTGCCTTTTTGAGCACAGGGACAATAGTGGAGACTGAAGCAGGCAGGGACAGTACAGGTTTTCAGGGACTGGTTGAAAATGTCTGTGCAGACCCGGTGCCAGTTGTTCGGCACAGAGCTAGAGAGTAGAGGGGGAAACATTGTCCGGTCCTGGAGATTTCCGACTTTTCTGTCTTCTGAAAAGCCTCTCCACTTTTTAAATTGTTGATGATGGAGATGCGATGTTGTGCAGCACGGAGGGTGTGGGTAATTGGGTGTAAAGTGGTGATTGGAGAGGGGTGGGTGGGAGGGAAAGGGTCCATACACAGGAGACAGGGCAAGCGGGGGTAGCGCTGTCTGAGTGAAATTCACATGGTGCAAAGCCAAAGAGAGAGAGAGAGAGACACACACACACACACACACACACACACACACACACACACACACACACACACACACACACACTGGCACTGTAATTAAGATGGCTAAAGCACAGTGTACGGTAAGTCCTTTAAAAGAGGGGGGGAGAAGGAGTGGAGACAACTTTTAAGAAGCTAGAGATACATGGCTGTGAAGCTCGGCGGACATTTAACATTACCGGTCGGTTATCCTTGGTTCTGAAAACTACTGCTTATGTTTTTTTTCCCAATGAGCCAATGACATTCACCAGTCAACACCGGCTACAACCTACGAGAACCTTCGACCTCCTGGCGACCCACCTACAGCACGAGAAATCTCACTACTCTTCATTGCGGCTTCATTCTAGTCGCCGTTAATTTTTCTACATGTTGAATAATTTGCGGTGACCATAATGAGGCCGCGACTAGTTCCCATAATGTGCGAACTCCTCACGACCATGAAGGCGACTCCCCGGCAACCACCCGCGAAGATGTGGCGACCATGTTGCGACTGCATAGTATCCTGCAGTCTCTTAAAAAGTCACCGAAGTAGGACAGGCCTATTAGATTTAGATCTTATGGCTAACAGAATCAAGGAATATGTGGAGAAAGCTGGAACGGGATATTGATTTTGGATGATCAGCCATGATCATATTGAATGGCTGGAAGGGCTAAATGGCCTCCATCTATTCTCTATGTTAATACGTATCTGACTCGTCCCTTCTCTCCTTGACTTTTCTTATCTCCATTTCATAGGATATGTTCGCAGCTAATATCCATCATCGGAATGCACACTTCCACAGCTCTCTTGACTGCACAAAAGTACACAAAGTGCTGGGGTAACTCAGCAGGTCAAGCAGCATCTCTGGAGAATGTAGATGGGTGACGTTTCGGGTGAGTTGTGGGAGTGTACAGGCTGATGGTGAATATTGGCTGCTTCTACGGATGCTATCTGATGCGTATATGGTCAGCATTTTGCATTGATAAATCAAGTTTCTGTCGTGCATTTTTGTTTTCAACTTGCATCAGGTTGTTTATTCATGGATTTTACTCTCATAATTGATGGTCTTCGTAATGCAAATTACTTTTATTCTCCTTGTTTTTGCTTAACTGTTTCTCTTAAGGGAAGGCCAAATTGAAATACTCTTATCATCTCTGATAACATCAGAAAAAGCCGAAAGTGCTTAATTTAATCCTGGTCTTGTTTCATTAATGCTGAGTCAATTTTTGATAAATTTTGAAAGTGTAAGGTAATTATTTCTGTATTGTTAGTACGCCAATCGATATAAACAATTTTGAAGAAAAATGTTGTAGTGTTTTCTCCTGGTTCTCGTCAAGCACTAATCAGATTTCAAACCTTAAGATTAACTGCCATGGTAATTTTATATTTATCTTCACTTTTTGGTGACAAAATCCTTAATTTATTGCCATCGTGAATGGATGTCCTTGGACTCCATAGAGGTTAAAAAAATTTAATTTATTAACATCAGACATGCTTCATTAGTTTGCCTTTCTGACCTTATTTGCATTGCTGATGTTGTGCTGAGCAATGATAGTACTAGATGATTCTGACCTTTGTTGCCGTCATCTTTACATCCATTGACTGTAGCATCGATTTTAATTGTCCACTTCTTTGCTACTTGTGAAGTGAAGCATAAACCTAAGAGTATTTTGTCTCCAGCAGATGTGGTACTTCATCCAAGAGTGTACTTTGAGCTGGTAAGTAGGATGTTCATGGGAATGACCTTAATACCCGAGACCAGTTCTTTTGTTTGGTTATTCCCATGGATACTGCTAGGAACAGCAGTATCCATGGGAATAATTACTCCTAGGAACAGTAAAAGTTCCACTGTTTGCAGTTTGGGGATTTTGGGTTAATTTTTTTCATCTTCATATCACAGTCGATTAATAACTTTAAAAAAAGGTTTTGTTAAACAAGGGCGGTTGCGGTGGCTACATTCACAGTAAATGGAGCGCCAGAAACCCGGGTTCAATCCCGACTACGGATGCTGTCTGTACGGAGTTTGTACATTCTCCCCGTGACCTTCGGTTTCCTCCCACACTCCAAAGACTTACAGGTTTTTAGGTTAATTGGCTTGGTAAATGTAAAAAAATTGTCTCTAGTGGGTTTATGTGCAGGGTTTGCTGGTGGGCCGAAGGGCTTGTTTCCGCTGTGTCTCTAAACTAACCTAAAATACTATATCAGCAATTTTATTTTGATAGAGAGTGGAAGCAGATGGCAGCTAATTTCACTCTCAAATATGGTGCAGTCCACCTGCAGTTACCATGCCAAAGCAAATATCATTATGAAATGGATAAGTGTGAGCATTCTGTTGTACACATCACACTGAAAGCAAACATGCAAGTTCAGAAGCAGCAGCAACATAATTCCTAGTGACATCTTGGAAAATAACATCTTGGCAAGAACAACGAGAATGGTGGTCTTAACTAAAAGAGGATGTACTTGCTTTTCTGGAAATGCACTCAACTGGTTCTTTGAATGGCAGGTCTGCCATGAAAGCAGATGTGGTGACACAAGAAACTGTGGATGCTGGAATCTAGAGTAAAAGGGCTAAAATAATTCAGCAGGCCAGGCAGCATCTGGGCGGAAATGCACAGCTGACGATTTTCATGTCGGATCCTTCAGGTGGATTGGACTTTGGACGAGAAAGCTGGAAAAAGGGTGGGGTGAGACAAAGTCTGGCAAGTGATAGGTGGATACAGCTGAGGGGGATTTGATTGGCGGATGGGGGAGTAAATGACAAAGGCTGGAGATGAAATGGAGACAAAGTGGTGTTAGAAAAGGAGAGAATATCAGGAATGAAATGTAGAGCCCGAAGATGTGGTTTGAAAGGGATAAAGAGAAATGGGGGACTTGGGGATGGGAGATGAGTTTACAAAGGAAGAGAAAGGAGTAGAATGATTGGGGGGCTGTGTGAGAAAGAAGTGCACCAGTGTGGAATTGAGGGGCACAGGGAAGAGAGGGGATGGAGGTGATGATGATGTTGGAGAATTCGATGTACCTACTATTTATTGGGTTGTAAGCTACCTAAGCTTCTCTATTCCAGAGGACCATAGAGATTTGATTGTTCCTTGCCATCAACACTGGGCCAACAGATTTCTAGGAATCAAAGGATGTTGAGCTGGTCAGGAAAATGCTGCAGAGATAGATGATCAGACAGACTTTGTGGAACAAAACAAGCTCAGAAGGTTGAATGGTCTGTTCTTGCTCCTATATGGCATTGGAATGATTCGTTATTGTTAAGTCTACTGAGAAACGGTGAAAATCTTTGCTACGGGGTCAAATTATACCAGACAGTAGTACAAGCAGTTCGTTCAAAAGGGAACTGCAGATGTTGGAATATCGAAGGTACACAAAATTGCTGGAGGAACTCAGCGGGTGCAGCAGCATCTATGGAGCGAAGGAAATAGGCGACGTTTCGGGCCGAAACCCTTCTTCAGACTGATGGGGGGTGGGGAAAGAAAGAAGGAAAAAAAGGAAAAAGGGAGGAGGAGGAGCCCGATGGCGGGCGGATGGGAGGGTGGGAGGAGACAGCTAGAGGGTGAAGGAAGGGGAGGGGACAGCACAGGCTAGCCAAATTGGGGGAATTCAATGTTGATGCCATAAGGGCGCAAGGACCCCAGACGGAATATGAGGTGCTGTTCCTCCAATTTCCGCTGTTGCTCACTCTGGCAATGGAGGAGACCCAGGACAGAGAGGTCGGATTGGGAATGGGAGGGGGAGTTGAAGTGCTGAGCCACCGGGAGGTCAGGTAGGTTAAGGCGGACTGAGCGGGTTGTGCATGTGCAATATGGTGCTACAGCATTGTAGTTACGAAGAAAGTGCAGATGAAATGAAATGGAAGGTCTTCATGCCAACTAAGAATGAAGACCGAGTTGCATTCCAACTAGGACCTGGATCAACAACAACAAGCCCTGGTTTACTGCAGAACTCAGACAGCTCCGATAGTCTAAAGAGGAGGCCTACAGGAGCGGGGATGCAGACCTGTACAGGCAGGCCAAGTACAAGATGAGAAGACAAATCAGAGCTGCCAAAGAAAGGTACTCTGAGAAGTTGAGGAGTTCCGGTGGCACTATGGCGACCTAAGATGTGCGCCATTTAGCTCCGCTCCGTTGAAATCGCTAAAACGGCCGAAAATACATAAAAAGGGACAGAATAAATCACTTACCGGCAAACATTTGTTGTCGCATAAGTGATGTCATCAGAAATTGACTCCGGTATTTTAAATGACCGGTAGAAGATACCCCACAAGAAGACTTCCTACAGTTCCTAAAGGGTCTAAATCACCTCGGAAGAAACGCCCTGTGAAAACTGTGGAAAGAAGCCTCTACTTCAAGTATGGAAGCAGCTAAACAACCTTTGGTGGAAGAAATCAAAACTATTGGGTGAACAACTTGCGGCTGAAAAGTCGGAGATCGCTGCTGGGAGAGCAGAAATCTGTGAAAGATCGATAAGATAGATGTCCGCATAGAAGAAGTAAATGCCTCTCTGAAAGGGGAAATTAAAAGTCTCGAATCAGCCGTAAGTTGGAACCCATTCTCGTTACTTCTCAACAACATAGTGAAGCCATTCGAGAATTGGAGGTGGCTACTACCGAAAATGCTCAGACAACACACTGACTGATGGCTGAACTGGAGCATATTTCTGGGCAACTTGCCAAGGTGACTGAAAAATGTCTTGATCTGGAAGGGTGTTCTAAACGCCAGAACGTAAGGATTGTTGGGGTGAAAGTAGAAAAAGAACAGGGTAGAGACCCTCGCGATTTTGCGGCCCAATTACTCCAAGATGTACTTAACCTGGATGAAATACCCTAACTGGATCGGGCGCATAGAGCCCTGAGAACCCGGCCAGGACCCACAGCTCAACCAAGGCAGCTGATTCTGAAGATACACAACCTCTACGTTTTAGAAGACATCATGAAGAAAGTTGCCAACAACAGAAATCTGAGCTTTGAAGGGGATAACATACGAATCTTCAGAGATTATCCAGCCGGTTGTCAATAAAAGAGCACTCTTTACCAAGTCGAGAATCATTCTGAGGGATCTACCAGATCTCAGATACGGCCTACTGTATCCAGCCAAACTGAGAGTTACATATAAAGCAAAGGAACACCTCTTTACCTATCCGGATAAGTCTTTCAAGTTTGTCCAAGATACTGCTGATTCCGTCAAGGATAAGTAACTGTCTTATTGAGTTTATCTCATTATGCCAATCAAGAGGACTATATTGTATCTATACTGAAGTCATACTGTGTCTTTAATTCATTCTAACTGTATCCATTTATGTAGTGGTCATAAAACAGGATTAGGGTTTATACCGTGCTTATAATTCATTTATATTGTATGCATTTATACTGTGTTTATGCTTAATGTGCTGTTATACGGTTAAGACTTCAAACAGAGAACCTGAGGGACCGTATGATAGAGAGAGGGGGAACAAGGCAGAGACGGGGAGGGCTGCGGGCAGACTTGTAGAGAGAGAGCGGGAGGGAGAGGGAGTGAAGTAGTGTTACAGAAAGTTAATGTAAGTGAGAGTCGGTTAGAGGAAGTTTTGGGAAGGTTTGGGGGACTGGGGAGTGATGGGGTTAGATGAGAGGGACAGAGAGTGAGGAAAAGAGAGAGAGAGTGTGGCTAAGTACTGGGAAGTTTTGAGTAAGTTTTGGCAAGTCTGGGGGAAGGTCAGAGATTGAATTGGAATGTGTGGGAAGCTGGTGGGAGACAGAGGGAGAGAGAGAGAGAGAGAGAGAGATTACTTTGTCTATGTAAACCACATCTGTAATCAACAACCTGCCAAAGGTACCCGACTATGAATCGTTTAATAACTTATTTAATATACTAATATTAGTAAGTTACGCAATAAGTTGTATATTAATCTAATATCCAATATTTGATTGCCAGATTTATTGTATGTTTTAATATTATGTTTATACTTAATATGCTGTTATAAAGCTGCCGATGCAAAGTCGGCTAAAATGTTAAATAGGGAACTTGACAGATTGCATGACAGAGCGAGAGAGTATGGTAGAGAAAGGGGGGGTAGGGGTAGAGCTGTAGAGAGTTAGAGCTAGAGGCAGGAAGAGGGAACGCAGGAGTGTTATAGAGCCATCGTTAGTGAGAATTACTTTGGGGAAGTTGTGGAGAGTTTGGGGAGGGGAGGGATCGATGGGGAAGGCGAGAGGGGAGAGGTAAAGAGAGAGGGGTTGAGTAGGTGTTGGGAGACATTGAGTAAGTTGTGGTAAGTTTTGGGAAAGTTAGAGATTGTACCGGAATGTTTGGGAAATGTGCTGGGAGGCAGAGAGGGAGGGAGAGAGAGGTTGCTTTGTCTATGCAAACTGCAGGTGGAATTAACAGATTACTATAAGTTTACTGACTTTGAACTGGTCAATAGTTGAACACATTAATATTAGAAAGCTATCTAATAAGTCTTATATATTAATCTAAATACCCAATATCCATTTATCTACTTGGTGTACAAAGAGATATTTAACCTTTTGGGAATATTGATTCCTTGACGAACTTATACACTTTTTAAAATTCTGTTCTGTTCATTTTTTTTTTTAACTCCTTAAGGAGCGGAGTTATTTGATATTAACATCTACGGAAGTTAACATGAATTACAACACCAAGGGGTGGTATTCACCAGGAACAAGGGGTGGTATTCACCTACTATTTTTTCTACGAGATAGTATCGAAAGTCTGTTTACGCACTTTTTTCTGGGAGATACCTTCAGGGGATAGGGGGAAAGGGAATAGGCCCATCATGGTCTGGTTTGGCTCAACCACCAAGCACACCCAGAGGCTGCAGCGAATCGTCCGATCAGGTTATTGGCTGCAACCTTCTCTCCATTGACGAACTGTACACTGCAAGGGTCAGGAAGCGAGCGAGTAAGAACATCTCTGACCCCTCTCACCCTGGCCACATACTCTTTGAATCACTTCCCTCTGGAAGGCGACTCCGGACTGTCAAAGCTGGCACAGCTAGACATAAAAACAGCTTTTTTCCCACGAGTAGTAGGTCTACTCAATAATCAAAAATCTGTAGCCTCCTTTTGCTTTGGTATTTTATTTAATTCGCATGTTTAGTCAATAATGTTTTATTATTAATGTTTAATGTTTTATGTATCATTCTTAACTGTCACTGTATGTCATGTCACTTGTGGGCGGAGCACCAAGGCAAATTCCATGTATGTGAATACTTAGCCCATGAACTTATTCATTGAGGGGAGATGGAGACGACACCTCGGCTCATGGAAGGTTTTGGTCAGAACTGTTGCACAACTCAGCTGTGGTGCACATCAATAAGATGCTTTCTGTGGTGCATCTGTACTAGTTGCTAAGAGACTTTGGAACACTGGCAAACTTCCGTAGTCTTCTGAAGAAGTAAAGACATTTGTGTGTTTTCTTCACTGTAGCTGCCATGTGCTTATGCTGAGGAACTTGAAATGTCTCGATAATCTTCAGCACCTTTGATGCTGTTTGGGGGTGTGTACATTGTTTCTTGGTCACTAACTAGCCCTTTTGCTGATATTAGGGGGAGGTTGTTTTCTTAACACCCTATCTTTTCTTAAGCACTCTATCTCCTTCCTGTATTCTGTCTCGTCGCTGTTTAAGATCTATCCCACCAGTGTGGTGTCATCTGCCAACTTGTGGGTGGAGTTAAAGTTGGCTGCACAGTCGAGTGTACAGGGAGTGTACAGGGAGTACAGTAAGGGGCTGAGAACACATCCTGCGGAGCACAGGTGTTGAGAATTATCAATAAGTATGTGTTGGCCAAATATGCAACATGGATTATTTCTGGTCATTGACTGACATCTAGATATCTTTGGAAGTGTGTAATGGAGGTCTGCATTACCGTTTACCATTTAATCATATCTCTGCCAAACAGTCCACTACTGTTGGAATTTTGAAAAATTGAGAAACCTAATTTCACTGCCCAAAAGCAGTCTCCCCATTATCAGAATACATTGAGTGAATTTCTATTCCATTGGTTCCAAGGCATTTTCATCCTTGTGGCAATCAAAAGTGCATTCTGTTGTGATCTCCTCAAATCCTGTGGAAGTGCACAATTTGAAATTTCCTTTTTAATTTGCGGGGTGGGATTGAGGGGGGGGGGGGGGGTAGCAAACCTGATAAAATATTTGAAGTGCATGCCACTCCTGATGTCAAGCTTAACTCGGTGAAATAATGTAACAAAAAGTACAATGATGCTATTCTTTCAGATGTAATCTGCAAGGTGCACATCCTAAGAGCCTACTATTTTTCCACAATAAATGATTGACTTGTCAGAGTAGCTGAGCTTAGAAAACGCACCAGTTGAGTTAGTCAGAACAGAGTAATAATAAAGATTTTATTCTGGTATGGTTGCCTGGTTGAAATCACACTGATTGCAAGCTGATGTAATTTGTCAATTGCAATTGAGTAAAGTATTTCAGTGTTCACCCCTTGAGGTTTATTTGTGTGTTTTTCATTGAGCAGCTTAGGGGAGTCAAAAGCATTTTAAATCTACTGTTTGTCAGTACGAAGCCATGGAATTTGATGGATTTGTTATTTGGATTGTGCGTCAGCTTGCACTTGAAAAAAAACTCAATTTGGTTCACTCCTGATCATCCTCGTCCTCGGGGGGGGGGGGGGAAGGGGAATGGAATGTCTGGAAATAGATTAATGCAGAGTTCACTGCAACACGCTTACTAATGAAAGGGTGTAATATATATTTATCTTTTTTCTAATTGCTTGTTTTGCTGCACTTTTTCATAATGTCTAATTAACCTGTTAATTTGGCTGAGATAGTAAATTCCTACATTGTGCATATTTAATTTTATTGACTGTTCCTACAATTAATTTGTATAATTACTGCTGACATTATTTTGATTATAATTTGCACGAACAAAGTTGTCCAGCTGTGAAACGTTCCCTTTGGTCTCTATTGTTTAATGAATTTTCTCCTTTTTCACTGTCCTTCAGCTGAATTAATGACATTCCTTCAGCAACTTGCTAAGATTTCAGTTTAAGCAGTCAAGTCTTGCTTCATATGTCAGCAGCTTTCAAAATGTGTGCGCGTTTGGGTGAGTCGGGGGGGGGGGGGTATCACTGTAACAGTTCCCTGTTATTATTAATTCTTCAGACTGTACGGAGTAGTTAAATAATGGCTAAGAATTGAAACATTTTAAACCTCTAAGACCAAATACAGTCGTTGGTTTCGACCTGTTCAGAGTCTGATAATTAAAGGCAGACATGAACTTAAATGCTAGAAAGTGTTCTTGAACAGTTGACATAACAGTTGATCCAGTGGTTTTGTGCCCTCCATTTTCCATAAACCGATCGTGCAGAACATAGATTGTGGTAGCTTATAAATGTGGAGAGTATAATACTGAACTTGTTCTTGTGCATTCCCTAACTGGTTGCTCGCCTCCAGTGGATTACACAGGGGGGTTAGTTCTTGCTCTGCTGTCATCCATATCAATGGTATTTGATGAGTGAGGGAAGGTTGAGACATGACGAACTGCAGATGCTGATTTAAAAAAAGACGCATAGAACTCGGACAGGTGAGGCAGCATCTCTGGAAAACATGGATAGGAGATGTTTCAGGAGGGATGTTTGTAGCTTAGTTCTCAATGTTCATACTGTTGGGTTGCAAGCTACTCAAGCAGAATATGTGGTGTTTTGTATGTAGTCTCACTCTGGCAATGAAGGAGACCCAGGACGGGAAGGTCACTATGGGAATGGGAAGGGGTGTTAAAATGGTTAGCAACTGAGTGATACAGCAAGCTTGGTTGTCCGGGTGCAAGTGTTGGGCGAAACTGTTGTCGAGTCAATGCTCGGTCGAGCCAATGTAAAAGAGGCCACACTGGGTGCACCAAATGCAGTAGATGAGGTTAGAGGAGATGCATGTGAGCCTCTTTCTCACCTGGAATGACTGCTTGGGTTATTGGATGGATGTTTTGGAAGTAGATATAGGGATTGAGTGTTGCATCTCCTGCGGTTGCAGATGAAAATACTTGGGAAGGGGGTAGTTAATTTATACTGTAAATACAAAACTAAAACTAAGGGTAAACATGCAAGGAAATTGTGTCATTTCAAGGTATAATTATCAAAACATTATCAATATTTTCCTGTGTAAAGGATACTTCTCTTTAATCGAACAGGTATGTTACAAGTAGGTGTAGGTGTAAGTGTAATATAAAATATTTTCAATATGACATATGTAAACAAGCAGGGAGTTGGTGTCATTTTAAGATTTTCTGTGTAAATTAAGAGGACAAGCATGTTATTTTAAGGTACAATTTAATAAAAATCACAGTATAAATTAAGGGTAAATAGGCAAGAAAATGGTGCCATTATAATTATCAAAACATTTCTGCATAAAAGGGGCGCTGTCCCCCTTTATCCCCGCCAGGGGCGTTGCCCATTGGAATCCTACGGGGTGGGGGCGGCAAGGGAGGTGGAATTTTGGAGAAGTAGAGATTAATTTTTAGTTTAGCTATTACTTGGCCTGATCAAGCTTCTCGGGCACAAATTTGCAATGATAGGACCTTGAGACATAGGAGCAGAATTAGGCCATTGAGCCCCATCAAATCTACTCTACCATTCAATTATGTCTCCCCATAATCTTTGATACCCTAACTAATCAACGACCTTTCAATCCCTTATCTTTGCGCCACAGCCATCTTTTGCAATGGATCTCACAAATTCACAGTCCTCTGACTAAAGAAATTCCTTCATCTCCATTCTAAAGCTACGTCCTTTTATTCTGAGGTTGTGCACTCTGGTTCTAAACGCTCCTCGTATTTCATATATTCCATTTGCCACTTCTTTGCCTATCTCCCAACCTGTTCAAGTCCTTCTGCAGACTCCCTATTTCCTCAACACTACCTGCCCCCAGTCATCTGCTGATCATCCGCATACTTGGCGTGAAAGCTATCAGTACCCTCAACCAGATCATTAACATGTAATGTGAAAAGTAGTAGACCCAGCCCCGACCCCTGTGGAACATCACTATTCACTGGCAGCCAATCAGAAAATGCCTCTTTTATTCCCACTCTGCCTTTTGTCAGTCATCCAATCATCTATCCATGATAGTACTTTGCCTCCAATACCATGGACACCTATCTTGTTTTGCAGCTTCACGAGTGGCACCGTATAAAAGGCCTTCTGATAATCCAAGTAACCAACAACATGCACTGACTCTTCATCTATTTTGCTTGTTACCACCTCAAAGAATTCCAGCAGATTTGTCAGGCAAGGTTTCCCCTTATCCAGTCCTCTGGAACCATTCCTGACTAGTGATTTTTTAAAGTTCATTACTAATGCCCTCACATTCTCAACAGCTGCGTCTTTAAGAATCCTGTTGTGTAGTCCATCTGGTCCAGGTGAGTTATCTACCTTCAGATCTTTCAGCTTCCCAGAGTATTAATTTTTAAGCTTGGCTTCAATGGAATGATGCAGCATTTAGCCTGGCAATTGTCTTGCAGGAAGGAGAAAGATAAACAAAATTTAATTTGTTTTCTGCTTTGACATTTTTAGCCAAGGTCAATGAAACAATAAAATATTCACGTGACATTGTGCAATTTGTAAATGGGCATAAACTACAAGTTTAAAAGGTAATCAACTTGCACTTTGCAATGGTTCAATTTAAGTTATATAACTAGTTGGGTATTTTGCATTGACGAGTTAATAATATTTAGACACAAGGAACTGCAGAATTTTGACAACAGTGCTGCAGGAACTCAGTGGGTAAGGTAGCATTTCTGGAAGACATGAATGGGTGACATTTCAGATCAGGAGTCTTCCGATTGCTGTTGGTAGGGGACAGGAAGCTGCAAGAGAGATGGGGGTGGGACAAAGACTGGTAAATTATAGGTGGATACAAGTGAGGTTTGGCTTGATTGGCAGATGGGTGGACAAAGTCTAGAGATGAAAATGGCCAGGCCTCACTGGGTACACATTCAAACAGGAGGATGAGCATCTCATATTCTGCTTGGTTGGTTTATAATCCGAAAATATGAATGTTGGTTTCTCTAATTTTGGATAACACCGTCTCCCAATAGACAATATGTGCAGGAGTAGGTCATTCGGCCCTTTGAGCCAGCACCGCCATTCAATATGATCATGGCTGATCATCCACAATCAGTACCCCGTTCCTGCCTTCTCGCCATATCCCCAGACTCCGCTATCTTTAAGAGCTCTATCGAACTCTCTCTTGAAAGCATCCAGGGAATTGGCCTCCACTTCCTTCTGAGGCAGAGAATTCCAACCCTCTGTGTGGAAAAAAACTTCCTAATTTCCGTTCTAAATGGCCTACCCCTTATCCCTTTCTACATATGGCTTTCCCCTAATCCCTGTCTACATATATCCCTCCCTCCGGTTTTACACTTCTTTCCTTATCTGACACCCTTTTCTCTGCCTTTCTTCCCTTGTCTTTGTCCACCCATTTGCCAATCAAACCCCCATGCATGTATCTACCCATCACTTACCAGGCTTCGTCCTGTCCCCACATCTTTTCCAGCTTTCTTTCTTATACTACAAGCTGTCCGAGGAAGGGCCCCAGCCTGAAATGTCACCAAATAATCGAGAGATGCTGCTGGACCTGCTGAGTTACTCCAGTGCTTTTTGTGCAAGGTATGTTAATCTATGATATTGAGGATCAGAGGCAATTGTTTTTTAAAAACTCTGGCGATGGAGTAAAACTGAGACCATTTTGTTTACATTCCTCTATATTGTATGACTGTGTTCTCTTTAAGCTTATCTGATATATCAGGCAGGTACGACTTCATCAGATTAAAACTAATGTCATGATAAAAATATGCATCTTGTTGTGGCCTGCAGGACAGTATGTTTGGAATTAATGTTGAGGTGGGATGGGTTTCAATACTGTTATCTGGTGTTGATGTGTGCATTATGATGCAACCAGACAGGCTCAATCGACAATAGGTGCAGGAGTAGGCCATTCGGCCCTTCAAGCCAGCACCGCCATTCAATGTGAACATGGCTGATCATCCCCAATTAGTACCACGTTCCTGCCTTCTCCCCATATCCCCCAACTCCGTTATTTTTAAGAGCCCTATCTAGCTCTCTCTTGAAAGCATCCAGAGAACCTGCCTCCACCGCCCTCTGAGGCAGAGACTCGCACTCTCTGTGAGGAAAAAGTGTTTCCTCGTCTTCGTTCTAAATAGCTTACTCCTTATTCTTAATTTGAGCATGCGGTGTGCAGTCTTGGATACTGTTTTACCAGGGGGCTTTCAGGATTGTTTGGGGCTGATTTTTTTTTTGTATTTTTTTTGTAGAGGTTTTCACTGCTGTTAGTGGGAAGAGGGAGGAAAATGGATTTTACTGAAACTTCCCATGAAAAGATGTTAGAGAAAGATATTCACAGAGATGGATAACATTCAATGATATCCTTAAACCGAATATCCTAGTTGAATCCTGAGATTTGTTTTGAGTAATGGTTGTTCTAGGTGAAAAAGGACCATTGGGGATGGTATTGAGAAGCTTGTTCATGTATCAGGAGCATACGACAAAGCCCAGCATTTTCAACAAAAGGGGTGTGCCTCATTAAATAATTCAATTGCCTGCCCCATCATGCCATTCCTGTCCTATCTGTGGAAGAGTCTACAGTTCTCCTCTTGGCCTGGTGCATCTCCTAAGAACCCACTAAACCAGAGTGGAAATGAGTCACCCTTAAACTTGAGGGTCTGCCTCTGGTTAGCAAGGACAAATTGGAACACAGTGCATTGAGTTGCAACACAGCTGGGTTTGGCAACCAACTGCCCGATGTAGTAAGACATTTCAAAGAGTTGTGGATGCAACCGTACATCACACAAACCAGCCTCGGATCCCCATTTCACCCTCCTTTCCCCCAATTGGGTCTATACTTCTGCTGCCTTCGGAAAGATCCAGCACAATGAAGGACCACTCATACCTCAGTCATTGCCTCCCCTTTCCGCTCCCATCAGGAGGAAGATACATATGCACTTAAATGCACTTCCAACCAGATTCAAGAACAGTTTCTTCCCTGCTGTGATCCGACACTTGAATGGATCTCTCGTGCTGTTTTCCCCATTTCCCCCTATTCTATCAGATTATGGCCCTTGCATTCTTTATTTGTGCTTTTTATTGCTCCAACATGACATTCCAAATGATTTGAGTGTTCGGTATTTATCTGTCAATGTTTTGCTAGGAGAACAAAAGGGAATGTCTGTTTCTGATTGGAGACCAGCAGAGTGAGTGACAAGTGGTGGTAATGCTGGTGAATACTTGTATATCGTAAATAATCTGTCTGGAGGAGATGTAAAGTTCCCTTAACTATTGCTCTTCACTTTGGCTTTGAAAACATTTATAAAACATTTTATGATGAGGATATCCCTGATCCTCACAGTAATGCAATTCTAATGGAAGCCCATCAACACCTTTACTTCCTGAGGAGATTTGCTCTGTCAATGAATACTCTCTTGAACTTCTACAGGTGTACAATGGAGAGCATATTGACTGGTTGCATCGCGGCTTTGTTTGGCAACTTGAACACCCAGCAGTGAACAACATTGCAAAAAGTGGTGAACACTGCCCAGTCCATTATGGATACTGACCTCCCCACCATCTAAGGCAGGGGTCGGCAACCTTTTCTGCCAAGGGGCCAGGACACATGTCTGTGAGCGGATGGCGGGCCACACAGGGCTCTCGCTTAACTTTTTTTCCCTGTTGCCAGCCGGGCAACCTTGGCAGCTTTTTAGGTTGCCAAATGACAGTTTAGGTGGTCATTTAAGATGGCTTGCATGACGCGTGCTCGGACGAAGTGCGTAGTTACCAGTCGGAATTATGTTCAATGAAGCATTCGCATATTATTTCTGCTTCAAATAAAGTCACAAACTAACAAATTCACCAATCAAGACATGATATATACCACAAATGACATGCAGCAAAATTATAATACAGTATCTCAACTCTTTTTACACATTGCAATTAATGCAATTTTTATTATTTCTTTCTACTTCCAAACAAAAATGTGGTTGGATTATTCAGTGTATGATCAACCTGTGTCAATAAATCCTGGAGTTTGATAACATATATGCTTAACCATGCACACTACAGATTGATGCAAGCATGTTTTCCGTGAAGGACAGAAAATTATGACACGGCCATAGCATGGGTCGTTATTGCTATTGGTACAGAAACACTCTCGTTTCCCACATAATTTAACCACAACAAAATATACAGGTTGCAAGGAATTTTCTACAGGCATTTTATGATAATAGCTGTTAAAACTGACTTTACCCATCTGACAGGTTAAACATTACACTAACTAACAAGAGATGACCAAAGGACATAAATGATGCAAATGTTCTTTTAGTAATATATTTAAAGGTGTCAAGACGCCACATTACCGGACATTCAGATTAGATGTATGTGTTGAGAACCGCAATGAAGATACCCAGTTTGTAAGCAACAATTTTTTTTTAAATTGTTGATAAACGCTTTTTCCATCATTCCCACTTCAGAATTAACGTTAAAATTTCAACTGAAATAGCTCCTGACCAAATTTGTGATGTATATGACTGATTAGAGAAGTAAAACCTGGATAAATCCAACATATAGTTGTGAATGTTGCTCAGTAAATAACCACAGTACTGATTATCCATACAATACAATCAATACAATCAGTTTTATTCGTCACATTGCCCATAAAGTGCAAGTGAAATGACTTTGTCAGCAGCGGTACAATGATAAAGAACACACAATACACAATAAAAATTTAACACAAACATCCACCCCAGCATTCATCACTGTGGTGGAAGGCACAACATTTCCACCCGTGGGCGGGACCAGAGTCCAGAGTCAGTCCAGGATCGGCTCTTCCCCACCGGAGACTGCGGCTTTAGGTTGGTGTAGGCCGCAGGCCGGCGGTCGAAGATTTAAAGTCCCCGCCGCAGCCAGAAGCACCGCAGACCGCAGGGCCGGCGGTCGAAGCTCCCCTCTAGGGGTGATAGTAAGTCCACGCTGGGTCTGCGGTAGAAGTTGGCCGCAGTGTGTTATGTATGCAGTCGTGGCTTACAACCTGCGCCCTTCGTTTTCGCATGTCTTCGACGAGACTTTGGTGGGCCGGAAGATTCGCTCAGTTTGTGGAAGCTCCTTCTTCTCCCGGGTCCCCCACGAGGGATCCCGGGCTGCAATCCGTGGCTTCAGGCTGCCGGCTGCCGCGGGCCAGCGAAACTGAGCGCTCCCCTCTGGCGAGCCCCAGCGGGGGGGTGGGGGGGTGCTTGAGAAGGCAATCTGTGTGGATTGGATGGATTTAGGCTGGGGAATTAGTTGGTTGGAGTAGGTAAAATTGTGAGGGGAGAGCGCGGGGGGTGACAGTGGGTTGAATGGGGGGGGGGGGGATCTGTGCAGGATGGATGGGGGAGCAGTGCTGGATGAAGGGGAAGAGTAGTGCAAGATGGATGGGAAGGGGGGTCAGTACAGGATGAATTGGGGGACCAGTGTAAGATTGATGGGGAGTGGCAGGAGAATCAATGCGAGGTGGATAGGGAGATTAGTGCAGGATGAATAGATGGAAGGGTGGGGGAGAAGATGAGGAGGGGAGCACAGGGGATGTCAGTGAGGACTGAATAGAGGCAGAAAGTGGGTATCAATGCGGGATGGAGAGGAGGTGTCTCAGGATAAGGGGAGTGGAGGGGGGCGTACGAGCGAGAGAGAGAGAGGAAGGGGCAGAGGAGGTGGGAAGGAAGGCCAGCGCTCCTCGGACAGCACCGGCATCATCGCTGCCTTGGGCGTCCCTGTCAGGCACGGAAATCGCAATCAAAATCTAGAGGGGACCGGGGACAGAATATCTTGGGCGCATGCACACGTGAGGCTTCGGAGGCCCCGTGAATGGTAAATTCAGCTCAATCCAGCGCTAAATGCAGCTGAACTGCCTGTCTCACCTACAGCCCTGTCTCAATCCAGACCGGGGCAGAGTGAGCTGGGTTTAGCGCTGCTTCACTGCGCTGGCTGTGGGCCTAGGGACACAGCGCCCATCTGACTCCCGACGCCTCTGGCCACCCGCGGGCGTGGGGCGGGGGGGATGGTCCAGTGGCGGTTCGGCAGCGATTGCAGCGCCGGAGACGGAGATCGGTCCTGGCTGCGGTGCAGGGCTGCCGAGAGTGTTTTGGCACGTCTCCCTCCTCCAATCACCGCGCTCTATCCTCAGCCCCTCCCTACTTCCGCCTCTTACCGACATCTCCCTCCTCCAAGGGTTTGTTTTGAAAGTGGCCGCTAACAGGGCGGGCGGGGTGCAGGAGGAGGAGATGGAGCCGCCGCTGCTGTTGCTGCTGCTGCTGTGCTCCGACCCTCCGTCACGCCACACTTAGCATCTTTCCCACAACCGTCGCCGACACAAAACGTCACGCTGCCGGACCCGCGGAGTTACTCCAGTTTTTTGTGTCTATCTTCGGTATAAACCAAGTTGCCAAGCCGGGCAAAATGACTCGCCGTTCAGGTTGCCCGGCGGCACTTTGACTGGTCAATGGCACCCGGGCAACCGTTAATTTAGAGCCCTGCCACATCTATCACGTGTGCACATGATCCCGACCCTTCGAGGACACCTCCCGGAGCACCGAGCTCAAATATTATACTTACTCGTCCCCGGCCTACTGATAACCCCGATCCCAACAGTGAAGCCCAGACACAGAAGGTGCGCGGCCGTGCCGGTGGCTTTGCGTAGGATGCGGTACAGCCAGAGCTCGGCACTCGGCCATTGCGACCGCCAGCACAGGCCTCCTTGTGTCACCGCGCCTGGGCCCGGGAGGAGGAGCCCGGCCTCACGCAGGGCGATGGGCAGCACTTTTTCAGTGTTTCACCCGACCCTTGGTCCGAAAATCACCTTCCAGGTACCGGAGGTAGGAAAAAAATGCTGGAGAAACCGACTCCAGAATTTTATTTTTTCTACCTTCGATTTTTCATGCATCTGCAGTTTTTTCTTAAACATTCCAGGTACCGGAGATGACGGACATCTGCGGGCCGGATGATTAATGAAAAAAAATATACGCCTGCGGGCTGGATTCGGCCCGTGGGCTGTAGGTTGCCGACCCCTGATCTAAGGGATCTACAAGAATTGTTACCTCAAAGACAACCAGCATTAGAGACGCACATCACCCTGGCAACGTTCTCATTTCACTTCTGCCATTGGGAAGTAGATATAGGAGCCTGAAAACTGCAACGTCCAGGTTCAGGAGCAGCTTTGTCTCTACAATCATCGGGCTATTAAACACTACCACCACAGGTGATCTTATAGAGATGTATATGATAATGAAGAAAATAGATGCAGGGAGGGTAGATGCACAATCTTTTTCTCAGAGTAGGGCAATCAAGAAGTAGAGGACATAGGTTTAAGGTGAGAGGGGAAGGATCTAATAGAAATCTGTGAGGCAACTTTTTCACAGAGTGGCCGGTATATGGAACGAGCTGTCGGCAGAGGCAGTTGAGGTAGAAACTATAACAGCATTTATTGTATTGTATTGTTGTTGTATTCAAATTTATTGTCATTGTCTCAGTTAGAGACAACAATTTAAAAGACTTTTGGACAGATAAAGGGAGAGGAAATGTTTAAAGGCATTGGACCACATGCGGGTGGGTTGGACTGACAGTATGTCGCCGAGCTGGGCTGAAGGGCCTGTTTCCATGCTATATGACTATAACACAAATTATGTTGTAGCTGTTTGTTCAAATGTTGTCTCTGGAATTTCAGTAACTTCCCCATGAGTTCAGATGATAAATTGGCAGTTACATGGTTACCACTTGCATCCCTCTCCTTTTAATAGATGTGTGTTTATTTTTCAATCAATAAGTTCCAACCTTTGAACGAAGAAAATGATGGCTGCGTCTTGAGTTCACATTTCCTGGAGGTTAAAATCATCTGGCCGTGGCCAATGTCGTGTGAGATCCGTGACCTTCAATGGGGAAAAATCTATGCATGATAAAATCTTTGGATTCTCTGCCTTATTCCTTTCACAAAGCATGCCTTGTTTGCCTCAACTTCTTGAATGAAACCAAATCTCCCCTTTCTCTTAACCACCCATCACTTGTCCCTGCACCACCCCCTCCATCATAATGACTGAAGCTGTAACAGATCAATCTAAACAATGTAGCTTAATTGTTCAAGTATTATCCGGTTATTTGTCAAAGATGACATTTGTGTCACCAGCAACACAGAAACCATTATGATGTATACAATTTATCTGGCTATCCTAGCCTGAAACATTCAATTGAGTTTTGTTTTAAGAAAGGAATTCTGCTAAGGATGATCATTTGCTTCACTTGAAGCTTTGTCCCTTCTCTTCATGCTTCATGTTATATTGAGTCACAGAGGCATACAGCATGGAAACAGGCCCTTCAGCCATACTAGTCTGGTTTGTTCAAGGTACTCGTCTAATGTAATCCTGTGTTTGATCCATATCCCTCAATCTATTTTCCATGTTCCTTACACAATATCTTTTAAATGTTTTGTACCTGCCTCAACCACTTTGTCTAGCAGCTCATTGCATAAATATATAGACCCTCTGCGGAAAAGGTTACCTCTCGGGTTCCTATAATCTTCCTACAAGTCTGTGCATTCATATAGTTATACCCCTCGTGATTTTATACATTTCTATAGGATCACCCCTCAGTCTCTGCTCCAAGGAATCAAGCCCTGGCCTGCCCGACTGCTCCCTAAAACTCAATCACTCGAGTCCTGTCAACATCCTTGAATCTTTTCTGCACTCATTCCACCTTAATGACATCCACAATACTCCCAAGTGCAACCACACCAATATCTTTGGGTCAGAGGTTATGGGGAGAAGTTAGGAGAATGGGATTAGGAGAGAGAGATGGATCAGCCATGATTGAATGGCGGAGTAGACTTGATGGACCAAATGGCCTCATTCTACTCCTATTCCTTATGACCTCCGATAGCATAATATCCCAATTCTGATGCTCGGTATCCTGACTTAAGGCCTGCGTGCCAAAAGCGATCATGCTGTCTACCTGCGGTGCCACTTCCAGAGTACTTTGCATTTGTACTCCTGCGTATCCAACTCCCTTCTGTTCATTGTGAATTACTCAGTGAATTATTTATTTAAGTGATTTTAAACATATTTGCCACTTTGTCCTATGTTCCCAAAATTTATCTGCTCCAGTCTGCATGTCACAGTGAAAGGAACTGCGTCACAGGAAGACAGCACGATCACTTTTGGCACGCTGACCTTTAGTCAGGGTACCGAGCATCAGAGTTGGGATATTATGCTCTATTATGCTTCAGAAATTGACTTTTCTACCTAACATCAAGGGTTAGGGGTGTCAGGGGTAATGGGGAGAAGGCGGGAGAATTGGGTTGAGAGGGCAAGATATATCAGCCATGATTGAATTGCGGAATAGGCTTGATAGGCCGAATGGGGGAGGGGGGAGGAGAAGAGTTGGGAAGAGAAATGATCCTCTCAAGTGCCTTCTAAAATTCTTTGGTTTATTGTCTTGTGTACTGAGGAACAGAGAAAAGCTAAGCTCTTAAACCACGCTAAGATTCCGAATATTTACTCTATCCATATGTCTTATAATGCAATAAACCTGCTTCAGGTTGACTCTGGGTCTCTTTTGCTTCGGGGCATAATATCGGCAGCCCATTACTCGCATCCGCCAATCGAGGCAACATCCTTATCAATCTCTTTTATACTCTCTCCTGACACAACAATATTCTTCCTGCAGTGTTGTGACTGTGAATTATATTTTCGGAGACGAGGTGTAGTTGTGTTTATTCAGCACAGACTTTCTGGTGGAGGCCTGGTGGAATTCATTAATTTAGAGATTCAGTATGGAAATGGACCTGATAGCCCACTGAATCCATGCTGACTAACGATCACCCGTATGTGTACTAGTTATTTCCTACATGCTCGGGACAATTTACAGAAGCCAATTTACCTACAAAACTGCACGTCTTTGGAATGTGGGAGGAATCCGGAAATCGGTACCGGTACCTCGGGAAAACCCTTGCGGTCACAGAAAGAACGTATAAACTGAACTGACAGCACCCGAAGTCGGGATCGAACTGCTCCTTTTTAAAATATACCCTTTCCCCCTGATTTCCCTTCTGGGAGAAGCTCAAGAATCTCACTTAAACTAACTACATCGAGTTTTTATACTGAAGAACAGAGATATCAGGAGGTGATGGAATGCATTTTCAATAACTATAGTGATAATATTTTCAATATCAACAAATAGTTCCGTTGAATTATATTTATAATTGAAGCACATTGTACCTGAATTCTCAAACACCTTGAGGTGAAGTAATTCACATGGACAGTCGAAAGGTTTGTGAGGACAGTGAACTCGGATATATAATATTAGTATTCTGAGGTCTGACTCTCGGTACCCAAATTTCAATTATTGATAGAACGAATATGCTTATGACCATGTTTGATGCACAAAATGGCAAAATAAGTATGGTCTGGAATCTACCTTGATCTCTGTCCTAATGGTGTAAAATTACTGAAGATGTCTGATGCCTGGTTTGATGTAGACGAATTTGGAGCCTACCTGTCCGTGCGTTTGACTGATGCATTTGAGAATGGTTTGTGTTTATGTCAGTTTACAAATCGTATGCGTGAATTAAATCGTACTCTTCAGTGGGTGTCTTCTGTAGGTCAGCATTGGCCTGTGGGCCTACTGCTGTGGTTCTCATCTGTATTAATGCTTGCCAACCACTTGTTGCTGAAGGATGTCCTATGTCTAACAGTCTCAAACAGTGTGGGTACAGAACTTCAAAGGTTTCAAAGGTCTTTTATTGTCACATGTACCAATTACGGTACAATATATGTGAATTACCATACAGCCATACTAAAAAAGCAACAAGACGCACAACTACATAAAAGTTAACATGAACATCCACCAAAGTGGATACCCCACATTCCTCACTGTGATGGAAGGCAATAGAGCTCAGGTTGATCCTTGGCAAAGGGATCGCGGGCTCCGCGATGCACTGCAAGGCACTATCTTTTATATTTTACGCCAACCTCTACAAGCCATTTGCAGCCATCATTCAGCATGTCGCCAAACACTCTTGACCTTTTAAGGTGCACAGTAGAGAGCATACTGACTGGCTGGATCACAAGGGTTTGAACATCCAGGAATACAGGGAGCTGCAGATAGAGGTGGACATTGCCCAGTCCATCACGATCATGGACCTCCACACCATCAAGGGGACCAACAGAAAGCAGACAAGACATATTTTAATAAGGCAGAATATTCCCAGCACAAGGTCACGCTGACTATCCCCGATCACCCCATGCTTTTCTAAATGTACCTATATCCTATCTCAAACTTTTCTCCAGTAATTTCCGAGTCACGAACATGCTCACTTGCCATTAGTTCCTGGCTTATCGCACGCCTGTTAATGTTACACAGATTTGGACGATGTTGCCAAAGATTTTCAAATGATGAGTTCAGATTAACATTGATTTTTATTGATCTATCATAGAAAGATTTCTGCAATCCCCGCACTAGGTTAAGAAAACGTGATGACCTAAAAACATTTCCCCGATGATTCACTCTGTTGTGCTTCATTTGAACAGTGGCTTATCTGAATGATGGGAACTCCTTTACCAGTGTACATCTATCAGCGAGTTGTATTTGTATTATTGTTGCCTATTTCAAAAAGGTTAACTTGTGAATTATTTACACAATTTCTAAATCCAGAAGAAACATAGAAACATAGAAATTAGGTGCAGGAGTAGGCCATTCGGTCCTTCGAGCCTGCACCGCCATTCAATGTGATCATGGCTGATCATCCAACTCAGTATCCCGTACCTGCCTTCTCTCCATACCCTCTGATCCCCTTAGCCACAAGGGCCACATCTAACTCCCTCTTAAATATAGCCAATGAACTGGCCTCGACTACCCTCTGTGGCAGAGAGTTCCAGAGATTCACCACTCTCTGTGTGAAAAAAGTTCTTCTCATCTCGGTTTTAAAGGATTTCCCCCTTATCCTTAAGCTGTGACCCCTTGTCCTGGACTTCCCCAACATCGGGAGCAATCTTCCTGCATCTAGCCTGTCCAACCCCTTAAGAATTTTGTAAGTTTCTATAAGATCCCCTCTCAATCTCCTAAATTCTAGAGAGTATAAACCAAGTCTATCCAGTCTTTCTTCATAAGACAGTCCTGACATCCCAGGAATCAGTCTGGTGAACCTTCTCTGCACTCCCTCTATGGCAATAATGTCCTTCCTCAGATTTGGAGACCAAAACTGTACGCAATACTCCAGGTGTGGTCTCACCAAGACCCTGTACAACTGCAGTAGAACCTCCCTGCTCCTATACTAAGAGTTTTTCTGTTTCGTGGCTTTTAGGAAGTAAACCAGTTTGGGTTGGACAATTTAACGGAGGTATAGGAAAAAGTTTCAAGTTTTCAAGGTCAGTTTATTGTCACATGTACCAGTTAAGGTACAGCAAAATTTGAGTTACCATACAGCCAGACTAAGTGAAAAGCAACAAGACACATAACCACCTAAATGTTAACATAAACATCCACCACAGTGGATTCCACATTCCTCACTTTGATGGAAGGCAATACAGTTCAATCTTCTTCCTCTTTGTGAAGTTAAGGTTGATAGTACTTGTCTTTCAATCGCGGCTGATCGATCTGATCTATCTCCTGCCTTCGCCCCATAACCCCTGACACCCTGACTAATCAAGTATCTCAATCTCCACCTTAAAATATATAATTTGGCCTCCACAGATTCAGAATCACCACCCTCTGACTAAACAAATGCCTTCTCATCTCCTTTCTTGGTTGTTAAAGGAATTGACACAAGATCTTGCCTCTTTCTCCTCCCCCCTAAGTAAGTTTATTGGCCAAGTATTCACATACAAGGAATTTGCCTAGGTACTCCGCCCACAAGTAACGACAGTTACGAATGATTCAGAAAGCACTAAACAATAATAATAAAACATAAATGATAAAATACCATTGATCAAGCATGTGAACCAACAAAATACCAGATCAAAGAGAGGCTACAGATTTTTGGCTGTTGAGTAGAGCAACTACTCGTGGATAAAAACATTTTATGTCTGGCTGTGGCAGCTTTGGCAGTCCGTAGTCGCCTTCCAGAGGGAAGTGATTCAAAGAGTTTGTGGCCAGGGTGAGAGGGGTCAGAGATGATCTTGCCCGCTCGTTTCCTGGCCCTTGCAGTGTACAGTTCATCAATGGAGGGAAGGTTGCAGCCAATAACCTTCCCTGCTGATCGGACAATTCGCTGCAACCTCCAGGTGTCGTGCTTGGTGGCTGAGCCATACCAGACCATGATGGAGAAGGTGAGAACAGACTCTACGATGGCCGTGTAGAATTGGACCATCATTGCCTGTGGCAGATTGTGCTTCCTCAGCTGCCCTAGGAAGTACATCCTCTGTTGTGCCTTTTTGACTGTGGAGTTGATGGTAGCCCCCCACTTAAGGTCCTTGGAGATGATGGTTCCCAGGAACTTAAAATACTCCACAGATGTGACTGATGTTGATGGTGAGGAAAGTGGGATAACAGAACTTGTGTGAATGGGTGGTAGACAAAATAGCTGCAGTAAATCAGTGGGTGAGGCAGCATCTATGGAGCGAAGGACTAGGCGACGTTTCGAGTCGAGACCCTTCTTCAAACTGATGTCGGGGCGGCATGAAAAAGAAAGGAAGAGGCGGAGACAGTAGGCTGTGGGAGAGCTGGGAATGGGAGGGGAAGGAGGGAGAAAGCAAGGACTACTTGAAATTGGAGAAGACAATGTTCATACCAAAGATTCTATAGCCAGCAAGATTGATCACCCGACGAAAAAGACTTAGTACGGTCATGGGCAGATTCATGGGTAATTTTCAGCCCCATTTCCGTAACCGGCTTCTGTCTCCGCACCAAAGATGCCATAGGATACTAGTGCAGAGACGGAAGCCGGTTATGGAAACATCCTCGTAAAAATAAAAGTTATTTGGTAAAAAATCTCCTCATTTTCAGAATTTAAATTTATTAATAAAAACTGTTCCCCCGCAACGTTGATTACACTGCGGGTCAGGTCGAAAAAAAGGCCCATGTTCCGTTCCGTTGCGTACTATACGTCAGCCCATTGCATTTAGCAGGAGTGACCTATCTTTGGTTCTTTGGTTCATACAGCTGGGGTGTAAACTACCCAAGTGAAATATGATGTGCTGTTCCTCTAATTTGCGGTGGGCCTCACTCTGGCCATGGAGGAGGCCCAGGACAAAAAGGTCGGATTTGGAATGGGAGGTGGAGTTGAAGTGCTGAGCCACCGGTAGATCAGGTTGGTTATTGCGAAATGCAACAAAATTACGTTCAGATTTGCATTTGTTGGTGTATTTTTGAATGACAATAAAGTCTTTGATTGATTGGTTGATTGAGTTAAGGTGTTGTGTGAAGCGATCACCAAGCCTGCGCTTGGTCTCACCGAGGTTGATCATATGCTGAATAATCCAACCACATGTTTGTTTGGAAGAAATAATAGAAATTGCATTAATTGCATTGTGTAAAAAGAGTTGAGATACTGTATTATAACTTTGCTGCATGTCATTGTGGTATATATCATGTCTTGATTGGTGAATATGTTTAGTTTGTGACGATTTGAAGCAGAAATAATATGTGAATGCTTCATTGTACATAAACCTGACTTGTAACCACGCACTTCGTCCAAGCACATTATCGCACGCGTCATGCAAGCCATCTTAAATGACCACCTAAACTGTCATTTGGCAACCTAAAGGCTGCCTAGGTTGCCCAGCTGGCATCAGAGCCCTGAAGATACTACGACTCTTTGGGCGACTGAGGAGACTACGCACGACCATACAGGCGACACCCCGGCGACCACCACCGACCATGTGGCGACAACCTAGTCGCCTGCAGTCGCCTAAAAAAATCGCCTAAGTGGGGCAGGCCCATTATAAATGATCTCAATTGTTGGCAGTTAAGGCTGACATGTAAATATGAGAGTATGGCAGAGCACACCGCTGGTGAGGTTTGCATGTGATTTGGTTTTGAGACTGTCTTTTGCAGGTTGTTTTATTTTCAGCAGCTTCTGAGTTTGGAATAACAAGTTGCTTTGTTTCCTCACACCACACCCGCAGCCTCGCTGTGAAAAGTGCTATTTTAGTTCTGCTTTGGATGACAAAACTGGGTGACTTAATTTACAACTTTTGCATTGTGAGGATTTACCTTTTAGGTGGAAATACTTGTTCCCATTCATCTCTTTGCCATCTCATTTTCAAGTGTTAATCAGTCATCTAAATGCATCAATCGAATCCTTTCTCCACAGTTAATCTTTGGCAAGTTCTTGTACTCTCTCGAATACAATACTATGTTTGATGTTTCTGTAGTTGATCACTGAAGTAAGAGAACAGCAGCTAAGATACCAACAATTTCAAGTTGTTCTTGTAGTTCTATGAATATTCATTTTTGCATCTGATCAAGAAGAATTTTATTGCACAAGACACAAATTTGCCATTTTGTTACTTAATAATTAATTTGTAAGTAATGCAAAAACATGTGGAACGTCAATACAAACCTTAATTCTCAAAGTCCACTGAGCTTACTATCTGCAGGTGGAAAGATTTTAATGACTTGAATTGATGCAATTATCACTTGTCCCAAACAAGAGAAAATAAATTGAAGTACCAGGAGCAGATTCTCCAAAATATTGTGATTGAAATTCCTTCCATACTCTGAAATAGTTTGATGAGGTAATGGTCTATGTGGACTGGAATCAAAATATATAACTTTTTGGGGATGCTTATTTATTTGGAAAACAGTCTGAAACTGAGCTAGGCTGTTGATGAACATGCTGTTAAATTTGACTGTTTTGGATGAACCAGAACTCGGGGTTGTTGTTCCCCCCCCCCCCCCCATCTCATAAATATGTTCACTGTCCTTTTACTCCACATCTTGTATGTGTATGTGACAAATAAACTTGACTTCTTTAATGCCAAACATTTCTAATTTGCACAAAATCGAGTTGAGCCATTACCAATAGCCAAAATAATTTGCATTGATGTAAGCAATGTTTGAATATTAAAATTGTCATCCTTAAATTCTCGTGGCTCTTGCCCCATACATGCCCTTTGAATATTCTTAAAACTGCCCTCATCTATTTCATTTCCACACTGGAGAAAAGGTTCTGACCATCTACCCTACCTTTGCCATACTCCTATATGTGCTATTCCTGTCTTGAATCTTGACCATTCCAGAAGGTAATTGGTTCCCGGATGGTTCCTAAACTCTGGAATTGGCTGAGATGCGCCTTTGTATTTCCTTGAATATTGTCATATTTTGTTTGTCGAAGTTTCTTGAAACATTCGTGTTACAACAAGAGCAACATTGAAATTTAATTTGCTGTTGATTTTCTTGCACCACTTTCCCAGATGTGCTACCACTTATTCTACCTCCTGAATTCTGCCTCATTCAGAAATTCTGTTATTGCACTTAACATTTTCTGCTCTATTTTGAATGTACTCTCTAAAATTGCTTGCAGCAGCATCAGAGGCATGTAGCATCTGAAGACACACAAATGTACATCTATATTACTAAATCTCTGATCTTGACCGCTTTTGGCCTACTGTGCTGCGATTTCCGACAGAACGCCGCCTCCTACGGCCGTCATTTTTAGCCACCTTGCCCAGAGCCCCCCTCCGCCTTACGGGTGCGGAGGATTTTTCCCATCGATGACAAATCAGAGAGATATTAATGTTTTTTAAAAAAAATCACTATTCTCTTTGCTGCCCCTGCTGGAGGGAGGGGGAGGGACTATAAAACCAGGAAGTGGTGTGCTTCACTCAATCTCTGCAAGATGGATGAAGCCAAGGGTCACGTCTCTCTGAGCTCTGAATAACACTGAACAAATGTCTACACAACTGTGAGTACCCTTAATGTGGTTTGAAAATGAAAATATGGTTTGTTTGAAGTAAAAAGGCGCTGCCTGCAAATGGTTGTTTGGATGCTTTGGCTTGAAGTTGAAAGGCACTACTTACTGCAAATGGTGGCATGGAGTTGAAAGGCACTACTTACTGTAAATGGTGGCTTGGGAGCTTTGGCTTGAAGTTGAAAGGCGCTACTTTCTGCAAATGGTGGCTTGGGTGTTTTGGCTTGAATTTGAAAGGCACTACTTACCGCAAATGGTGGCTTGGGAGCTTTGGCTTGAAGTTGAAAGGCACTACTTACTTCAAATGGTGGCTTGGGTGTTTTGCTTGAAGTTGAAAGGCACTACTTGCTGCAAAATGGTGGCTTGGGTGCTTTGGCTTGAAGTTGAAAGGCACTACTTTCTGCAAATGATGGCTTGGATGCTTTGGCTTGAAGTTGAAAGGCACTACTTGCTGCAAATGGTGGCTTGGGTGCTTTGGCTTGAAGTTGAAAGGCACTACTTTCTGCAAATGATGGCTTGGATGCTTTGGCTTGAAGTTGAAAGGCGTTACTTACTGCAAATGGTGGCGGGTGATTTGGCTTGAAGTTGAAAGGCACTACTTACTGCAAATGGTGGCTTGGGTGCTTTGGCTTGAAGTTGAAAGTCACTACTTACTGCAAATGGTGGCTTGGGTGCTTTGGCTTGCGGTTGAAAGGCACAACTTACTGCAAATGGGGGCATGAAGTTGAAAGGCACTAACTGCAAATGGTGGCATGGGTGCTTTGGCTTGAGGTTGAAAGTCACTACTTACTGCAAATGGTGGCTTGGGTGCTTTACTTGAAGTTGAAAGGCACTACTTACTGCAAATGGTGGCTTGGGTGCTTTGGTTTGAGGTTGAATGGCACTACTTACTGCAAATGGTGGCGGGTGCTTTGCTTGAAGTTGAAAGGCACTACTTACTGCAATTGGTGGCTTGGGTGCTTTGGCTTGAAGTTGAAAGGCACTACTCACTGCAAATGATGGCTTGTGTGATTTGGATTGAAGTTAAAAGGCACTTCTTACTGCAAATGGTGGCTTGGATGATTTGGCTTGAAGTTGAAAGACACTTCTTACTTCAAATGGTGGCTTGGGTGCTTTGGCTTGAAGTTGAAAGGCACTACTTACTGCAAATGACGGCTTGGGTGCTTTGGCTTGAAGTTAAAAGGCACTACTGCAAATGCACTTACTTCCTGTTTGCACTGTATATTGATTTTAGATAAAACACTACACTTACAGGTGTGCTTTTTGGCCATCTTACAGTTCCCCCTCCGCTGAGCAGGTGCAGAGAATTCTTCCCATCAATAAGTGTTTAAAAAATGTTGAGAATCTCTCTCCTGTCAATCACGCCCTGAAAGCCACAGCTTTTCCGGTGGGAGGGGGAGGGATTATAAAACCCGGAAGTGTGGGTGTGGCTCAGTCTCTGGATGATGGGGGAGGGAGAGGTTATGACTCTGAGCTGTGAATCAACTGAACACATTGAATGTCTACTGAACTGTGAGTTTGGTGTTTTGTGTGGTTTTATGGTGGTTTCACCCTGCATGAAATGGTATGACGCTGCATTTGAATTTGGTGGCCTTGGACCCTGCTGCAAAACATAATGAGGTTTAGGTTGGGCTGGTCGGTTCACGAATCTAAGGCAAGAGGGTTTATTGTGGGAATGATTGTGGGAAAATAGTTACTTTTGAATAGTTACCTCTGTTATATCTCATGCCTGATGACAGTATTGACAGGGCTGCCAACATTGGGTGAGAGTTGGGAGTGAG